>NW_017729024.1:127031839-127035753 GCF_001723915.1 Gavialis gangeticus
CCCCCCTTCCCCCCTGCTCCACCTGCCACTGCCAGGGCCATTGCTGTTTCTGGGGATGAGGGGAGCTCCTATTCCATGCCAGCCAGGCTGTGCAGGGGCTGGGCTCCGCCTTGGACTCCTGTAGTAGGGACAACAGGTGGGAAGGGGTTTCTCTTCCATGCCTGTTCCCCCTGGGTGTAGGAATGAGGAAGAGGAACCTGTTCTCCCATCACCACCACCACTGCCATCCTAGGCTGAGCCCAATCTCTGTGCAACCCAGCTGGAGTGGGACAGGGATTTCCCTTGCCTCTAGGCCAATGCAGATAGTGAGGATATTGGTAGTAGAGGTGGGGAAGGGGGTGGGAGGGGAAGGGATGTGCCTCTGAGCATGGAGGGGAAGGAAGGCAGGGAATGTTTATCTTCAGGACTCAAAGTTTCCAGCTGCTGGTCCTATGGTGAGGTCTGCCCACCCCGGTGGGGAGGAGAGGAGTGAGGAAGATAGGAGCCAGGGATGCAGCCAGCCCTGCAGCACTGGTCATTGTTCTCCCAACCCCCTTTATAAAATTATGAACCCACTTCAAGCCAGGAGGAGTAGATTTCATGGCAGCTCAGGAGAAGGAGGTCTTGCTACAAGAGGCAGATACATGACACAGTTTGGTCTTGGAAAAGAAGATGTTTACATGCATTTTTCAATATTCTCTTACGTTTGGTAGTGAAGATTCTCCATATTCCTGTCAGAGTTCAAACTATTTCCAGTTGCCCTCCTCACCAGCAGCTATTATTTTTCCTTCCAGGTTTTTGAGCCAGACTCTAGTCTTATGTATACTAATTCAACATTGGTGTCACTCAATTGATTTTCTTGAGTTATTCTTGATTTACTGCAATATTAAAGGAGAACTGGCCACATTGCTTGTTTCCACTATCTTTGTAGCTGATGACTCCTTTGGGATTTATTTACAACTTCTTATTTTACCAGGGCAAGTAAGAGATGAGTTGCTGTGGAGCAATATAAGACACTACTTCAACCGTGCTATGTATCAGCTTCTTGGATAGACTAGATCAGAATCCAAAGCCAGGCCGCTATGAATTCCTGGCATGAATTTCTTTTTCCCATTTTTTCAGAAAACAGAATAAATCTTTAAAAATCTCTATAGTTTTAGATGTTTACTATTGTAGCAGACTTACCTTTTGAGCTCAGGATGAGTCCTGGGCTTGAGATTCTGCAATTTTGATTGGTGGAGCCCATCCACCAATCAGAAGCAAGCCAGGGTAAACAAGGCACACCCTTTCCCCAAAGGGAAGGGGCAAGAAGCAGTCTGGACCTGGTTTGAGACTGCACCCTGCCAGGTCTGGAGAACTTTGGGGGGGAGCCCCTGAAGCATATAAAAGGAGAGCATGCTTAACATGCTGGGGGGGAGAGAGACTGAGTGAGGGACAGCAAGGAGAGAAAATCTTTGGAGATGACCATCCTTGGGACCCTGCCTGAGCCTTGACGGTGCGTGGATCGGCGCACAGTGATCAGGATCTAGAAGCCTCTCAAGGCAGCTTGAGCCTGTGAACCTGGCAAGTGGCTGGGTAGGTGGCGCATGGACTGGTGCACAGAGAGCCGGCCCTGGGAGCAGCTTGAGTCTGCTCAGGTTAGCCCCAGCTCTAGGCTGAGTAACCAGAGCCCTGCACTGTGGCTTCACATTAAACTAAAAGAGTCCTGGTGCCCATACAGGGCCCAGGAAAGGGAGGGACCCCTGGCATGAGGCTGGGGAACCAGAACCAGTAAGAGCTCAGCTCTCATGGGAGTGCCCTGGGTGCCCAGTATGGGGCACCAGGCCATTTAGAGGAGCTGGAGGGACTGCCAGAGAGAGACCCTCATGGGACTGGCCACCAGGGGACAAGCCTTGGCTGCTTCAGAGTGAGAGCAAGAGTTTCTGTGGAAGCGGGTCCTGCAGGGGAGGCAGGCTTGGGAGAGGAGGCTCCACCCTCCTCCATTGTGGAAGGGGGCATGTCCACATCCCGGGGCCTCAAAGGGGAGGGGTTTCAGGGCCCACCCTGTGGGGTGCTGAGTGCACTCCCATAATTTGTGATTGTTCTTGTTTCAAACTGTAGAGGTTAATATAGTTATGGGTACTCCTTAAGGGAGTTTATATGGGTTTATCTGTCTTCATTGCCTATATGTGTTTATTGCCTATTATCAGTACTTACCTGTATTGTTGCCTGTGTACATCTATGGTATTGCTACCTCAACTTACCTGGGTTTATTTAAGTTGATGCTCATATGTGTTTATTGTGTTGATGCCTTGATTTACCTATTCCAAAGTGTTAATGCTTATCCTGTGCAGGAGGGTTAAGTATTGCATATGCTGTGAATCATCCAGTTTATGTTTTTGCAGTCTCTTGAAGTGATACAATATGTTGATTACAGGTTATTGTATATGGTGTATCATACTTATTTTACTGTAAATATTTAATGTTTCCTATTCATAGTTATTTATTGTAGCAATAAATTTGTATATAGTTAAGCACTTTGTCTCGGCCTGGGCTCTATAGAGAAGAGAGGGGACTGCGCCCAGGTAGCAGGCCTCTCTCACAGCACTCTTGCCAACCCTGCCACTGGTGGACAGGGCACACCCTTGGGGGTACTCAGGCTACACTATGTTGTTTTTTAAATGTTTATAAATATTTTAAAGTACAAATGAATAGGCATAGGAGACATTACATCTAAATATGTTTTGTCATTGTATTCTTCTCTTTCTGTCTTCATTCATTGTGGGTCAAAATGATTGTACTTGCAACTAGACCCATTTGCATGAACCCCTGTACCTGGATGAAGCCCCAGCTAACAGATCAGTCTTTAGGACTGTAGTGTTAGCTCCTTGGGTGGGATTTGTGTCTGTTCAGAGCACGTTCTTATGGGACCTCTTCTCATAGATTCATAGATTGTAGAGTCGGAAGGGACCACAATGGTTCATTGTGTCCGACCGCCTGCCCCTGGCAGGAAAAAGGACTGGGGTCAGATGACCCCAGCCAGGTGACTATCAAGCCTCCTATTGAAGACCTCCAAGTTAGGTGATAGTACTACCTTTCTTGGAAGCCCATTCCAGATTCTGGCCACCCTTACTGTAAAAAATTTCTTCCTGATGTCTAACCTAAATCTACTCTCCACTAGTTTGCACCCATTATTCCTAGTTACTCCCTGGGGCGCTCTGGTAAATAGCGCATCACCAATTTCCTGTTGTCCTCCCTCGATAAACTTACAGGCTGCCAAAAGGTCTCCCCTTAGATGTCTCTTGTGAAAGCTGAAGAGATCCAGATCTCTCAACCTCCCCCATAGGGTCTTTCACAGAGACCACTAATCGTGTGAGTGGCCCTCCTCTGAACCCTTTCCAGATTCTCCGTGTCCCTCTCGAAGTGCGGCGCCCAAAACTGGACACAGTACTCCAACTGTGACCTAACCAATGCCGCATAGAGGGAGAGCATCACCTCCTTGATGTGTTGGTCATGCATCTGCTAATACACAACAAGGTGCGATTGGCCTTGTTGATGGCTTCATTACACTGCTGGCTCATGTTCATCTTAGAGTCAACTATGACTCCAAGATCTCTCTCAGCTGCTGAGCTGCTGAGGAGGTCATCCCCCAACATATAGGTGTGCTGGGGATTCCTCCTTCCCAGGTGGAGTACCTTACATTTTTCTTTGTTGAATTGCATCCTATTTCATTCCACCCATTGATCCAGCCTGTACAGGTCAGCCTGTATCTGCTCCCTGCCCTCCAGTGTGTCAACTTTGCCCCATAACTTGGTATTATCTGCGAACTTGGAGAGGGTGCTCCTCACACCCTCGTCCAAATTGCTGATGAAGATATTAAATAAGACCAGTCCAAGGACCGAACCCTGTGGCACCACACTGCCCACCTCCTTCCAGGCCAAGAACAACCCATCCAC
>NW_017729024.1:127036117-127037188 GCF_001723915.1 Gavialis gangeticus
ATAAACTTACAGGCTGCCAAAAGGTCTCCCCTTAGATGTCTCTTGTGAAAGCTGAAGAGATCCAGATCTCTCAACCTCCCCCATAGGGTCTTTCACAGAGACCACTAATCGTGTGAGTGGCCCTCCTCTGAACCCTTTCCAGATTCTCCGTGTCCCTCTCGAAGTGCGG
Source organism: Gavialis gangeticus (assembly GCF_001723915.1). Lineage (NCBI taxonomy): Eukaryota > Metazoa > Chordata > Crocodylia > Gavialidae > Gavialis > Gavialis gangeticus. The sequence continues at coordinate 127,036,287 of NW_017729024.1, forward strand.
CGCCCAAAACTGGACACAGTACTCCAACTGTGACCTAACCAATGCCGCATAGAGGGAGAGCATCACCTCCTTGATGTGTTGGTCATGCATCTGCTAATACACAACAAGGTGCGATTGGCCTTGTTGATGGCTTCATTACACTGCTGGCTCATGTTCATCTTAGAGTCAACTATGACTCCAAGATCTCTCTCAGCTGCTGAGCTGCTGAGGAGGTCATCCCCCAACATATAGGTGTGCTGGGGATTCCTCCTTCCCAGGTGGAGTACCTTACATTTTTCTTTGTTGAATTGCATCCTATTTCATTCCACCCATTGATCCAGCCTGTACAGGTCAGCCTGTATCTGCTCCCTGCCCTCCAGTGTGTCAACTTTGCCCCATAACTTGGTATTATCTGCGAACTTGGAGAGGGTGCTCCTCACACCCTCGTCCAAATTGCTGATGAAGATATTAAATAAGACCAGTCCAAGGACCGAACCCTGTGGCACCACACTGCCCACCTCCTTCCAGGCCAAGAACAACCCATCCACCACCACTCTCTGGGTGTGGTCCCTAAGCCAGTTGGCCACCCACCTGACTGCATAGGCATCCACTCCACAGCCTGCTAGCTTCTGTATGAGAATAGGATGTGAAACTGTGTCAAAGGCCTTCCTAAAATCCAGGTAAATGACATCAGCCCCAGCTCTTGAGTCAAGGCAGTGTGTGACCTGGTCATAAAAGGCTATAAGGGTTGTCAGAAAGGATCTAACTGTGACGAACCCATGCTGGTTTCCTTTCAGCATCCTTTCCCCTGCCGGGCCTTCACAAATGCACTCTTTGATGATTTTTTACAGTATTTTCCCAGGGATAGAGGTAAGACCCTGACCTACAGTGCCTTGGTATTCCCCTCCTGTACCCCCACCTTG
>NW_017729024.1:127042188-127049388 GCF_001723915.1 Gavialis gangeticus
AACATACAGAGCTACATCCCCGCCTTTTTTCCCACTCTGTCACACCTATACAACCTGTACCCCTCAATGCCTACTGCCCAGTCGTGCATAGAATCCCACCATGTTTCAGTTAAGCCAACTAAATCATACTGTGTGCTAGCAAGTAAGAGTGTGAGCTCCTCCTGCTTATTCTCCATACTCCTGGCATTTGTGTAAAGACAATTTAGCTCCCCAATGGGTGCTCTTGGTGCCCCTTTGCCTTGATGGTTTGTGTTAATGCTTACCTGGTTATGCCTGGCCTTGTTTGTGGCTTTCCAACCCATGGTTCTCATTGACCACTGGTTCCCCGTCCCCCTTCGAACCTAGTTTAAAGCTCTTCAGAGGCGATCAGCCAACCTGAAGGAGAACAGATGCTTACCTCTAGGAGAGAGATGAAGATTGTCCCATGCCAGGAAGCCTCCTCCCTGGAAGTGCTGGTCGTGGTTGTAGAATCCAAAGCCCTACTGAAGACATCATCTCTGGAGCTGCTGGTTGACTACCCTGATGCAGGCATCCTGGCGCCTCTGGCTGCTGCCAACTGGAAGGATGGAGGAGAATACCACCTGTGCCCCTGACTTCCTAAGCCCAACCCCCAGCTCATGGAAGTCCTTCATGATGCGGTCAGGACTACTCCCAGCCACACCATTAGTGCTCACATGGACAAGGACCATGGGGTAGTAGTCAGAGGGCTTGATGAGTTCAGGAATCTTTTCAGTGATGTCACTGATCTTTGCTCCAGGTCATGCAGGAGACCTTTCTCACCATAGGATCTGGTTGGCAGATCGGCCCCTCCATGCCTCTCAGGATTGAGTTGCCCACCACAATAACTCGGAGTTTCTTCTTCTGCCTGGGCAATGGTCCCCCAGCCTGCCCAGCGGGGGTTGCAGGGACCACCTCCTCTATATCCTCCTGCTGGAGAATGTTCCTCCACTGCCTCCTCCACCAAGACTGCCAGGGCCCCGTATCTGTTCCCCAGATGCAATGGGAAAGCAGATGCTGGCTCCTGCTGCCTGGGTCCAGAGGTGACAGTCTTCCACTCCTCTGCTGCAGATTCCTCTCATGGGGTTTCACCCATAGGCATCTGGAGCTGTAGGGAATGGAAATACCCATCAATCACAGCCCCATCCTCCCTGATCCCCCTCATCCTGCTCACTGCCTCCTGCCCTCACCTGCTCCTCCAAGGCCTAAAGGTGGACACATGAGGGACAGGTAAGGGGGCTCCCCCTCTCCCCTGATGTCAGGGTCCCTGCCAGGCCAGACCGGCAGACAGAGCTCCGTCTGGGTGGAGACCTCTGAGGAGCCGCGGGTGGGTGGCAGCATCGGGGCAGGGTCCCTAGCAGCAGCACCCTGTGCCCTTACCTTAGCTGCAGAGCTATGAGTCCTCATTGCTCTCCTGCTGGGTGCTCCTTCTTGTCTCCTTCTGTGCACCCGCCTTGCGCAAATGCCTGTGCAAACACAGACGCACCCTTACAGAGCACTGTAATATAAAATAATAGTAACAGCATTCAATTTCAGCACTGAAAAACCTTACAACGTTCTCCTTTGGTCAACATATGTTAGAAATCTAAAGGACTCATGGAATTTGGAAGTCTTCAAGGTTTTTTTTTGATTTCATTGAAACATATCAATCCACAGCAAACTTAATATTGTAACTTGCATTCTAAAGTCTAGTTTGTATGTTTGCCTTTTTGTGATTATGCATCTTAACCTCTGACATCTTTATAGGGAAGTGAACAATGGATGAAGAAGTGATCATTTTTTAACTGCTTAAGTGAAGGTCAAACAGGGCAAGAAGCTGAGAGTCAAGGTAACAATAGAATTGAAGGTTTCATTGTGGGTTCTCTTTATATGTCAGCGAACTTGATTCATACTTGGTACGAATAGAGGAACTCTGAGCTATTTCAAGAATGTCAGCAATTTTGTCATAAAGAAACTTTGATCTTGCTCTAATTTCCCATGCTCATTCATTAGCTGAAAATATGGATAAGAAAGGCTCTCTCTTATCTGCAACTAACTGCTTGCTACTTAAATAAAGCACCTATTTTTGCTCCCTGTCCTTCTAATAATAAAACAGTTCTTTGCAGGTCCTGTTGCTATAGGATAAAACTTTTGACTCAAAGGAAATATCTCTCTGATGCACAGCCTGAGAGGAATGCCTTTGAATTCTGAAACTGAGGTCAGATTCTATAAACATACCACCCAACTTCTATGCCTCAAAAACTATGGAAACCTCCTCCCCCAAATCTGCCATAGGAGGTGATAGTGACCTTTTGATAGCTCCAAGAGCATGGAAGTAGAAAAGAGTTCCTATCCCTCAAAAACTGATCCTGGGAATTCTCGACCATGTTTAGGTGCAGACTGTTCTGATTTGTTTTGTCCTATAACAGTCTTCATTGTGCTTATCAATCTAGTCTCTAAGCCCCTTACAGTAATGCAATAAGCAATGTGACTAACATCTGTCATATTGTCTCTCCAGGGAGAGAAATGTGTGCAGTAGGGAATTTTCTTTCAATAGGGGTTTTTGTTTTCCTTTATTTACTGCCTGTGTATTCTAATTTAGAATCTACAATTTTCTTTATTTTCTTCCATTTTCATAGTATACTAATACTTAGCACTTACATACTTAACACCTTTTATGTGAAGATCTCAACTTTTTTTCAGATGTTAATTAAAGTGTAGTTCCACCAGGCCAAGTAGTATTTTACTTTTACTTTTTAAAAAAATAAAATAAACAAGAGCAATAAATTACAGAATGTTAACCTTTTGCTGATCACTTAGGGTGTGGACACACAATGACTGAACCATTCTTAAATGTCATTGATAGGAACCAGTTCACAATTGTGTGAAGGGCTGTGGCTCTGACACCAGGAAGTGGAAGTGAGCACACCCAGCCTGGCATGCCACACCGGTGAGCTGGGGGGCTGCTTGTGTCCATGCTTTGGGAGTCCCAAGGGGTGGGTAACTTGTGGCTGGGGGTGTTTTCACTTTTCTGCTTTCCCTTGACTCTCCTAAACATGAGTTCAATAAACTTCAATAACCTGCAATTAACCAATGTCTGCATTGTGCTCCCCTGACCTGCGGGTGGGGAGGAGAGGGGAGGAGGGTTTAGTAATTGGACCCAAGTTTTTGGGGTCCCAGGGGCTGGGGCAGAGGGAGGCATGATGACAGGCCACAGTCAAGTAAGGAGTAAGGACAAAGTTGCTTGTAAAAAAAGATAGCTATTGTTGAAGAAGCAGCTCAGAGGAGCTTATCAATAAAAAGGGTCAACAAAAGAAGGGGAAAAAAGGAGGCAGTAGAGTTCTAGCTGAATACCAGAGTGGCCAGTTGCAGTAGGTAGGAGGAACAATGAGGTGTGGGACGCTGGTGATGCGTAGGGGGTTCATGCAGGTGCATGTGCACCCCCTGAGATTGGCGGTGCACCCCCTGGAAGCGCCAGCCACAAAACTGGAAGTGCACTCCTGGCACTCCTGGTTTTGCCGCTGGCTTGGTGATTGGCTGCTGGGGGACCCCGCCGCCATTGGCGATCTGGTGCCTGGCCCCCCCCGACTCAGGAGGCACCAGTTGGCCATGGTGTGGGATGCCTGGAGGACCGACCAGACCCCTGTCACAGAATGCCTGGTGTCACAGTGAACTGGTTCAAAAGAGTTCTTGATTTTCCAGGTACACTTCTAAGCCATTCCAGGAAGCTTTAAACTAGTTTAATAGGTTTGTAAGTCTATCTGCTTCTGGTTTAAACTGCATTTAAAACTAGTCTAAGTGTTACTATGTGTGTCCATGCCATTAAACATATCAGTTCATAATGAACTTAAACATTTAAACTTTTGCATTTTTGAGATTGCACTTTGAAGGTTTAACAGAAGTTAAAAGGTTACAGAGTGAATCTGTGAAAGAATTAGAAATTGAATTTAGGAATCTTGACACTCTTAATCTAATCTACAAAAGACGCTCTCTTTCTCTTTCCTTCAAAATACCAAATTTGCTTCTTAGATCTCAACTTCCTTCTCAATCTCACAAAGTTCCTGGGCTTAGCAAGCAATTTATTCATGTTCTCAATAAACAGCATTCAAAATTCCACAACCACAGTTGCTAAGACTCCTAATCTTAGTTTCACTTACCTTAGCAAAAGAAAGCATACTTGTTCAAACAAACTGCATGCCAGTTTTCTCCACGTTTTAATCTTATAAAAATGTTTTAGTTGTACAACAGGATTCAGAAACATGTTTACGAACACTTTTCAAAACATTTTCAAGATTAGAACTGAAAGTGTTATGATTGTTAAGTGATGAGTTTTTGGGAACTACAGGAGCATAAGTATCCCATACCATCATCTCCTTTTTCGCCCATTGTTGATGAAAGGACATTAGGGCTACATTGCAAATTCTGTGTTTGGTAGCTTCTGTAGATGCTACTTCTGACTTAGCCCAGATCAAGGTCATGGTTTCTAATGGATTATTTTTGTTACCATTATCTCTTCAGAAAATTTCTTCCCTTGGGTATGAAAAATGTGATTTTTTTTTTTTAAAGATCAGGATGCCATAATATCAGGACACAGAAGTGATATTTTGGTCTATCTGAGAAAGGACATCTCCCACTGCTGTGTGTGTAGGGAGAGCAGTGAAGTGAAAGATTCTATTCTTATCTGCAGTCTGCTTTTAAAACTTAGTATGAGCTTTGTACTGTGAATTTATTTTCCCTTGTAAGGCACAAGAATCTACTACAGCCTTGCTCTGCTGCACAATAAATCAAACTGCTTTAGCATGCTGTAATAAAAATAGTTGCTTTGAAGTACAACCTTAAATGTCTAATTTCCTAATGGTAATAATGATGCCTTATCCAGTCTTTTTTTTTTTGGTTCTGTTTTCTCTGTCCGGCTGTTTTTCTAACGTGTGGCTGTCTAACGACTGGATTTTGGATTCCAGATGTTTTGGCAAGAGAAAGCAGTAAACGACCATATACATCTTAGAAACCTCATACCACCCAAGTAGTTGTTATGTCAACTGGATAGTTTAAGTCTACCCAGACAATTCCTTTTTTCCCCTCTTACATGTTGCTAACCCTTTAGTCATCAATACAAAATGACAGAAATTCTTTTATGCGGCTATTATTACATAGATATCCAGGGAAGGGGAAACAAACCCACATATAAGCAAAATACATTTGGTTTTGATGAAAAGAAAAGATGTTTTAATTAAGTAATGAGCTCAGGCTCCATGATAGTGAGCAAGGTAATCTATGAAATGACTAAAGGTATATGTACGTGGACAGTTCTATAGCAGCCTATTTAAGATGTGACCATATTTGTATCTTGCCTCTTCTCTCCAGGAAAATAAAGAGCGTTAAAAAGCAGCTAATCAGTAATTGTACATATGCATGTGTGAGACTATCCACTTTGAACAGGACACAACCATAATTTACTTGACTACTAGTAGCATCAGCTATGGGCCTTACTGGTGTACTCCATCACTGCTGGTGGTCTTTGAGTTAATAGGTACTAAATAGAGAGAGCTGAAATAGCATACTGGAAGAGATTATGCCCTGGAGCTAGCCATTAAGAATGGAAGACAGAGTTGCATAAACAGGTGGATAAGTAAAGAATGAAAAAATGATTTAAAAATATAATAGTTATATATCAATTGTCTTGGTTTCATGTAAAATCTTGATTTTTAGATTATTTCTTGTTTTCATTTTGCTCCCTGCATTTCCTCCCGTTCTTAAAGCATGGCCATATTTCTAGCAATCCTCCTTTTAATCAGTGAAGACACAGGGTAAAGTCCTGGCTGCACTATACTCAAGGGGCACTTTGATATGGTTCTCAGTGAAACCAGGATTCTACCTGCTATTCTCTAAATGATCCATTATTTTCATGCTTTCAGCTGGCCAGAGAGTTATTAAAAATGCTGTCTCCCAAAATAGGCTAAGCATAACACTGGTGCCATTTTGTCATCCCTTGCTACAATCAGAACCAAAGGAAGATAGTTCACTCCCCCATGTGTCAAGGCACTTATACTAGGCTGCTTGGGTAACATAATAGCAACTAAAGGATAGAACTGTGCATGCGAGTCATGCATGTAAGTGATGTGACATTACCAATTGTGGGCTTTAAGGAAAAGGAAGTTTTGGGGAGGTGGAAGGTTTCTAGGCATTGAAGGTTATATGGAAGACATGATAACAAGAGGGACTAAACAGTGGCTCTTATTTTGGCAGAAAGGAAAAAAAACGGAGAGAAGAGTAAAAAGAAACGAGAGAAGAGAAACAGAGATAGTGAGGAACCTGATTCAGACAATGGAGGGATTCAAAGAGGAATAAATATTTCCACAGGTGAATTAACACATGGGCTTGCCGAACAGGGGCCCCTGGATTCCTGGAGGGCAGGCACGGGGGAGAGGGTGCAGCTCAGCGTAGATGAAACCAGCAGCTGAGCTAGGCCAGGCGTGTGTGATGCAGCAGGCTTTGGCTGCTGGGTACCAGACAGGGCACAGGGTGCAACTGCACCAGAGCCCTGGGAGTGGCTGGAGCTGCCAGCAGCTAGGGAGCAGAACCAGGCATGATGCATGGCTGGGATCTGCTGGCAGTAGGGTGACCCCAGTGAAGCCAGCCTGGCCCGACCACAATCCTGCTCATTTGCCGAGTGCTGCTGCAGTTGGAATGAGCCACGGCAAGGTGAGGGGCCAACCCTGGAGCTCACTCCATGCTGCAAGTGCCCGGCCAGCAGTGGCTCCACACCCCCGGTGCCAGCTCCCAGATGTGGGGTGATTTTGTGTGGGGTCCTGTGTAACCGGCTCTGGGCTCTAAGTCTAGTGAGGACCTCATAGACTCAGAGACATTAGGGCTGAAAGGGACCTTGAAGATCATCAAGGAGCAGGAAGTCAGCTGGGGCCAAAGGATCCCAGCAAGATAAACATCCAAATGTTTCTTGAATGAGTCCAGAGTAGGTGCCTGAACCACTTCTGGAGGGAGTCTATTCCAGGCCTTGGGGGCTTGGACAGTAAAGAATTTTTTCCTTATATCCATCCTAAAATGGTCTTGGAGGAGTTTATGACTGTTGGTCCTTGTTAACCCTCAGGGTGGCCTGGTAAAGCCTATTTTCTTGCCCTCTGATCATGCATGTGGCTCTCCTCTGGACTCTCTCAAGCTTCTTGACATCCTACTTGAATTGTGGAGCCCAGAATTGAATGCAGTACT
>NW_017729024.1:127049612-127054417 GCF_001723915.1 Gavialis gangeticus
CCCCAAGTCTCTTTCAGCTGTGGTGCTAGCAAGCGTAGCACTGCCGAGCCTACAAGTATGCTGCAGGTTTTTGTTCCTGAGGTCAAGTACCTTGCATTTATCAGTATTGAATGACATCAGGTTTGTATCCACCCACTTACTAAGTTTATCCAAGTCAGCCTGGATCACTAGTCTGTCCTCAGGTGTGGACGCTATGCCCCAAACTTTAGTGTCATCAGTGAACTTGGCCAGTGTGCTTCTGACACCAATGTCCACATTGTTGATACAGATGTTAAATAGAATCGGTCCAAGGACAGAGCCTTGGAGGACACCACTGGTCATGGAGTGCCATAATGATTCACTACCATCGACCACTACTCTCTGTGTCTGACCTTAGAGCCAATTTCCCAGCCATCAGACTGTAGTGTAGCTGAGGCCACAGTTGGCCAATTTTTCCATGAGGCAATCATGGGACACCAGATCAAAGGCTTTTTTGAAGTCCAGATATATGATGTCAATCTCTTCTCCCTTGCCCAGGTGACATGTCACCTGGTCATAGAAGAAGATGAGATTGGTCAGGCAAGACCTACCCGTGACAAACCCGTGCTGGCTGTCCCTCAGGGTGTTGCCCTAAGTCAGCTTATCCAATAGGGTCTCTTTGATAATTTTCTCCAGAATCTTACTGGGGATTGAGGTCAAGCTGATTGGCCTGTAATTCCTGGGATCTACTTTCTGCCCTTTCTTGAAGATGTGTACCACATTGGCCTTCTTCCAGTCTTCAGGTACTTTACCTGAGCACCATGAGTTTTCAAATATTTTTGCCAATGGTTGGGCTATGACACCTGGCAGCTCCTTGAGTACTCTAGGGTGTAATCTGTCAGGACCATCTGACTTGAAGGTGTCCAGCCTCTCAAGGTGATCCTTTACTAGATCAACACTGATGCTGGGTATAAATACGCCCTCACCCTGGCCATCCCACTTCTTGCTAGGTGGGGTGGTCCCTTTGGGCTAATGAAAGATTGATGCAAAGTACTCATTAAACAGGTTAAACTGTTTACCCAGGTCCTGGGTATCAGTTTTCCCATTTGGTTCAGCAGGGGTCCAATGTTACCCTTGCTTTTTTTCTGACTCCCTACATATCTGAAAAAGGACTTTTTGTTATCTTTGATATGTGAAGCCAGATGGAGTTTGGTTGCAGCCTTGACTTTCCTGATCAGCTCCCTGCAGGTATGGACCAGTGCTGAGTACTCCTCCTTGGTGGTGATTCCAGCCTTCCATCCTTTATAAGTCTCTCTTTTTTGGCATAGGAGGTCCTTGAATTCCCTGCTGAGCCAAGGGGGTTGCTGTGCCCTTTTGCTACCCTTCTTCCAAGATGCGATGGACATCCCTTGTGCTGTCAGGATCACTCCCTTGAGGAACAACCACTTCTTTTGGACTCCTCTTCTTGTCGAGTCACGGTTCCTTTAGGGCCTTGACTATGAGCCTCCTGAGCTTGTCAAAGTCAGAATTCCTAAAGTCAAAGACTTCTGCATTGCTGACTGATTTGCCAGCTTTGCAATGGATAGTAAAGGTGATCAGCTATCACTATCACCCAGCTTTCCATCAATTCTTAGGTCACTGACTAGATCTTCCCCTTTGGCCAGTACCAGGTCCAACAATGCTTTACGTCTTGTTGGCCTGTAGACTTCTTGAGTCAGGTAGAGCTTGTCCATGCATGTGAGGAAGCCTTGTGACTGATTGGATTTGGCCAAGTGCTCTTCCCTGCGGGTGGGGGCAGCTGTGGCTCCTGCCCTGGGCCTGGGGGACAGCTCATCCTGCTCTGGCTGCTGCCTCCTGCTGTGCTGACCAAGGGACAGAGCCCATGGCTTTGAAATAGGGCATGGGGGGGAGGGGCAGGCAGACCATGGGGGACAGGCCATGGGAGGTGCCTGAGCCCAGGGCCCCAGTGTATCTTAATTCACCTCTGAAAGTTTCAAGCTGCAGACAAGCAAAGTGATTTTAACCACTGTGTTCTTGACGAAGCATAAGAGAACAAGAAAGAACAATCCACAGAAGGGGAGTCTGTGGTATTTGAAGTGAGAGAGAACTGAAGGCACAGACATGCATTCAATTCATAGGGACAGAAGAGACAGATGAGAATTTTTAGTCTTCTTCAGAAAGAAATGTAAGATTTGATGGCATTCTGGAAGTGTAATAGGAGCTGAAAACAGTACTAAGATTAGGAAGCTGGGTAATAGGGCAGCTGATTCTGTTGTCAACAGCAGGGGAGCAGGGAAGAAGAGAGGACAATTTGGGAACTGATAAGCTCAACTTTTGTCTGGTGGTACCATATGGCAGATACTTGGAGAGAGACACAAACAGAAATGTAAGAATGGACAGAAAGGAAGAAAGTATAGAGAGACAGGTGGGCTATGGATTTGAGTAATTGGTACAGACATGGCAAAAGTTAGGACATGCCAGTATGGAGGTTATCTGTGCAATTTTAATTTGGCCCCCTTCTACACACGTAATATGGTACAGTTTCTAATTACATTATACTGTTTTCCAGAGCACCCCTTCCTCATTCAGTGCACAGGAGAAACAGTGGTCACTGAAGGAGAAGCTATTCACTACTTTATTTCATCCTTATCATTCAGCATGTGACCTGTTCTGTTTATGGCACACTATGCAACACCTGCTCTGAAAGGCAAATAATTCATTTCCTCATGAGATTTTCTACAGCACTCTTCACTTTGGCATCTGAGTGCTTCACAAACAAGAATGAATTTCTTTTCAACATACACATGAAAGGAGTACTCACTCATTACAGATGGAAGAACTGAGGCATAGTAAAAAGGTATCGTAATATGAGATGCCTAGGACTTGAGATTTTAGAGTACTTCATATTATACAGCAGGGTCAGCAGCCTGTTATTGGTGTGGGTTGGAGCTTACAACCTGACTGCCATTGTGGCCCAGAAGTCTGCCCAACCCCCGGTGCTAGATCAGATCTGGCCCACAGGCCATACATAACTGACCACTATTATATAGCAGGAGCTGTGAATATATTCAGTGCTGACTTAAGTTGCAGCTGTGAGTGTTCAGTATTCTTGCAAATCAAAACTCAGGTCTCTAGTCTGGCACCCAGAAAGTGAGGAACATACAAACACTGATTGTTTATGAAAAGCTTAGCTTGCCCAATATCACAGAGAAGCTCTGTAGCACAGGGAGGGATACAACTGAGTTTGCCAAGACAACATTCAACCACCTTAATTATAAGGCTCATTTCCTGAAGCTCCCTGCCTCTTTCACCAAACACCTTCTAAATTTCTGCAACAAGTGAGGTAGGAGTCCTACAGACAACAAAATTACAAACTTGAATTCATCCCCAAAGGAGGTCTTTCCTGTGTACTGAATGAAGTAAGGGCCTGTAGTTAAGGACTGCATCATGTGATTAAAGACCGATTCACAATGCACACACATGTGGAGGTAGAACTGAGGTTACACAGACCTTTGTTCTGTTATTGCCTACCTTTGGAGCCCCAAACTTTGCAACCACAATAATATTCTTTTAATATAGCTGACAATTTCCCAGTGTTTTTTTTCTTTTTAAACAGTGAAACCAAAAATCCTATCATGTGGCATCACACTGACTCCCATATGGTTCATAAGCAGGGTTCTCTATCTCTTGAGCTAATGGAGTGACTGACAGCAGCAGCCAGTTGTCATCCTGTTAGATGAACCAGCAGTAGTGGATGAAAAAATACCTTGATACCAGATATTTGCTGACAGCAGAGGAATGGTAAGGCTCAAGAAACCTAGGCTTTGGAGTGGGGCAATTACTCTTCTGCCTGTTCCCCTCAAGCATAACCTTTTCTGACCTATATCCTCTACTGTCTTGTTTCTCCCTTATCATTGGCTCCATGGCTTATTTTAATTTAGTCAGTTCTAGCCTCAGTCTCTCAGGCTTCTCACTCCCATCTTTTTTACTAGAAAGTCCTAGTCTTAACCTTCTGGATTCCCTGTCCTACCCCCAATCTTCTCTTTTCCACACACCCCAGGCCTTGTCTCCTTACCCAGCCAGTTCCTTCATTTCAAATTCCTCTTTTGTTTTGCTTCCTTTCCCCACTCTGCCTTCCATTTGCTTCCTTCACTCAGTCTATCCATACAAACAGCTCACAGTCCCATTCTCCCACCTTGAGCTTCTATTTCTGTATCAGTATTACCCACCTGGCCACTCCTTGTCCCAGTCTCTTTGCCTAGCCTTTCCCAGTTCTTCCTCTGCATGTTTCCTGCTCATCAGCTCTATCCCGTTCCTCCTCATCTTCCTGTTTCCCTAGAAATATCATTGTCCAGCTAACCCCAGGTAGTCCCCTGGCTTCTCATGTGCAGTAATCTTAGCCCTGCCTGTTTTCCTTCCTGGCTCCAGTTCCAGTCTCCTTACATATCTAGTCCCTGTTTTCTCTGGCTCCTAAACCCAATCTTCTTGCCAGTCCAGCCATAGTTTCATAGTAGTAGGGTCGGAAGGGACCTGAGCAGATCATTGAATCCGACCCCCTGCCCTGGCAGGAAAGAGTACTGGGTCAAACGAACCCAGCAAGGTGTACATCTAGCCTCCTCTTAAAAACCCCCAGGGTAGGAGCCAGCACCACTTCTCTTGGAAGTTGGTTCCAGATCCTAGCCGCCCTGACAGTGAAGTAGCGCCTCCTGATATCTAGCCTAAATCTACCCTCTGCCAGCTTGTGACCATTATTCCTGGTCACTCCTGGTAGTGCTCGGGGGAACAGGGACTTCCCCAGTGCCTGCTGGTCCCCTCTGACTAGTTTGTAACAGGCCACTAGATCCCCC
>NW_017729024.1:127054899-127072423 GCF_001723915.1 Gavialis gangeticus
GTGTTGAATCCCATCCTATTCTCATCTGCCCACCCCTGTAACCTGTCTAGGTCCGATTGCAGCCTATTCCTCCCTTCTAGCATGCCCACATCCCCCCACATCTTAATGTCGTCAGCAAATTTGAACAGGGTGCTTTTTACCCCCTCGTCCAAGTCACTGATGAAGATGTTGAACAGTGCAGGCCCGAGGACTGAGCCCTGGGGGACCCCACTGCCCACATCCCTCTGGGTCAAAAATGACCCATCCACCACCACTCTCTGGGTGCGGCCCTCCAGCCAGTTGGTGACCCATTTGACTGTGTAGGTGTCGACACCACAGTCCCCCAGTTTCTTAATGAGAATGGGGTGAGAGACAGTCCTTATTCATCCCTTTCCGTCAGAAAAACAAGGCTGACTAATGTCCTCAACAGACTCACTGTAGTTATAGCTCTTCATTAAGATACTGACTATAATCAGATGTCATGCTTTAGGGCTTCAGCCTCCACCTGCAGGGGTAAGGAAACATTTTTGTTTCTGATGCACAATTAGCCAGATGTATTCCAAAGGGAGAATGCTCTTCTGAACAGTCTGAGATGGGCCATAGCTCAGATAGATCATTCAGATTAGTTTGTGTAATACACAATTGTGAATTCACAAGTGCTACACTGAATAGGCTTCTGAGCATTTGAACAATTTAACTGTAGACAGTAACTAGACTGGGTAAAGACATTGTTCCTACGAAGTTATCCGAGACAGTGAATCTGAACTGTACTTATATCACTTAATGCTTACTTCTATAGCTGCTTAATAGTACGAATAAAAGTTCTGCTAGCTGCGGTGGCATCATTGACACCATAGCTCTGAATCTACCTGATAACAGTCATATCTGAACTGGAAAAAACATCTTAACTAATGGGTGGAGCTTGAATGCCAGGATCAACTTTCCCTTTAATTTCTATTGGACATTCACTGAATTGAAAAGTGATATCAAGGAGACCAAAACACAGAATAGATTTGCACTAAATGATCCTAGCCTTGTACCCCAGACTTCAGGAGATGGCTCTGGAGACTGTAAAGGCTATGCTTCAAGGCCTGATTCATCAGGAAACCAGAATCCTGGTATCCTTGGGACTGTTCACACTCTCCAGTTTTTCCAGTTCCATTCTGGGTTTTTTGTCAAAATTCCTGGAACTCTCCATAGATGGAACTCTGGTTTTCTTTTAACCAGGCAGACCAATGTGAACTTAATGGACACCTGTAGTTTATTAAAAGCAAATGATGTGAAAGAGAGAGAACAAAATAAACTATTAATAATGTTCAAGAGCTTTGCAACTTGTGCAGCTTTAAATCATGAAAACAACAAGTCTTCTGAATGAAAGCCAGTTCCAGTAAGATAAACTGCGGTGGAGGATCAACTATTAATCCCATTACCTTTGCTTCAAGGTTGTATGGATGCCACCTGATTTGTTTTGGACTAGGGGGAGTTGTAGTCTGGTAAAAAAAAACAGGAAGAAAGGATTAGTGTTGTGTTTCTATGTAAGATTAAACAGCATCATTTTTCTTGAAGGTATTGAGGTGCTGAAGGAAGGGTACATGAGATTATTTTTCTTTAAAATGAGATTGGGCTCAGTTGTCAAAGGCTGGTATGAAGTTTTTGTTCAGAGATGTCTCCGCAAATCTTCATAGTTATTTTCATGTCAATATTCATAAAGAAGATATTGATATGATGTTTAAATCATTTTTAAATTGAAGGTGTTAATTTCTTTTTCATTACAGTAGATGCACAGACTTGGCCCTCTGCTGAAATATCCATCAACAGCTTAGATACATAGCTGAAACTGACAAGACAACCTAACAAACTATTTACACAGTTTTCAGATTCCAGTTGGCAGGATATCAAGTCCCAGGCTCAAGCCCAACTTCTTCAAATGGGAAAACCTATTTCATTCTGAAAGAAGAGATGAAACCCTTTGGGACAGAAGGGCCTCCAAATTCCTCCACAGAGGAAACAAAATAGGCCAAAATACTGTAAAGATTATGTAAGCCAGTGAAGTGGAAGGTATAAAGAGAAAATGGGGGAGAATACTTTCAGACAAAGAAAAACACATCACATGGAGCTCAATTATCCCTCCAGGAAAAGCACCTGCCATCTATTTTGGAAATATTACACTACAACTCTCTTAAAATTTACTCAAAAATGAGGATATGTTGGGTGGAGCCCCTTGTTATGTATTCCACCCTAATAGCAGTTCAAGTTAGGATTAACAAATGTCCTATTTTGCATTTAAAGACATTTCTTCCACTCTCTCAGCTTCAGACATTTCTTCTACTCCCTCAGGTTCAGCCACTACCTCTACCTTGTCCCCCACCCTCTCCAAAGCCCTTCTGATATCGTTTCTTGGATGTCTAGTGAATGTTGGTTTCACATGTTAAATAATGCTGGGAAGTGGAAGCATGAGTGATGGAAAGGTATGCTATTTAAAATGAACTGGACCTGTCTTCAAAAACTTGGTTTTCTGTTACTCCCCTTTCCCCCCTCTTTCCTGTCCCGCCTCTCCTCTCAGATACTCCATTTGAGTATTAAAAGTGAGTGTTGGACACCTGATGCCCAGTTTTCCCTGGTCAGTCATGTTGATGGGGATTTAGCTATGCCATTTAGCCAGCAAAAAGAAAGCATTTTCATGTGCAAGGGTACCAAAAAATGTTGGGTTCATACCCAGGGTACCTTTTTCACAGGTTATATAGTAGGAGTTATGGTATCTTACGTCACAAACAGTATCTCTTCAGATGGTTTTTTGCTCTGGGTGGGACATTAATCCAGTTCTGATTCAGGAGCAACTGCTAGCTATTTTCTCCCACTGACTTTTTCTATTTTACTTCAGAGAAACATTTAACAAGCTAGGACTGCCATTAAGCAAGTTTAACTGACATGGTTTGTTCTGTGTGTCCAATTTGGTGCCTACTGATCAAAATATTCTCAGTATCACAGCTCAGGTTCCATTCTCCCCCAGCCTGTTGAAAACATCAAGTCTCTTTTCAAATTAGTTGGCTACATGCAGTGCCAAACCAGATTGTTATGGGCGATGTCCTCCTATTACAGGGTTTGCCTATTAACGAAGCTTACTGTAGCAAAATATAAACATTTAAGAAGATTACCACTTATCCAGGATCTGTCAGAGCACTTCTAAAGCTGGCAGTTGCAGTGCCCAGGTCTTAGCAATTTCTAATCCATTTCTCTAACTACTGCTGTTTACACCTTCTATTTGGAAGACTTGTAGGGTTTAATCATGCATTTCAATAACTGGGTTGCATATGGGAACAGATTTGAGAAGCAGATAGGTTTTACCCAAAAGTCCAAACTTCAAGGGAAGTTCCATATGAGATTCTTTTATCCAGATTAAGAAAATCAGGAGTCTGTTTGTACAGTTAAATCACAAACACTGTAAAATATATAGAAAAATGAAAAGGTCAGTTGAAATTCTCCTTTTTCTTTTAGCACCTCATCCACACACTTTCAGAAATCAATTTCTCTGATTGAACAACATTCAGATTTTCTCTTACTTTTGTCAGGCTCAAATTTGTTGCAGGTTCTTGTTATTTAAGTATCACAACCTGGTTTCCTATTTTTCCTCACCATTCAGAGAAATTCCAGACCTGCACTGGGAACAGGCAGTAGCATAACTAGGATGGGGGCAACTGGGCACCAGCCCCTGCCACTGACTATTGAGGGAGTCACCCCCTGACCCCAGGAATCTTTGCCACAGTGTACACCACCCTGTGCCACTCTTGTCCAGACACAGGAGCCAGACAGAGAAGTGCCACACCCAGCAGTCTACCTGGAAGTTAAGGGATGAACAAAATCATGCTCCCCCCAGTGCCCAGGGCATCTTTGCTGCACTAGGCACAGCCCTATACCTTGTAACATATTTGAAGGCAAGGGGAGCAAGTGGGGCATGGGGATGGATCTTAGGAGCCCAGCCTTTGGGCTGCGTCCACCTGAGCCAATGCTGCTATAGCAGCAGCGGCGGCGGCCTTCATTCCATGGAGAGCAGCAGCAGGTAAGACTTCACTCCTTCTCCCTTCTGTTCTCCCTCTTGCCTCCCCACTCTCCAGTGGTCAGCATACCCCACAAGCCCTCATCCCTGGTGCAGGCACAGAAGGAGCTCATTATACCTCTGTGAGCACATCCACAAGTTGTCAATCTTATTTTTGTAATAAGAATGAGTGAAACTAGAAATGTTTTCTGGGCTTTTGGAAGAAGAATTTTGTGTGAAGAATATCAGCCATGAACTAGACAGACAGAGGATCCAACAATATTTGAAACAATAGGCAGAACAGGTTTGTCTAAAAATTAATTATTACACTGTAAGGTACAACCATCTAAAAGGCATACATAACATATACCTAAGAAACACCCAAGAGAAGGTGATGGAAAAGTCTTAACCAAGGAAAGTAAACATGGAAGTTAAACACAAGGACACTGCTGACAAATATGAGAAAGGCTACTGAAAATTTTAGAAAAATCTAAATTCCAAGGGTTATCTTTTCAAAGCATTGTGCAGGCAATTAGCCATGTGACTTACCCTGTAGCCAACAGAAATCAAAAGACTAAAACTTGCAAAGCGTTTTGAAGATTTCCATTGAAGGGGACTCTGCTCATTATGTGAAAGTAGTTATTGTATTTCATTAAACCCTGTAAACTTTGTAGTTCTCATTCTTTTTTCTTTAGTCTGTTAAACAGCATTTGCTCTTCTATAGACTGTGCACTATATAAATGCCTCTTTCTATTTATTCTTTGCAGAAGCTGACAAAAGAACACCAAACTTGGTGGGCCAAATTCAGCCGTGGGCAAGCCCACTGATTTCAGGGACAGCAGATCCAGTACAGAATGTTTTCAAATTCAGCAGCCCACACTTCAAAGGGCTTACACAATAGGAATATTTAGTTCCTCCTGTTCTTTGGTGTGCTTTGGAAGACCTGCATGGATCCAAGAGTATAGACTGAAATATCTGCAGACATTATCATTTAGAAAATCAGCAATGCTGCTTGTTTGGACCTCATAATGCTCTAATCACTTGGGAACTGTGGATCAAGGAACTGTTTCAGCTAGCAGCAGCAGAAATAAAGCAGCAGGATCAGCACCCTGCCATAGTGGTTAGGTCACTCAGCCAAGAGGGAAGAAATCTAAGTTTTGGTTCCTGTTCCCAGGACTATTAATGCATATTACATTAGACAGTCGTTGGCTCAAAAACAGATAAATCCTATGAGCTGAGACCAGAACCCAAGATTCTCTACTCCCAGCTGAGTGCCCTAAATATCAAGTTACAAACTTAGGCTTCTTTTTTCACTTGTCTCTTTCTGGTCGTGTGACTTTTGTTTCCCTTTCTGTATGGTGACACCATTCTGCTATTCTATTACTTGGTAGTCAGGGTACTCTCCTGGGAAGTAAGGAGAGCTAGGTTTGAATCCTCTCATGGTGAGAAGGACCTAGAACTCAGATCTCCCACATCCTGGGGGAGTGTCCTAACCACTAGGGTAATATATAAGCAATACCTTGGAACATGCCAGCTCTTAGCTTTCACTCATTTTTCACTACCAAAAAACAAAACAAAACAAAAAGAACAATTCTTCTGTTGCAAAGAACTCGGAAAGACCACAACAGGGCAGAATGTTTTTCCTATTTGAAATCTCTGGATTTATCTTGTGAAAATTTGCATACCTAACAGTGCTAACATTGTGTGACACCCTGTAATACTGTTGAAAGAATCTCAACAACCACAGCACCCTGGTTTAGAATTACTGATATAAAGACTGGGTGTGAACTTTACCTTGTCTTCTTCCTTCGAGAATGCTTTTGAGTTAAAAGTCATTATGCCTCCTGTATTTTGTGGTGAACTCTATGCTCTCATTGTCCACTAGGCAGGCTGAACAGACTGGGCTTCTCATGGACTTTGGCAGAGTTGAGAATGGTACACGAGTGGGAGCTTGGTGCCAAGGTGCTCAGACTGGGGAAAATTTATGCACATGCAAGATCCCAGGGTCACACACCTTGGGATCCTGAAAGTCTACAATGGAGGTGTTGAATGCATTTCAGTTTGCAGTTACTCAAGTAGGGGCATTCTGGATTAGTCTGTGCAGCTTAGATGTAGTAATTTAGGTACCTAGATGATGAATCTGGTTTTGACCCTGTGCGCTTAATTTTAGACACTGACTAGGAGGTGGATGTTACATATGGAAACATTATTTAAATAAGTCTGCCCCATACAGGAGATATGTTTGACATGTGTATTTACCTGTGAAGCCTGCACGGCTAGTGCAATACCTGTGGTATCCAACATGCATATAACAGCATACTGTATTAGTAAAATCAAATTCCAAGTAATCAGAGCTAGGTACAGACATACAAAAAGCCCAACAAGGAATCGATTTAATTTATGCCATTTTCTGTAAGCAGTATAGTTTAGATCAGTAGTTAACAGAACACACATTCACCCTTCGGTGGGGGTGCAAATTTTAGACCAGGTTCTGCCATTTTTAAATCAGTCTACATGTGCTGAACTTCTGTTGTGTTACAGATATAGACTAGTTTTGTGTGCCAAACTTCTGCCTGTTACAGAACTACTTATACAGGTAAAAGTGTAATGTCTGTACCTGGCCCAGGAATATGGGCTAAAATGTCTGCAGAGATTATCACTAAGAAAATCCTATAGGATCCTATATCCTCCCCCAAAGGTTGTTGTTTGGCAAAGCTTTCACCTGAACATCCCAGTCAAGAGAACTAAAGGAAATATCTGGCAAAGTGGGAAAATAAGTACAGAATCTTTTTTTAACCCCTAAGCCATAAAATATGCTCTAGGGTCTAAATAATGAGACAAACGTTGTACTCTCTTCGTTCTTATGCATGAATCCTAAAAAGCAAGAATTTAGCCTTTGAGGTTTGAAGGAAGTGTTATTTTATGTTCCTTTGCAGCATTCATAATTCAATTATAAATGTGCTGTAGGCTTCAGAGCAATTCAAAGGTGAGAAATGAGAGGGAATCTGTATTGCATTGAAATGATAAGACATGGCAGACTTTCTTAGGCAATCAAATTCATGCAGCTGTGGCTTTATAACAATTAGACACACCTGTAAGATCAACTCCAGATGCCAAGAAAATCTTCCCAGGACTGAAACAATAAACATTCTGACATCATGTTCATCAATTTGTTTTTAAAATGCAAATGCCTGAACAGAAAGATATTACTCTGATAAAAATTCCACCATCTGAACCATAAAATCAAGTGTTTTCTATAGGTTGCTCCTCTGGACAGCTGGGAAAACATAGTCCACTGCAGAAAAAAATGTTTCTTTGAACACTTAAAAGTGTCTTGCAGTGCAGGAATTGAATTTACAGATGTCATGAGTTATGTTAGTATGATAAAATTGTTGCAATCAAAACCACTGCCCAAGAGTTATAAATAGAAATTCATTTGAAAAGAAAAAAAAAATTCAGAAAAACCTCACACATTTCCCTTTCCAGAACCATTTCTGAAGCTAGATTTCACACTGGACCGTATTACCTAACAGGCTAAAACAAACAGAGTCTGAAAACCTGAGTACTGGGAAATCAATGTAAATTCAGCAGCTCAAATTCTTTTTTTTTCAGTCAGTCAAGATGAACAGCTCATAAAACTAAACAGAATAATATGCCATAATGAGACTTATACAAAAATGGGGTTTCACTGGTGAAGAAACTTATTGGACAGACACTTGCCATGCATTCCTTCCCTCTCCAAAGGTTGGATTCAGAACCAGACAACAGGGGCCGGACAAATGCAGATGACCCGTAGTTCACGAACTAATCATTTTTCTGAGATAGTACCATCCTTATGGGGTTTCTCTAGAATTAGATTTGCAGTCCAGCCAACTTCAAGTTCCAATTTCGGAGATCAGATTTGGTTTTTCATAGATTTTACCCAAAACTGTCAAAGTATGAAAACCATTAAATGAAAGAATAAAAGAAAGAAAAAATAATAATTTTAAATAACTGAATTTAGAACTATAAAATTAGATGCATTGTATAATAAATAAATAAGACATAAGGGCTACAGTGTATTATAGTAATATATGCTGAAAGGTCAATTAACAAACACTATATTTATGCAGAACATAAATATGATATGTAAGCAAGCAGACAGATAGTGTCTCAAGGTCATTGAAAGTGCCTTCCAACAACATTAATATAAAAGTGACAACAGAGATGGTATGACATTTTAGCTAAACAAGTGCTTTGTATGAGCCTAGCTGAATAAACTGTTTTTCAAAAGGTACTTAAATGGGGTAATGGTCCTGTAATAAAAAAGGCTAATAACATTTTTTTCCATACCCAGAGCTTCATTATCCACTCTGCAATCCTTGCTCTGTTTCCCCATTTTTCCCCAGAGGAAAATGGTATATAGTTTAGTCAGTCACTGTTCAATCTAAAGAAGAGGCTTATAAAATGTAAAGAGATTATTTGGCATTAATTCATACTGTGGGGATTACAGCATTGACAGAATACATAAGGGTAATAAACTCAAAAGCTTTTTCTGGACAATAACAACACCATTACCTTTATTGGTTGAATGGCTGTCTTACTTGCAAGTAATAGCACAGATATTATGCAGTGATAATAGGAATAAAGAAGAATGTGTCACTGGAGTTATATAAAATACTCTGTACTGATTGTGCACTACTAAATTACTAACTCTTGTTCTATTCACAAAAAAAGCAATTTGTCCAGAAAGAGCTGTCAAAACATTTATTGCCCATGTATATGAACATACAACTTTGAAGTCAAAAGGGATTTCACACATTATCTGTTACACATACACACACAATTACTTAAGAAAAATAGTAAAGCATGATTCAAACTTGTGAATCCTCTAACAATATGTATTCAGCATGGACCCAACCCATTACTCCTTACTCATGTGAACAGTGATGGAGAATTTGGACTCCGTGTAAGCATGTATGTAACCCTATACTTCCTGCTACCTAAAGAAATGCAACTCAGATGCAAAATACCTAAATCAAATGTTGTAAGACTGAGGTAGTCCCATAGAAATTCTTATGATATGCTTGCAACGAGCAAAATTATCCATTATTGTTGTGCCATTACCTAGGCTTCTTTTTAATTTATCCCCTTCTGATTGTGTAGTGTTCCAAGTGAACCACACATAACATATCTAAAGTCCATCTATGATCATAGGAAAGTAGGGATTGAAGGCACCTCAGCAGGTCATCTAGTCTACCCCCTGTGCAAGGTAGGAGTATCCCTGACTAAAGCACCCCAATCAAGTGTCAGACTAACCCATTTCTTGAAAATTTCCAAGGATGGAGGTTCTACAGTTTCTTTAGGTAGCCTTTCTCACTCTCATAGAAGAGGGCACCAGGCAACGTAGGGCCCCTGCAAGACTCAAGTGGTAACCTTGTAGCTATGCCAGATGAGAAAGCTGATATTTTTAACAGTTTCTTTGCCTCTGTTTTCATGAACAGGGACCGGGACATCCCTCCTACCAGATGTAGGGACAGTCTCGGGGATAGCTCTGTCAGGCCTTGGGTCAGCGCAGGTGTAGTTAGGGAAGGGCTGGACATTTTTAAATCTGTAGCTCCAGATGCCCTCCACTCAAGGGTGTTGAGGGAGCTGGCAGGGGTCATCGCGGAGCCCTTGGCCCGGCTGTATGAGCATACATGGTGATCTGGCTAGGTGCCAGGGGATTGGAAACTAAGTAATGCGGTCCCCATTTTTAAGAAAGGGAGGAAGGAGGACCCAAGTAACTACAGGCCTGTAAGCCTCACCTCGGTCCTTGGAAAGATCTTGGAGAAAATCACCGAGGAGCACATCTGTGGGGGGCCAGCAGGGGAGATCATGCTCAGGGGCAACCAGCATGGGTTCATCAAAGGCAGGTCCTGCCTGACCAACCTGATTGCCTTTTATGACCAGGTAACTAAATCCTTGGATGATGGTGTTGCTGTGGACGTAGTCTTTTTAGACTTTAAGAAAGCCTTTGACACTGTCTCTCACCCCATTCTAAATTAAGCAACTGTGTCTTTGATACCTACACAGTTGGATGGGTAAAAAACTGGCTGATGGGGTGCACCCAGAGAATAGTGGTGGGTGGGTCATACTCAACCTGGCAAGATGTGAGCAGTGGGGTCCCCCAGGCCTCAGTCCTCGGGCTTTCGCGGTTTAACATCTTCATCAGTGTTGAGGGGGTTGAAAGCACATTGTCCAAGTTTGCTAATGACACTAAGATGTGGGGCGAGGTGGGCACACTTGAAGGGAGAGAGAGGCTGCAACTAGATTTAGACAGACTACAAAAGTGGGTAGATGAGAATAGGATGGGGTACAATGTAGATAAATGCAGGGTGCTGTACCTTGGGAGAAGGAATCCACAGCATACATACAGGCTGGGGAGTTCCCCTCTTGAAAGCACAGAGGTGGAAACAGGATCTTGGAGTCATTATTGACACCAAGGTGAACATGAGCCACCAATGCCAGACTGCAGCCAGCAAGGCCAGCCATAGCTAGTCATGCATCCAAAAATGCATCTCAAGCCTGTCGAGAGAGGTGATTCTCCCCCTCTATGTGACATTGGTCAGGCCACAATTGGAGTACTGTGTCCAGTACTGGACGCCGCACTTTAAAAAGGATGTGGCCAGCCTGGAAAGAGTTCAGAGGAGGGGCACCCATTTGGTGAGAGGACAGAAGGACAGGCCTTATGAGGAAAGACTGAGGGACCTGAACCTGTTCAGCCATGGCAAGAGGAGGGTGAGGGGGGACCTGGTGGCTGCCTACAAACTCATCAGGGGAGATCATCAGCAAATAGGAAGAGCCATTTGCTCCCCAGCACCACCTGGGGTGATAAGGAACAATGGTAATAAGGTGACAGAGAATTGGTTTAGGTTAGAGATCAGGAGGCAATACTTTACAGTTAGGGTGGCCAGAATCTGGAACCAACTTCCTAGGGAACTGGTCCTCACCCCTACCTTGGGCAAATTCAAAAAGAGGTTAGATGATCACCTGTCTGGGGTCTCGTGAACCCAGCATTCATTCCTGCCTGTGGCAGGGGGTCAGGCTAGATGATCTGTTCAGGTCCCTCCTGACCCTAGCTACTATGAAACTATGAAAGTTCCTCTGAAACTCCAGCATAAATTTCCCCTGCTGAAGCTTGAAGGCATTGCTCCTAGTTCTGTCCACTTGGCCATAGAGAAAAGCCCATGTCCCTCTTCTCTGTAATCGCCTTTCAGGTGTTATGATGACTATTATTAAATCCCCTCTCAGTTTTCTCTTCCCAAGCTAAATAACCCAATTATTCTAGCCTTTCCATATAAATCTTGACTCCCAGTCCCTAATATTTTTTTAATCACTCTGCACTAGACTCTTTCCAATCTGTCCACATCTTTTTTGAAACATGGACCCCAAAAGTGGACACAATACTCCAGGTGAGGCCTGACCAGTGCTGAATAGAGTGGAAGAATGATGTCTCTTAAAGGTCAGAATGGAAATCTCAAAAATACTTATTGAAGGGAAAATACTAATAGTACCTAATAGAAGTGTCATCCAACCAAACATGTATCTTCTATGAATGTATATGATCACCAGATGGTCAGTTACACCAGGGACTTGATCCTGTGAGCTGCAAAGCACCCTTGCTGCCCTAAAGAATTTAGTGAGAAAACTGAAGAGGCTTGAACAAAACCAGATCTCCAAAGTTCTGCTAAGATTCCACAAGCGTATGGTGCATTTCCCTTGTGGACATTATATTTACTATTATAGACACATAAAATCTTCATAGCAACAATTATTTATATATATACACACATTGGCAATGTGCAGGTGGTGCATGCAGGTGCACATGCACCCCCTGAGTGTGCCAGTACACTCTTTATGAAAAGGCACTGTCGACACAGCCAGCAGCACCTGCAGGCAGTTGCTGCTTGCCACCCTTCTCCCCTCTCCGCCGACACTGTCAGCAGTGTCAGCAGGCGGTCCGTGATTGCCATTGACTGCCACCATCTGCAGGTGGTTGCTGACTGCCAGTCAGCACTCACCACCCCACCCCGCCGCCGCCAACAGCACCGTGGCTGCCTGCAAGAGCTCCCTGCTTGCCGCCGCCACGCTCCTGCTACCGACAGCACTGCTGCCACCTGCGGGAGCTCACTGTGCCTCCCTCAGCTGCCGGGGGTATGCAGCATTCATCCATAATTGGAGGTCCCCTGTACCTTACAGGACCAAACCCAAAGAGGGAACTGATCATTTGGTGTCCCAAATTAAACTGAATATTAGAAGTAACCAGAAAACAATAGTTACATTTTGCAACAAACTTTTATGGTGTGTCCCAGCCGCTAGTGGGAGGGTTCAGGATTGAGAGAGTGGTCATGGGTAAAAAGGTAAGGAAGGTTTTTTGACTTAACAAACACACAACTATGCATAATAACAAGACAACAATGACAGACAATAACAATTCACATCGGCAACTTATCAGCAGTCCCCTCTGATGCCTGAAGTACAACAAGTTCCTCTTCTATAAAGCTTAGTGAAGTCAGGTGTCCCCGATCAGTGCTGTCTGAGGGGTACCGGGAAGGACCCTGGAATTCAGTCCTTGGGTTCCTCGAGATCCACTGGCCCACTGAATCCAGGTCAGCAGCTAATTTTAAATCAGTAGCTTCTCTCACACTGCTGTATCTCCCTTCTAATGATTTCCGGATGTGCTAGCCAATTTATAACTTCTGAGCTATGCTGATAACTTATAGCCATTCAGATTTTCCCACTACAACTCTTCTTAGGACTGACCAATAGCAGTACAAACCTGTGCATTCTTCTGATAAGGTTAATTTTAACTGAGCCACAAGGCCTACTACCACTTCTACAAGGCCTTGCTAAATTTAATAGGCCTCACTAATCTTTGACTTTAATTAGGCTCTTAGCAGCAACATACAGCTTATAATACATGAACAAATAACAAGAAACACCTGGTCTAATCTTCACAGCATTCAGCAAGCACCTTAGACCCAATTTTCAGCTTTCACAATGGTGTCTCAAAATTCAGGTTTATCCCACATTGGAAAGAAGAAAACAACTTGTGACTGTTCATGATGCAGAATTATCTCAAAACACCTGGGTCTGGATCCAAAAGGGCAAGTTTCCAAATCTACCCCTTTTTCTACTCTGGAAGTGAGGCAACACTGGACCTAAACATTTTTCTCTTCAGAATTTAGAGTTCTCTATAAAACAATTCTGTGTCAACAAAATCACATATTCCAATGAAACACACGTTAGTTAATGCTCTACTGAGTATAGTTTTTAAACAGAGCAATCAGTGGGCAAGTTGACACTTAATGACTTCCTCCACTTCAGTGATCACTTGCTCTGGCTGTCTCTAATAAAGGTTCCAAGTAGCACCCTGCCAAGCTCTTCATATTCTTTGGAAAGGTTATTTTACTTATTTCAGATGTGCTTAAAAAAAATAAAATGACCTGGCTTAAGTAAATAAACACACAAAAAATTCAAGGCTGCCGAGTTCTAACAAGTTTAGAGGCTGACATTGTTTCTACATGTCTTAAATCACAGCGTAATGTACTGTACTGATCCTAAACCACCATGGCACAGCAATAGAAGTAAAAATGGGTGTGACTGCATTTCAGAAATATTTAAGCTAAATAGTTATATAATGAAACATCATTAAAATTCACATAGCTTTCCCTGTTGGGTGGTTTGATTAAATGACCATGGATCAGCTGTAGAATGAAGCTGGCATAGGCATGGACTAAAGAATTTTTAATATGTCAGACTCCACTAGAATTTTCCTATGAACTGAACCCTTACATTTCTAAGGCTGTTCCTGTTGTATAAAGTTCAGTTGATGGTTTGTGCCAGAAGTTTGATACCCACTTTCAAAACAAACACAGTGTGTACCCTCTTATTGGGCCAAATATAATGTCTTTGTGGCAAGCTTTCTATTGACTTGGGTGGGCTTCAAGTCAGTTTACAAAGTCTTTTGTCCTTTACTACCTTCTCATTTTCCTTCAACTCAGGGTTCAGTTGAAGTGAAAGTATCTCTTTGCTCTAGAACAATAGAACTGCCACCTCTCCATGCTATGAAAAAAATTCAATACCTTACCTTTGCAATAAACATTTTGCAGCTTCCTCAAATATTCTTACTGTGATGCCAGGTGTATTATTCCATGGAGTCTTGTGGGAATGCTAAAATAATTAAGGGATATTGTTAAGTGTCTACTGATATACTCCTAAATCTTCTCTGTTCATAAATGAAGCAAGTTCCCCTCTAAATCACTAGGATTACTCATTGTGAGTACAGCAAGTCATTTGTGACCCAATGTTCATGACCCTTCCTTTTGTAACCATATTGTTTAACGTTCTTCTGAGCCCGGGCCACCTTAAGATGAGACTGAAGCCAGAGATGAAGTTCAAAATATTATTTCAGGTATTAAGGTCAGCAGCTGAAGGAAATCATTCTCTGAGGCTGGGGAAGAAGCTGAAATAAGAGCATAAGTGCCATACAGGTTCAGACTAATCATGCATCTGGCATAGACTATGGTCTCCAACAGTAGCAAAAGTAGATGCTGTGAAGAGACAGTATATGAACAGGGCATGTCTAGAGCAATCTACCCCGTTATACCCTCCCTGAGAACCACCATCATTGGTTTAGGGATATCAAAGGATACATCCTTTGCCGTCCTATCTAATAGGTATTAATGGACCTGTCATCCATAAAATTTGTCTAAACCCTTTTTGAACCTGGTTATGTTATCTGCCTCTACATGTTCTACAAATTAACTACAGGCACAGTAAAATGTATCATAGAACCACAGAAAAGTAAGGCTGGTACAGACCTCAGTAGGTCTTTAAGTCCAACCCCATGCTCAAGGCAGGACCATCCCTATCCAAGCCATCCTACTTCCTCTCGGATTTTTTTTATACTTGTCCCCTGTTAATTTTGTGTCCCTTAGTTCTACTGTTCTGGGATGGGCAAATAACAGTTCCCTATTTTTCACTGACACCCGCATGATTTTATAGATCACCATCGTATCCCCACCCCAGCCTTCTCCTTTCCAGACTGAAGAGTACTTACCTTTTCAGTAGCCAAGTCTACACAAAACGCTGACTGTGCAGTATCTTGTTACTACTGCACAGCAGCATTGCGTTGCATGAAATGTGACATGACACTACTGCACAGCAGCAACAAGCAACTACGTCATCAACATCACCAAAAAGCTATTCAGGACGCTACTGCACAGTAACACCAGTTACTACACAGTCATTTAGTACTTTTGTAGGCAAGTACTAAATGACTGTTCACTAACAACTGTTCAGTCAGCATCTCATGGAGACGTGGCAAATCTCTCTTATTTTGGCAGCTACTTCATACCTGTGAACATCTTTGTTTCATAGTTTCATAGCTGTTATGGGCTGGAAGGGACCTTACAGATCATTGGGTCCAGCCCCCCTGCACTTGGGCAGGAAATACTGCTGGGATCAGATGACTCCAGCAAGATGGGTGTCAAGAGGCTTTTTGAAGATGGCCAGGGTGGATGACTGTACCACCTCTGGGGGGAGCCTGTTCCAAACCCTTGGCACTCAACTTGTAGAGAAGTTTTTCCATGTGTCTAGTCTGAAGCAATCTTGCAGTTCTCTGTACCTTTTCAATTCCATTACATCTTTTCTTATATGCAGAGACCAGAAATGCATACAGAATTCAAGAGGTGGGTACATCATGGCACATCATGAATTATATAATGGCATGAAGATGTTTTCATTTTGTTTTCAATTCTCTTCCTAATGAAGCCCAGTATTTTATTGGCTTATTTGGTCACCACTGCACATTGAGACAATACTTTTAGAGAACTGTCTACAGTCCACAGACTCTGAGGTCTCTTGCCCAAGTTGTTAACAGCTGGCTCAGAGCTCAGACTTCTGTGCATACAATAGGGCTATGAATAGGGTGGTTGGGTCGAGAGGGCATGCTTGGACAGAAGTTACTGTCGTGAGAGCCAAAGTATCAGTCAGAATCCAAGGCATGAAGCCAGAGGTTGAGACAAGTTTGTGGTAGAGACAAGCCATTGCTCAAGCCAGGAGGTCCAAGCCAGCAACAGGATCAACCTGGAACAGGCAGGGCAAGAACAGAGCAAACCAGGACAGAAACAGGCAGGCTCAAAAAGTGGGAACAAAGGGAGGCAGAAACTAGGCAGAAAGAAGGCACAGGCTCAGGGTAGGCAAAGTTCAAAGGGTTCCAGGCAGGCCAAGAGGCACAGTCATACAGTCTGCTTGCTCAGACAGTTCACCAGTCTGCTTCAGACATATAGAGTACATCTACACGTCACTGTATGGTGACGTTACTATGGTGCTGTAACTGCCTTTACTGAGCTGAGGGCTGCGCCCAGTTACATTTTGCTGTTACGTCCCCATAGCAGCGGCTAAAACGGGGGAGTGTGGCGCTACGGTGACGTAGCTGCTGATCACATGTAGACCCATGTGATCAATATGTCACTGTGGCATACCATATGGTGAAGTAGCATGTTACTACATCCCTGCACAGAGATGTGTAGACACGCCCATAGTGTCTGAATATGTAGGGCCCTCTTCCTACAGCCTCTGAGGGTTTCTCTGCCTAAGCTCTGCTTACTTCTAGCTGGGGCCTGGAACTGGATCAGCCCCAGCTGGGTCTAAGCTCCTTATATAGTTAAGGTTATTTCTTCCCCTCTCCCCACAATGTGCATGACCTTGCACTTGTCTACATTCAAGTTCCTCTGCACATTTTTGCCCACTCAGCTTTGTGGGATCTTTCTGCAGGTCATCACCAACAGCTTGGGATTTTACTACCTAGTATAAGTTAGTATCATCAGGAAACTTGGAGATCACTGTGTTCTTCCTATTCCCAGTCATTTATGAAAATGTTGAACAAAACCAGGCCCAGAACAGATGCCCGAGGGACCTCAGTATTGATCCTCCTCCATCCTAACCAGTAACCTGTATTTACCTGACTCCAAGATAACTTTGAATTTAAGATGCCCCCCCCCCCCGGTAATTAGATTCTATACGGGGAAAATTATACATTTGTTATAATTTTCCATGTATCAAATCTAATTATTGGGTGGTCATCTTAAATTTATACCTCCCAACACTGCTGTGGGGAGAGGGAAAGCAGCTGCAGGGATGAAAGCAGTAAAGAAAGCAGTGGCAAGAGGAAAGGCATCCTGGATCCTTCCCCGCTTACCCCACCCGTGTCTGACCCCTGCCACTTGTCCCCTCCCAATGCCTACCCCTGCCCCCCACCATGCCCCTATGTGGCAGCTCTGGCTCAGGCTCCAGCCTCAGCCAAGTAGCAGCAGTGGTAGTATCAGCCCTGCCTCCAGCCCCTGACCAGGTTGGGCCTAGAGCTGAAACCAGAGTGGCACAAACTTCCCTGCCACTGTGCAGTTTCCCTTGTACCCCACCCCACCCCACCATGAGGTCTCCCCTGCACTCCCCCACCCCAGCAGCACAAGGGTTCCCCATGGTCTC
>NW_017729024.1:127072619-127086999 GCF_001723915.1 Gavialis gangeticus
TTCCCCATGGTCTCCCACCATGCACCCACCTCCCCTGCCATGTGAGCCACCTTGAACCACCCTGGCTCCATCCAGCCAGACAGCAGCAACTCCAGCCCTGGTACTCAAGTCTAAGGTGAGGCTTTTTTCCCTCATGTTAAAATAGAGGAGAAAACCTCATTGTGTATTTGAATAAGGGCTAGCTGTTAACTGTGTATTTTAATAAAGGTTAGCCTTTGGTAAGGACCTTGGCAAAAGCTTTTATTTAAAAAAAACAAATATATTAGCTATATCCCCCTACATGCTGGCTAACACCCACAAAGAACTCTAGTAAATGGGTGAGGAAGGATTTACCTTTAAAAAAACTGTGTTGACTCTTCCCCAGCATATCATATTTATCCATGTGACTGCTAACTTTAAATGATTTATTATAGCTTCTATGAACCTGGCAGAAGTGAGATATGGGTGTTTCCCAGGAAATCTTGCAAGTCTGCCTTTAACCAGGAAATTATTACACATAATTTAGAGATGAGCATGCACCTGCACCTTTTATCTATTAATGGAGGCTCTGAGAGTCTTTGGTCTCCTATTTCCCATTTTCACTTTTAATTGCTATTTACACAATGTTCTTATGAGAAAAATGTAATACACACCTATGTGCCTATATTTAGAAGGGTTTTTTGTCAAGGGAGTCATATTTGGCTCATTTTAAACAGAACCCAAATGAAAGTAGGGCAGAACAGGCTATTATATTATTATGACTAATTATGAAGAGTTTTTCCCTATTTCTTCAGACCAAGCTGCTGTTCATTTGGGAAACATCTGCCTATAAACACATTAGCTGAAATGGTTCATTCCATCTCTGCAAGATAAACACAGACCTTGCATTTTCCTTTTGTCTTCTTCTGATTACAGTTTTCCCTAGTATAAAAGATTTCTTACCTCTTAGAATTTCTTAGCAGTATAGAATCTCCTCAAGGCCATAACAAGAAGAAAGGGAACTCTACCTTGAATGTGAATTAGAGGTGTGATAAATAGTAGCAGAGCCAGTGTTGTCAAGCACAGCATTAAATCCTGCACCTCCTCCTGACCTGAAGGGATTACTATCTCTAGAGGCTAGAAAGTAATTCAGTCTCAATACTCATTGAATAATTGGGCTCTCTGTTTGAGGCTGTCACCAAGGTGCTAGTTACAGTGCATAACCACATTCCAGCTTACTTTTGTTCCTGGGAAGTGATTTTTTGTTTTTAACTCTTACGAGCCAGATTCTGAGCTTGTGTAAATTCAGAGTAAGTCCACTGATGGCATTTAAGTCATTTAAGATTTATACATCCTTAAAATTAAAATATGGTATGAAGTTTCATTCTGGTATAATGCAGGGTTTGGCATCTTATGGCCCATGGGCTGAATCCAGCCTGAGAAGCCATTTGATCTGGCCCATGGACTTGGAGCTTCTGTAGCCAAATAGACCCTGTTAGGGTCAGAAGCAGGCAGATGCACAGAAGGTGGATGCTAGGACCCAGCTGCCACTGCCACAAGCTTTTTCCCAGCAGCTGCACAATGAAAGCACCCACCACTGCTATTTTTCCCCATAGCAGCATGGGGAGAGTATGTTCAGCTGGCACGTTACTCCACAATGACAGGGGGCTTTGGCAGAAGTCACTTGTCCCTCTGCCATGGGGATGAGCACTGGCTACAGTCACTTTCCCCATGCTGCTGCTGGGAAAAGTGGCAGCATCAGGCACTTTCCCTGTGCAGGCATAGGAAAAAGTGGTGGTGGTGGCTGAGTCCTAGGACTGGCTTGCCATGCACCAGCCCACCTCTGGGCTGGACTGGATTGGTTTGGCCTGCAGTCTGAAAAGGCTGCTGACGCCTGGTATAATGAAAGGATAGCAAAAGGAGGGTACTTGACAAAAATTCAAACCAATGGGTAATTAGAGAGGTCAGGGTGTTGTTAACTGAAAATAAAGCAGAAGGTTAAAGGAATAAGTTGCCAACCCAAACCTAGACATGCTGAGTCAATACAAACCAAATGTCACTGGGCTGAATTCATTCTTATTTCAGATGGTTGTACTGAAACCTGTATAAAATTAGTCATTGGTCATGTGGATATCACTAAAACCATCACCATGAATACTAAAGGTTTTAATAAAAATGCTTATCAAGAGGTCCGCAAACTATGCCAAGGTATGACCCTTCTCTCTATTAGGATAAATGGCTTTGCTGGATTGTAAGGCCTTAGCTTACTTTTTTCCTACCTATCCTGGTTGAGAAGAAGGGACCAGGATGGGGGATTCGGTTGCTTGCATGTCAACTGAAATGCTATTAATAAAATTACTATCATAAAAATACCCTAATTATTCTTGAGTCCCTTTCTATAGAGAAAAGTGCAACCATTTCTGTTAATTATATTTGCCATGCTTGGGGATAGTACATTTTACAAGATAATAAGTTTGTGTATTGATACCAATTTGGTTAAATGGGAAGAGAAGAATGCAACCTATTTTCTTAGGTATCATCCAGCCAATTATAGTCTTCTGCCACAAATTGCTACTTTCTGCCCCTAACCACAGGAAAGCTGTTCAATTTCATGCCCTACATACCTTAATCACATTGATGTTCTTCTTCTTTCACCTACCTCTTCTCTGTGGTTTCCCTCAAACTAACTCTTAATACCCCAGTCAACACTATACTGCTTTTCCATCCTGCTTTTTCTACAAAGTAATTCCCCTTGCTATGAAAACAGTAACGCAGTGGGCATGTCTACACATGCATTTATACCAGCCTAGATTTACTGTGCAGTAAGCTACTGCATAGGATTTTTGGGTAGGTGTCTAGACATACAGAGATTAGGGAGAAAATTTGCTGCCAGGTCCCTGCAGCCCTGCATCACACCCCTGTGGCCACCAGAGAGCTCCAGGCTCTGACTGCAGCTGCCAGCACCCATCTTTAGAAGCCAGCCCCACTCTCTCCTCTCTGGGCAGCCCTTTCCTTGCCCAGCAACAGCATTCCCAGTGCAAAGGCAGAACATGCAGCTCTCTCCTTGCCCACTCTGCATCCCCATGCCACAGCTGCTCCAGCCCCTGCCCCTCTCAGCAATGACCACTGCCCTGCTGCTCCAGCCTCTGCCCCAGGCAGCGATAACAAGCACCCTGCACTCCTGCTGGCCATGGTGCTGGCCCTGCTGGCCCTAATGGGCACCCCCTCTATCCAGGCCCCAGGAGAGCTGTGCACCTGCCAGCAGGGGCCAAGGCACCAGGTGCAGGAGGCTCTGGCTGATCACATTCTCCTGCACTCCCCACCCTGGCTTGCTGCACCGCTGCCCACAGACACTCCCACCCCTACTGCAGCCACATGTCAGAAGAACAAGTCTTTATTTCCCTCACATACAACAGACCCACCTCCCCAACACACAGAGCCCATCCACCACCAACCCCACCCTCCAACAACCCTCTTCCCCCTTGAAACTATGTTTTTAGAAGTCCTAAAGCAGGGGGCCATGGGGTGAGGGCACCTAGGGGGCAGAGCCCAGGGACATGCAGCCAGCATCCCAGCCTCTGGTCATTGCCCTATGGGACTGCACGCTATGGCAACTGCAGCAGGTGGGGGGCTCACCCAGGGGTGATGGTGCCCAGGGCTTCTCTGGGGTGGGTGGCTCCCCCTCAGGCTGGTGGAGTCCAGGCTCAAGCAGATCTGACATCTAGTCCTGGTGCCACCCCAGGCAGCTCTGGCTCCATGCCCACATGGAGCCAAGGCAATCAGCAGGCCTGGAACCAGGCAGGTGGTAGCAGACCTGAGACAGGGATTGAGCCAGGGGCTCCTGGTGGTGGGAGGTGGTGGAGTACCTCCTCCCAGGTGGGGGCCAGGCAGTGGTGGGCATGAATGAGACTGCCAGGCCCAGGGTGGTGTCCAGGATCCAACAGTCATTGTCTGTGGTCTGCAAGGCCTCCGCCAGCTGTCCTCCCACCAGGCCTATGCGGTCTCCTCCCACTCCTTGGCCACTACCACCAGCTACTGAAGGAGAAAGGTATGGTCCATCATGCACCTCTGGCATAGCCAGTGCATCCAAAGGGCCCCAGTGGTAGGCAGTGGCACCCTTGAGCCAGCATCCCGGCCCCTCCCCCAGATGCTGGACCTGCAGAGCCATGAGACAGGAGCCTTTGTTGAAATTATTTTCAATAATTTCAGAGACAAGATGCTCTGCACCAGGGGCCATGCACTGCCCCGCTTCAGATCAGGGGTCAGCCATACACGGGTGCCCAGGGACCATGGTAAATCAGGCAGGCAGGCCTGGGACCAGGCAGCCACTAGCCAAACCCTGTTCCTGCATACTCTCCTGGGGCCAGCAGGCCACTGGGTACTGGCCTCAGGCAGCCTGCCTCCCCCAGCCCATTCCCAGGATGGGACAGGCTAGGCTCCTGGCAGCAACTGCTGTCACAGCTCCAGACCCTGCTCCCTCCCCCCTCCATCTACAGGCCGCACATTTTGATGTGCTACCACCCAGCCCATCGCACCCAGGCTCAGGGCATGCAGGGGTCCTGGACAACTGGGATGAGGATCTGGACATGCCTCTGCCCTCCCCCACTGGGGCCTCTCCAGGGAGGCACCCTAAGGCCAGCCCCCCACCACACTGCTGCTGCACCCTGAGCATGCCCCTGCTGTGTATGCCCTGGGTGGTATGCAATGAACTGTTTGTGCAGGCTGAGGGGTGCCCAACCCACTATGCCCTGATGATGATCCTTACGGTGCCCTGAGCTCACTTGCACTCCTGGTGCAGAACCATGAGCTATGAAGGTGCAGGGGGCAGGCCCAGGCTATCCCACAACCTCTGCCACTGCCTGGAGAGCTACCTGTGGCACAATACATATCCCACCTGCCCTTGCTGAGGAGGACATTGCCACCAGCATCAATGCCTTCCGCAGTGTGAGAGGCTTGTGCCCACCTAGCTGCAGGGGCATGGGCTGCTCAATAAAGTTTTGCACTGTGTCCTACCACTCTGTGTACTCTGGGGGAGGAACGCAGGGTTAGTGGAGTGTGGGCGGGCAGAGGATGGGACCGGGGGCAGGGGCTGTGAGGGCCCTTCCCCCAGTGAGATGCTTACCACGGGTCTGGGGCTGGTGTGGTTGGCAGCTCAGCAGGTGAAGGCAACCAGTTGCACCTGGTGTCTTCAGCCTGTAGGGGAAGACCTAGTGCTGCTGATGGCCAGCAGTGACATGGTTGGCTGTTCCTCATGGCTGGCTCTGAGGCTGTGCAACTGCTGAGGCAGGCACTGGCCTGGGCTCCCCAAGCTGCTGGTGGAGGAAGCAGCTGGGGAGCTAGGCGGGATGGGATGCTGAACACCCGAGGGTCCTTCCTCTGGTGACATGTCATCAGAGTGCCAGGGTGAGGCAAAGGTTTGGGCAGGCTGCCCATGCTAGTAAAAACCACACAGTTGCAGCCTGAATCCCAGGGCACCAGAACAGAGGTCAGCTGTTACATAAAGCACATGGTCTTATGGGCACCCACCTTTATGCAGCACTGCTGTGCCGACCAGTTGTGCTCTCACTCCCACATCCTGCCTCATGGGGCCTCATAAGTGTGAGTGTTGTAGTGCCCACCCTGCTCAAACTGGTGCAGCACCACCACAGCTGCCTGCGGGAGCTCCCCACTCACTGCTGCCACGCCCCCACTGCTGACACTGCTGACACCTGTGGGTGGTTGCCCCCCCCAGCCTCCAGGGGCATGCAGCATTCATTGTTCAGCCTATAAATCCAGTCTATCAAGGTCATCTTAGATCTTTGCCCTATCCTATGATGTGCCCATGTTTCCCCACAGCTTGGTATCATCCGCAGATTTAATCACTGAGCTTTCCACCCCCTCATCCAAGTCATTAATAGATACGTTAAAGAGCACAAAACCCTGGGGAACACCACTGAAGACGGCCCTCCAGGATGAGGCCATCCCATCAATTACAATTCTCTGGGATTGGGCCTCTAAGCCAGTTGTCAATCCACCTCACTGTAGACTGGTTAAGCCTAGTACCCTGCAGTTTGGTTGAGAGAATCCCATGGGAAACAGAATCAAAGACTTTACTGAAGTCTAAGTAAATGACATCAAGTTTGTGTCCCTCATCCAGAAGTTTAGTTACCTGGTTGTAGAAGGACACCAGGTTTGTCAGGCAGCCTACCCTTGACAGAGCCATGCTGGTTGCTTCTTAACACCCTATCAGTTACCGGCTTGTAATTGATGGCCTCCTTAACAAATTTTTAAAAAACTTTACCCAGGACCGAAGTTGGAGTAACCGGTCTGTAGTTTCCAGAGTCATCCCTCTTCCCTTTCTTGAAGATGAGCACTATGTTGGCCCTCTTCCAGTCATTGAGGACCACTCCCAAGTTCCATGACTCTTCAAACCGCTTTGCCAGTGGTGCTGTAATAAGCTTAGCCAGTTCTTTCAGGACTCTCGGATGCAGGTCATCTGGCTCAGTGGACTTGAAGACATCCAAGTGTTGTAGGAGATCCCTCACCTGTTCAGGACTGATTTCATATAGTCTGTTGTCTTCCGCATATTCCCTGGGCCTCTGGTCAGATGAACAGCCCCCATTTGATTTAAGGAATACTGATGTGAAGTAGGTGTTTAGGAGTTTTATCTTTTCATGGGAATCAACTGTGGGCTCTTCCTGAGTATTCAGTAGGGGTCCTATATTGGAGGCTGATTTTTTCTTGCTCCCTATGTATCTATAGAAGGACTCTTTCTTGTCCTTTATTCTGGTTGCCAGCTTGATTTCCATGCCTGCCTTGGCTTTTTAAGTCTCATATCTTCAGGCCCTGGTGACATGGGTGTATTCCTCTCTGGTTGCTGCATCATTCTTACATTGCTTGTATGCTTCTTCTTTCTTTTTCAATACTTCCCTAACATCCCTGTTAAGCCAAGTAGGTCTTTTGGTTCCTTTCCCACTTTTTGTCCACATGGGGATGGCCTGTTTTTGGACAGTGAGAACTGTCTCCTTAAGGAAGCACCACTGTTCCTGAACTCACAAGTCGTCCACTCGCTGGTCTCAGAGGGCCTCTCCAACTAGCCTCCTGAGTTTGGCAAAGTCTGCCTTTCTGAAATCTAAGACTTCTGTTCTGCTGATTGATTTCCTAGTCTTATGGTGAATGGTGAACATAATCAGGTCATGATCGTTGTTGCCCGAAGTACCACCAATCGTCAGGTTGCGTATCACGTCCTCCCCTTTGGTCAGCACTAAATCCAGAGTAGGCCCTTCCACAACCTGTGTCAGGGACAGAGCATCTATTGTTGCCAAGAAGTTGGCTGACCTGCTAGAGGTGGCTGACTGGTCCTCTCAACAGATGTCAGGGTAGGTGAAGTAATCCATGACAATCATGTCTCTAGTGCTAGCTGTCTCAGTCAGTTCTCTGGAGAATGCTTGATCACTCTTCTCTTCTTGGGAGCGAGGCCTTTAGTAGACTCCCACCATCAGGTCTCCCTTTCCTGGTCCCCCTTGTATCCTGACCCAGAGGGTCTGAAGGGATGCTACCCTGCTGTCAAACGTGACCTGCAGGGAGGGGTACTGCTCTTTCATGTAAAGGGCCATACCTCCTCCCTTCTTCGCAACCTGATCCTTACTGTAAAGCCTATAGCCTTCAATATTCACTGCCCAGGTATGTGTGTCATCCCACCAGGTCTCTGTCAACCCAATCAGATCAAATTCCTCATCTACTAGGAGTGCCAGTTCCTCCTGTTTATTTCCAATGCTTCTCGCATTCCCATAAAGACACCTGAGTTCTCTCCTAGTCACTTCAGGTTTTCTGTTATGCTGCCAGGGTCTCAAGATGCCAGTACTTATCTCAGGGGCGGGCAATTTTTTCGGGCAGAGGGCCACTTGATGAGTTTTGGCGAGCTGTCGAGGGCTGCATGGGTAGCCCCGCCCCTTCAGTTGCCCCACCTCTTGGTCGCTATCTTGGGACCAGATGTCCCACCCCCTGACCTTTGCCACCAGAAGCCCCACCCCCTGACCCCTGACCTTTGCCACTGGCAGCCCCTCCCCTTGCACAACTTACCAGGTAGCAAGGGGTTGTGACCCCTCTAACATGCAGCCCCAGCAGTGGGGTTTCAGGGGCATCAGACCTCCCCCAGAATTTTCCCCCTACCTGTGCCAGCTGGTCCCAAAAGGAGGAGGCTCTGCTGCTGCTTCTGCTGGCCAGTGCCAATCCAGTCGGGCTCGCCCTATCCCCAGCAGCACCTGGGAAGCTGGCTTCAGTCGCATGCTGCTCCAGATGGGATGGACCCAGCTGGGAAAGGTGGCATGCAGCTGAAGTCGGTTCCTGGGGATGGGAGGAGTCGGTTCCTGGGGACGGGAGGAGTCCAGCGAAGTCAGCACCAGCCAGAAGATGTGGCAGCGGAGCCATGTGCTGGTCGGGACTGACCGGCACAGGCAGGGGGAAAGTGCAGCTGAGCCCCTGCTGCTCCGGCTGGGCTTGTCCCATCCCATCCTGAGTGGCACACGGCCCCGCCGCCACTTCTGCTGCCTGGTGCAGACCCGGCTGGGCTCATCCTTTCTCAAGCGGTACATGGCTCCGCTGTCACCTCTTCTCCCCAGTGCTGACTGGGCAGGAGCTGTGGCCCAGCTGCTGCTTCCCCTCACCAGTGCTGGCCCAGCCTGACCCTGCATGGCCCCAGCAGCATGGCATGGAGAAAGCCCGCCCAGCAGCCACTTTCCTAGGCTTACCTGCATGGCAGGGCCCTTTCCAGTCCCATGCAGCAAAGCAGGTGGTGGCCCAGACACTCTTTCCCATCACTAGCACCACAGGTTCTGGCCCAGTCCCCCCGCCCCTCTCAAGCTGCAAATGTGGCCTAAGCCAGGGGTGGGGCAAGGCCAGCTGGGTGAGGCTGAGGTCCGGGTTGGTCGCCAAGGAAACAGCCTGAGGTGCTGCAGCCGGCGGCTGGTGCTGCCGGAGACTTTTAGAGAGGCAGCCGCCATTACGTGGGTTTTGAAGGGGCTCTGTGGGCTGGAGGGAAGTGCTTGGTGGGCCAGATCCAGCCCACAGGCTGTATTTTGCCCACCCCCGACTTATCTGTATGCCCATTAGTTGAGTACCCTCCCACACATCATTGTGGTTAAAGGATTTGTGTACAGCAGTGGGATGTTCTCCTCCACCCCTGGAGGTGCCTAGTTTAAAGCCCTCATCAACAATCAGCAATTCTTGTAGCGAAGCATTTCTTTTCTCTGGTTGTGGGATGAATACTGTTCCTAGCATGTAGATCGCTGAAGTTAAACTGCATACCAAGGTCAAGGTATCCAAAGCCCACACGGTGTCACCATCTCCTAAGCTTATGGCTGACCTCCTCAATGCACTCCTCCCTCCAATGGCCATGACCTCGCACTGGGAGGAGTGAGGAGGAGATCACTTGTGCTTCTAGTTCCGTGAGCTTTGCCCCCATGGTCTTGTAGTTTTCATGATTCTCTCAGGGCTACTTCTCGCCATATCATTGGTGCCCACATGGACAAGGAGCATGGGGTACTGTTCAGTAGGGCAGACCAGTTTAGGGATCTTTACCACAATGTCTCTAATCCTGGCTCCTGGAAGGCAGCAGACCTCTCAAGCAAAGGGGTCTGGAAAACAGATGGCTTCCTTCCATGCCCCACAACAGGAAGTCTCCCACAACGATCACCCTTCATTGTTTCCTTGCTGGGATCAGCTGATCCCATCTTGTCTTCAGGGCAGCGGGCTCTGATGCATCTTCTGTCGATGGTGTGAGGGCTTCATAACTGTCATGCAGGGTTATTGGTAGAATAACTGATTCACATTGTGGTTTCAGGCCTGATGTGATCAATTTCTACCCGCTGTTGGTTGGGGTATCTTATTCGCGCCTGCTCATCTGCCCAGTCTCCATGGCATCCTTCTCCAAGTGCAGAGCCTGGCAGTAAGTGTCAATCTCTGCTTCGTGTTCCCTGATGATTTGCAACTTGTTCCCCTCCTCCTGGAGCTCCTTCACTCAGCTCTCCAAAGTCTTCACCACTGAGCACATCCCACAAGTGAGTGCCCCTGGTCCCAGTATCCAGCAGATGTGCCAGGCAGTCCTTGCAGTTGGAGTCAAGGCCTCCGTCTGCATGGAGGCCAGGGCCATAGGCTCCATCTGGGTAGAGGCCTCCGAGGTACCAAGTGGGGGGAGGTCTATCCAGATTGGGAAGCCTAGGGGTGCGGCATGTACCCATCACCATAATGTAGGGTGAACCACACTTGTGTGGCTCCCTAGGTGCTTGTTTAAGTAGGAGACCGGCCATGTGGTCCTTACCAGCTGCTCTACTGCTGCTGGTGCTGTGGCTTGGCAGGCAGGTTCAAGCACCTACCTGCAAAGGGATTCCCTGGCTTCCCAAGCAGTCGGGGGAATCCCTGGGTTCCTGGATCCCTCCCTGGAGGGGTGAGGGGGGTTGGTCCCTTGTCCCCTTTGCCTGAGGTCTGGCACTGGGGGACTGTCCCTTGGTATGGGGGGGCTTCAACTGCCTCGGGGTGCAACAGGCATGAGGTCTGGCACTGGGGGACTGTCCCTTGGAATGGGGGGGCTTCAACTGCCTGGGGGTGCAACAGGCATCACTGCCGGGGGACAACTCAGAAGTGAGAGTGCCCAGCAATAGCCCTTTCATGTGCCCTTCCATGAGAACTCCCGCACTAACTTGTGCCCGTTTGTACGCTCTTTTTGCATGCCTGCACTGAAAATAATGGAAGGGAAGTGATGGTAAGTTCTGGAAACAACAATGTCAATGGCTTGGGCTAAGCTTAGTGAAAGCCAGAGGTGCAGTAAAAATGTTAATTCAGTTAACAGTTAGAAATTAATGTGATGGTCCATGAAACACAATTTGAGTCCTTTGTCTGTATGATAGCATATCAAGGAAGCCTGTACTGGAGAACTCTGTGGAGAAGAGGTTTAGGCCTTTCTTCCTTTTTCTTTTCTGTCTTACTGCAAAAAGAACAGGCAGAAAACAGGGAAAGACATTTACCCTCTCCCTTTTTTCTCTGTAGATTGTTCTTCTTCCTGGTCCCTATTCCTCAGTCTTAAAAATTGCAAACATATGTTTGTATGTTTATCTATTGGATTGTATCTCTCTCTCTCTCACATTTAATATGCATTCATCTCCTTAGAAAAACATCTGTGATGACACATTCCAACTTAGTACTATTGTGTCCCATTGTAATTAGATATCTTCCAGGGCATTTGTTGACAGCCAGGTTAATCGCTTGTCATTTAATGAAGACACTGGGCCCAAAAAAATATTTAAAAGTATTTTAATCAGTATATGACCATACCATGCTACCAGAAATATACAGGGTATGTACCTAATTAATGGTGCTGTGCACAAAATGTGATACAAGATAAGTATAGGAACATCTAAATAAAAATATTTACTAATAATCAACAGGATTTTTTGCTTCAAATTTAGGAGAAGTAGAATTGGATCGTGTAGGAGACTTGTTAATCTATTGAGTCTGCTAATGTATTATCATCTACCATAAAGAAGACTGTCAAGTTCTTCAGCAGCCCAAAGAGCTAAAATAATCAAGAATTCAAGTCCAAGTGCTGATGGGACGCTGCCCACATGTGGAGACTCCAAGTTATTTTGAAATACAAGAAAGTGCTACAGTAGCAGTTTACTAATATGGAGGGAATATCTCAGATGCAACTAATCATGACTTTTGCAAGACTAAATCCCCGATCAATATCTGAACTCATCAAAAGTCACTTTTATTGGTCATTTTGTCTCTTTTATGAGATGAATTCTGGTCCAGGACCATGGCTTTGATTTATAATTCAACCAACTTGCTATCAACAGCAAGTCCAAGAATATACTTGAAGAGAGCAAGAGAGTCAATCAAATGCATAATGCAAACTGCTAAAAAGGCAGCCAGTTATTAAGTCAGAACAAAATTTCAATCTGATTTTATATTAAACAAGCTGCCAAACTGTGTGCAAGGATATGCAGAAGGCAAGGTGTAGCTTGGCCTTGCCAGCTGTGCACTTGAATCCGGGAGCAATAGAAGTGAACTTCGTACCCAACTTCTGTCATATGTCACCTGTCAAAGCTCCACTTGGCTTGGACATCGCTTGGACATCTGTTGTGTTACCTTCACTGCACTCCAAAATGGCATCAGCCTTGACTCAAGGAACTTGGTCAGTAGTCACAATTTCTTCTTAGTAGTTTATTAAGTGCGTACACTGGGAAATTCTTTCTGAAGCAGTCAAGTAATTTAGGAGCCTGTCTAATTTTCAAGTCTTCCTTAAAAATGGGATCTTATCTTTTAAGTCCTTTAGGTGCTTTCAAATTTTTTCCCCAATGTGCTGATTTTGTTTAGAGTTCAATTAAAGTTATGATTGATTTACTCCAGCATAAAGAAGATCAGAAGCTGCCCTTTAGTCCTCATGATATACTAAGTATGCACAAATACCATTTATACTGCTATACCCACAGACGTCACCCTAAAAGGTACTGAGCATCTGCCAGTCCCATCATCTGATCAGTCTCCATTAGGTAAGATTAATTGTAACAACCCTAATTTAAGTACTTGGCTAATTATTGTTCAGAGTCCTGCTGAGTTTTGATTTTTCTTTTTGTCTTAAATTTAATTCCTTTCTGCCCAGGGTGCCAAATCCAATCAGATTAGGTTTTTCCAGTGTGACTTTAGCAGGAACCACTAAGCAACTCCACTGCCATCTAGTCTTTTCTCAGCAAAATTCTTTAAATAGATTTTAAGTTATATTTTTATATATGTAAATTAGATCCAAGTCTGAGTCCTTGATGGATTTTTCAGACTCGGTCCCTGAAACACTTCAAAGGGAGAAAGTGATCATATTGTTTATTTTTGCCACATCCAGATACCTATGAATTGAGATAATTCATTTTTCATATCCTCAGAGTTAAGTGGTATAATGAAATAATAAAAATATGTCCCCTGTAGAAATGAAAATTCATTCTTTGTTGCTGTAAACAGCCTGGACTACTTATCCTAAAGGGGAAAAAAAGCAGTGTAGAAATATAGCCAAAGCCAACCACGGGGGCCCTAGGTGAAGCTATTTGTTGGCCTAAACAATTAAAAAGAAACAAACTCAATATTATTTTAGAAAGAAAATAATTAAAAGAAATAAATCACATCTTTGAGTACCGTTCTTCACCACAGGCTGCAATGAAAATTAATAAATAAAACAGAACTTAAATGCACTTTATTTTTCTCCTCATTTCCATTTCCCTAGTCCCATCTCTCTTATCTTTCATCTTCCATTTTCTTTTCTCTTATCTACACCAGGGTGGCCAATCTGCAGCATGTGTGCCGTAAGTGGCACAGGCAGCCTCTTCATGTTGATGTGGCAGACTGGGGACGGAACAGGCAGCACAGTAGCAGATCGGGACAGAAGCAGAAATTAGAGCAGCTGATCAGGCGGGAAGCACAGGCCAGGAAGCAGAAAGCAGAGCCACAGATTCGGCGGGGAAAAGGATGACTGGCACTTGTGGCGAATGTAGAGCTAATTGGTGGAATACTTTTCAAAAAGATTGGCCCCTGCTGATCTATACCATTTTCTCTCTCTTTGTCTGTTTCTCTTAAGTCTTTTTAGTATTTATTGTTCTCTTCCCTTGTCTCTCTTCCATTCCCTTTCTATCTATTTTTCTCCATTTTCAGTCATAGCTCTTTCCCTGCCTCTGTGCCTCGATAGTTCCTCTCTCAGGTTATCCCTTCATTGCTTCTAGCTTCCATCTCTGAGCCCAGGCTCTTCTCTGTTTGACTGCCTTTCATCTCAATTTCATTCTAGGAGGCTCTGACCAGTCCAAAACCAGCAGTAGAGTTATGGTCAGAGAACAACTTTCTGCAGCTAGGGACAGAAATTACACATAAACTGGTTTAAGGGAACAGAAACTGGTTTA
Organism: Gavialis gangeticus; assembly: GCF_001723915.1. Taxonomy (NCBI): domain Eukaryota; kingdom Metazoa; phylum Chordata; order Crocodylia; family Gavialidae; genus Gavialis; species Gavialis gangeticus. The sequence goes on from NW_017729024.1 coordinate 127,086,491, forward strand.
AACCTGCAACAGAACAGAAGTTCAGTGCACATACACCAGTTTCAAAATGACTGAAATCGGTTTGAGATGAACTCAGTTGAATGCCCAGCGGTTGAACTCACCAATGCCCAGGTTCACAAGCAGGAGAAGTACGCCTCGCTGGCCAACATCCTGAGGGGCCGTGGCTATGACGTGACGGTCAATGTGCTCATTGTGGGAACACTTGGAGCCTGAAACCCCAGCAATGAGAGTGTCCTGCGTGCCTGCTGCATCTCTCACCACTACTCCAAGCTGATGCGCTGCCTCATGGTGTCCAACACCATTTGTTGGTCCCGCAACATCTAAGTGGAACATGTCACAGGGCACCACCAGTACTCTGACCCCACCAGATGAACCGCTGCTGGACTGGACCCAGAGGGGACCCCACCTCTGCACCAGATGGACCTTCACTTTGAGAGGATTCCTCAGCAATGGACAACCCCGCTCCACCTGAAGAGGACCCCCATGATGTGACTCTATATGGACTGAGA
>NW_017729024.1:127087315-127099736 GCF_001723915.1 Gavialis gangeticus
CCTTCCCCCTTCCCCCACCCCCAGGCTTAGTTGGCTAACATTGTATCTCCTGTAACCTAGTTGCGTTCCCCTCCTCACCCCCATCCCTCTAATGTTAGTCTCTCACTCAGGCGATATGTATTTCCCTACCAGCTTTGTCATCTTTTTTGGATTCACAATCCTAAACATCTATTAATTAAATGTAACTCATTGAGGTCAAACCAGTTTATGGAACTTCTGTCTCAGACCCCTTCCTGGTTTAAGTTAAACCAGAGTCCTGCAGTATCCCAGCATGCTCTGCAGCCTTGAGCTGGGCTGTGCTCTGTGCTCCAGAGGACAGGGCTGGCCCCGCCCCTCTGCTCCCTAGCCAGAGCAGGGGGTGTGTGGCCAGATGCATGGCTCCCTAAGGTGAAGGGAGCAGGGAAGAGGTTTATTCCCCCCTCCCTCCCATGTCCCATCAGCATGGACCTCAGCTGGGGTCTGCCAGGCAGGGGCACAGCAGTCCCTGCCAGGCATTTCTCCACTCGCTGCTCCAGCAGCAGGGGCATGGCCAACCCCCATGGCAGCATGAAGCAAATGGAGACAGGGGTTTAATTCCCCCCACTATCCCCTGTCCCAGTGGCATGGACCCCAGCCATGGGCTGCCTGGCCGAGGCACAGCAACCTGTGTCACAGTCCCCCCCGTCAGTGCTGCAGGGGCAGGATGCAGCCAGGCACTGGCTGGCATGGCCTCCTGAGCTGAAGAGGGCAGAGAGGGTGTTTATTTCACACATCCTTTTTCCCCAGGAACTCAGTCGGGGTCTGCCTGGCCAGGGCAGAGTAAACCCTATCAGGCTTTCCTACCCCACATCACCAATGGAGTGGTGGGAGGCATGGCCAGCCACAGCAGTAGCCTCAAGTGAGCTGGCAAGGGTGGGGGTTTAATTCTCTCCTCCCTGTCCCACTGGCATGGACCCAAACCAGAGTCTGCCTGGCTGAGGCACAGCAGCCCATGGCGGGTCACTCCCCCCTCACTGCTGCAGTGGCAAGGGTAGGGGCATGGCTAGACACTGGCAAGCATGGCCTCCTGAGGCAAAGGGGGCAGGGAGGGGGTCTATTCCCCCTCTGTCCCCTCTACCCCCAGGGGACCACATCTGGGGTCTGCTAGCTCTGACCACCACCTCCACCAATTGTTCCCTGTAGGTGGTGAGCAGCTAAATAAACCCCCTCCCTGTCCCCTTTGCCAGATGCTGGAGGGAGGAGGGAATAAACCCCCTCCCTACCCCTTTCACCTAAGGGGGCCATGCTGGCCGGCCTCTGACCACCCCCTTGCTGCTCTGGTGGTCGGGGCAAGGGACCCTGACAGGACAGCAGGCCCTGTGATGGTGTCCCGGGAGCAAAAGCCTCTTCCTGGTGTGTAGGGGCTGCACTGTGGGAAGGAGTGGGATGGGCAGAGTGGGAAGGGGCTGCTTCCCCCTTGTCGCTCCAGGCACACCCCAGGTGGGAGGTCCTGCAGGCCAGGGTAGAGGCTTAGACCCCTCCCCAAGCATACTCAGACCTGTCTGGGCTTGGCCATGCCTCCCCCACCCCGCCCCACCATGCCCCCAGAACAGCTTCTCTTCAGCCAAGGGTTTGCTTTAGCACACCCCTGCCTACCCAAACTTCTGACCTAAGCCACTGCAGGCACGTGCCTGTATTTCCTGAGTCAAAAGTGAATGTCTATCCGCTTGCAAATTGGTTCAATCCACACAGGTTAGACTAACCTGAAAAGACTGAATCAATTCCAGCTTTTTGAATGTCTGTCCTTTGCATCAGTAGGGAAGCCACCTTCCCCCATCTGCCCATTCATAACCAAATCAAGTTTCTGGGCTAGCACCTGTCTTCAGAGCAGACCTCTTGATTTGTAGAACAGAGGACATGACTGTCTGTGAACCACTGTTTATACTGCTACACCAATAATTCAGTTTGTCTAAGGCAGGGAAGCAGGCAGGAGATGAGGTGAATAACAGTTTTATATTGGCACCTGGGGCAGGTACCTATCAGGCCCAAGCTCCTGCCTGCCATGAGCAATAGCAAGAATTAACATGGGCACTATTCACGTCCCTCTCAATTGCTGCCTATATCAAAACATGGAGCTCAGGTAGGAAATAACCCAAATGCAAACAGTGCAATAATTTACATAGCTGAGGTGACAGCTGGCCTTGCTCAGCAATTAGCCCAGGCAAACACAGTCCAGTCTTTATCAAACCATTCAAAAGGAGAATCTGCAACATTCTTTGTCTGTAATACTTTGCAGTTCTGTTCTCTTAATGACTTTCTTGCAGCTGCTGTTGAGTGACAGAGTGGAAGATGAGTAACTGAGAATAGCAAAAGACTGTGGGGAGAACAGGTTAAAAGAGCGTTCCTTTGATCATTCTCTGGATGGAGAGAGCCAGCTTCCCATGCTTGATCAAACCTCACTAGCCAGCCAAGCAGTGGTAGTTCTGACAGCTAAACAAGCAACTTCTTGTCTTATTTCCTGGCTACAGGGAAAGGGCTAAGAAATAGCCATGTGTTAATGGAGGAGGAGAAAACCAGGGATTAAAAATGACTACTTGTTTTTCATGGGTTAAGTGAATGGCTTGAATTTATTAATTCTGCTAACTTTCTCAATAGTGGGATGTTGCTTTTACTGCACATGCAATCCTTTCAGCTGGTAGCTTAAACCAATGAATGCTAAATATAACATTTCAAAATGTGAATATACATAAATGCATCTAATTCTCCAAATTTATTCTGCTTAACTATGCAAGAGTGAAAACGAGCTTGCTATCCTGCAGCTATTGATGTCTATTCTCTTATCCAACATTGCTCTAAGACTAGAGCTACAAACTTGCCCACAGCCCCAGGATATTCATCTCTGGGTTTTGGTTCAAATCTATATGCATCTAATGTAGGGCTGGGTTCTGACCTGAGCCACATACTAACCACAACGACATAGGAGCCCTCCCCTCATCTACTCCTCCTTCTTTACCCTCAAATTCATGTGCAAGGAGCTGTGCCCCAAACACCAACCTGACATAATGTACCTCCAGAGCAAGAAAAAACCATGGAGGGAACTGCACCTCTCAAAGTCATGGTTCCTTCTCCCTACGCAGGTTATAATCAGACTACTTGCAAAATACAGCACTTCCACATTTACTCACAATGAGCAAAAGTGGGTCCTTAAAAGAAAGCTCCACTTCCCCAACCCCCTTTTTTCTTCCTAGTTTCAGATCCAACATATTTGTTACAAACTGCAGAATCAAGGCCCCAAGAAAAACATTTGTTTTGTTTAACAAACCTAGTGCAGTTTATTAGTTTGCACCAAATATAGCTTCTTCCCTTTCAAACAGATTAGTTCCTTCAGCTGCATACTTTATTCAGTATTCAGTGATTTTTAACCATTATGAACTTAATGTAAATATTCAAGATATATTATTTGGAGAAGACTGTTCAAAGTAGTCACATGATTCAGTTTCTGTTCCAGGATTTGATGAGACTGCAACAGTCTTTAGTGAGAAACCTAGAATGTGAAGTGTTCCTGGGAACATTCTAAAATTCATTTGCTATAAATATTTTGTTTTAGTGAGATGCTCAGAGAAGGGGAAACAAAAAAGAGGGCAAGTATGGCTGACATGAATTCAATTAAAAATGCAAATAAATATTTGTAAGGAATGTCTTGCTTTATTCACCCAACTGAAGCAAAGGAATTTATTATAGAAAACCACAAATCTGATACTTCCAGAAAGGCAAATAAGACTAGTCTGCTTTAAAAAGAACACAAAAGCAAAACAAAAAAAGGCCTTTCATTTCATCTGTGAAGAATGTTGTAATATTTTGTACAAAGACACTGTGCAAACTAACATGTATTGTCATCAACTAAAGAATGCATCCAGTGAAAGGCACTGGACTATTGTTGTTACAAATTGTTTAAACAAAGCCTTGTGTGAAATACTTTGTATTACTATAAATTCCAAGTCAGGAAATTCAAAGCTGCCCACAGCAACCTGTCTCTTCTGCTTACATGCAGTTAGGATCACTCAGTACAGTGTTCATTCTCTCTCCCTCTCCCCCTCCCTCCACATACTCCCACAAAGAAAATTTCATTCTATAAAAAGAAAACTTATGCCACCAGTTAGGGTGGCATAAGGGAAACACCCAGCCACACAAACCCTTAGAGACAAAAAAATGCCCAGCTCAGTTATTCTTCCCATAACAAAATCCCCAGACATCACATTCTCTGGTCCACTGACAAACCCGTCCTTACAAATAAGCCCCATGTGCCTCAAGCTTGTACAACAAGCCAATGCAGACACCACAATTTGCACCTTTGGACCAGAACCCCAAACCCTTTACTTGCATAAAGCTGTTTTGCTCCTCAAGAGTACACACTGTCTCCTGCTTGCAGCTGGCAGTACACACTCCTAGCTCTGCAGGCTAGTCCAGGAGGGAAGAAGGACCAAGGATCCACCTTCTTCCCACCCAGTCCTTCAAGCATGTGGGACTAGCTGGGAATAGAAAGGGAAGGGGTCTATCATCACCAACAGGTTCCCTGTCCAGGGACACATCCAGAGGGAGTGCGGTGGCATGGATGCATCCCCCTTTCAGTCAACGCTATGGGTGCAGCAGTTGGGGACATTTTAAGTCCCCAAAGCAAGTAGGAATTCCTCCCTCCTTTCTCCTCTGTTCTCAGAGGCACCTCTCTTTTCCCCCCTGCCACCACTACTACTGTCTCAGGCTGCCTCAGGGCAGGACAGCTCCAAAGCCCTCCTGTCCTGCTCCAATCAGGCTCCATGGGGAGTCAGGCTCAGGCAAGGACAGTAGCAGTGGTGGCACAGGGCACATTTCTCCTCCCTGCTTAGTCCCCTGGGTGTTCCTTGCTTGTCCAGAAGCAGGTTCAGGGAGGGGGAACCAACCAGCCACTGCCATTGTCCCCAACTTAGCCTGGCTCCCTATGCAACATGGCTGGGGCAGGACAGAAGTAGCTCTGGAGCTCCGTCCCCAATGCCCCCAAGTCAGCTGCAGAATGCAGGGACAGCACTAGTAGCAGGTCGGGAGGGAGGAGTGGGAGTGGTAGTGGGGCTGTAGCAGGTTGGGAGTTAATTAGCTCACTAAACAGTCCTTCTGTGTCCTTTCACAGGCTCACCACCTCTATTTATTGTCCTTACTCCTCTGGGGCAAGTTGCCTGCCAGCAAGAGTCAACACAACATAAGCCATACACACAGACTCTGATGCACTCACAGTCTCTCCATGCCCCACAGTCATTATTACATTCACAGGCTGACTCTCGGGATAACAGCACTCCAGGCATGGTCCCCGGGATCTAGTATGAGCTAACCCAGTGGCTCTCTCCCTCTTAGCTCTCCACTCTCAGGCTCTCCCAGCTGTCCATCTGTCTCAAGCTCCTGTTCCCAGGAACCTAACTCTCCCCCTCTAACTTCTCCCTAGGAGTCTCTCCCCCTGGCTTCTCTTCTGGAGAGCCTTTTACCCATAGGCAGCAGGAGAAAATATTATTAGGAGGGCAGGGGCTGAGCAAAACTTAAAGATACTTGTACTGTGCTGTTTTTGGGGGTGGGGGGCAGAGGGTGTGAGGGGCAGTGCAGGGCAAGGTGCGAGGAGCAGTGCAAGGCATGTCTACCTGACACTCACCCCTCTCTCCCACAGGGCCATTGTGGGGCCAGCACATGCTGGTGCTGTGCATGGTGGTGTAAGATCATGTAGAGGGGGCACTGGGTGCGGCGCTGCAGCAGCTGGGTGAGGTGCTGGACCAGCATGCAGCTGAGCAGCACCAGGTGCTGTGGGACAGCAGTGCCATGGTGCTGCTGCTGTTGCTGGCCACCACAAAATTAGCTTTGGGGGCTAAGCCCTGCCCTGGCCTATTGCTGCTTATGCTTTTACCTTCCTGCCAGCTAATTATCTAAGGCATCTAGCCCCGTTGCTTAGGCAGCCTGTAATTGCCCCTTACAGCTGGGGTGGGCAATTATTTCAGCTGGAGGGCCACTTAAAGAGTTTTAGCAAGTTGTTGAAGACTGCACACATAAAATGTTTCAGAAGATATCATTTTAACAAATTATAGATAAAAACAAGTCATACACTAAAAAAATACATATACTGTAACATATTTTAATTTTATTTCAAAGAATATTTTTGTCCTGATTTATGTCTTTTTGAATAGTATATGGAGGTGGTTTCATAATAGCTGAAAATAAAGTTTTTCTCTTGTATATTGTGGGGTGTGTGGGGTATGCTTGTTGGGGGGTGGATGTATATGGAGGATGGGAGGTATGTGGGAGGTGAGCATTGTGGGGTGGTTGTGGGTTATGTGGAGCGCTGTGGTGTGTGTGTTGGGGGGGTGAGTATACGCATGTGTGTGGGGTGCTGCCCATGCACTATGTCCTGGGAGCCAGCCATGGGTGGGGAAAGGGACAAATGGGGAGCAAGGGATGCATGCAACACAGCTTCCCAAGTGGTGCAGTGCAGGTGCAGTTCATCCCCCCCATCTGGCCCACAGCTGCCCCCATAGCACGCAGCATATGGCCAATCCTGCCCTCTCCCACCTGCAGCAGCCTGCACTGCACTCCTGCTGCACCACTGGCCCCAGTCCCACATCTGACCAGCTCACAGTTTCCTAGTAGGGAAGCTCCTGGTACAGCTACAGCTGCCCACATTCTACTTGGCACCCCCCACCTCCACTGCTTCTCCTCCTCCTGCACCTGTGCGCCACTCCACTCTGTCCATCAGGTAACACAGGGAAGCTGTGGGGATGTGTGCTGGGCAGTAGATGCCCAATCAGGCAGTGGGGAAGCAGCAGCGAGTCAGTTTCATAGTTGGTAGGGTCGGAAGGGACCTAAGCAGATCACCTAGTCTGACCCCCTGCCATGGGCAGGAAAGGATGCTGGGGTCAAATGATCCCAGCTAGGTGGCTGTCTAGCCTCCTTTTGAAGGCTCGCAGGGTAGGGACAAGCACCACTTCCCTTGGAAGTTGGTTCCAGCTCCCAGCCACCCTGACAGTGAAGTACTGCCTCCTGGTACTGCCTTCTGATATCTAGCCTGAATCTACTCTCAGTCAACTTATAGCCGTTGTTCCTTGTTACCCCCGGCAGTGCTCAGAGGAACAGAGACTCTCCCATTGCCTGCTTGTCCCTCTTGGCAAGTTTATAGGCAGCCACCAGATCCCCTCCCAGCCTTCTTTTGTGGAGGCTGAACAGGTTCAGGTCCTGTAGCCTCTTCTCATAGGGCCTACCCTGCTGCCCCCGGATCATGTGAGTGGCTCTCCTCTGGACCCTCTCCATGTTGTCCACGTTCCTCCTGAAGTGCAGAACCCAGAACTGGACACAGTACTCCAACTGCGGCCTGATCAATGTCGCATCGAGGGGGAGGATCACCTCCTTGGACCTGCTCGTGATGCATCTATGGACAAAGGTTAGCCTTCCTGATAGCATCCCCACATTGGCAGTCCATGTTCATCTTGGAATCAATAGTGATTCCAAGATCCTTCTCTGCCTCTGTGCTGACGAGAAGGGAGTTCCCCAGCCTGTAGGTATGCTGCTGGTTCTTCCTCCCCAGGTGCGACACCTTACACGTGTCCATATTGAAACCCATCCTATTCTCTTCCGCCCACCTCTGTAACCTGTCAAGATCTAGATGTAGCCTGTCCCTCTCTTCTAGCATGCTCACTTCTCCCCACATCTTAGTGTCATCTGCGAACTTGAACAAGGTGCTTTTCACCCCTCTTGCCCCAGCACATGGGGCTCCAGTTCCAGCTCCCAGCCACCTTCTACCCACTCCACCCACCTGGCACGATGAGCAGGCAGCTGAGTGGGTGCAAGGTGCCTAGGAGCTGGACCTGTGCACACTGGGGCAATAGCTACCCAGCTGCAGCCTGGCCTTACAGGGCTTCTCCAGCCCAGCATGTATCCCTATGGCTTCTCTGTGTTATCTGCTGCCTGGAGTGGTATAGCAGGGGCAGAAGAAGGGGGAGGAAGAGTTACTGGAGGCAGGGGTAGCTGAGGAGTACCCAGGTGGCTGTAGCCACACTGGGAGCAGCCCCACTGGGAAGCTGTGGGGTGGCTGGGGTTGGGACCATCAGCAGGTATGGGCAGAAGTGGCTGGGGCTTGGCCTCATGTGGAGCACTGCGGTGGCAATCACAGACCAGATGCAATCAATTGGTGGGCGTCCACCCACAGGCCAGATTCAATCAGTTGGCAGGCTGGATCCAGCTGAGAGCCATATTTTGCCCACCCCTACCTTATAGCCACTGGCCAGGCTGTAAACCTTGCAACCTGCAGACTGTCCCCAGGCTCCTTGAGCTGGCAGACTGCCACAGCATTACAGGGACCAAAGGGGGAGGGAAGATTCTTATGTGACTGGGGACTTTAATAAAGTCCCTGACTCCTGCTCCCATGCCCACGGGGCAGTCTACCCAACCTGAAGGATGGGGAGAAGCTAGGAGCAGGAACGCACCCACCCCTGCAGCACCATCACTGCTCCTGCACCCTGCTTAACAAAATCCCATCTAACTTAAGGTCTGATTCCCACAATCAAGGTTCAGCTATGTAAAAATGGAGACATGGACTATAATCAAAGTCAGTGTTTGCTTATTTCTTTTCAAGAATAACAGAGCTGTTAAGAGCATTCATTTGTGTTATACACAAAGGAAGTTACTCCAAAAGCATTGAAATATATTCCCCATTATATTCTCCTCCAGAGAGAGGAATGAAGAAATGTTTTGCTCCTTGAGATTTCCTACCATTCCTGCATGAGTGATAACAAGTGTCGCAGGCTGCAGTGTCACCCTCATAAAAGAGTCATACATCCTACTTACTGGTACATAATATTCTGTATGAGACTTCAGTAGGACATCCTTTCCTAAGATACTGGGTAATGTTGCTGTATGCCACTGGTTCTCAACCTTTTTAGACTCAAGGCACCCTTCTTTAGACTCAAGGAACCCTTCAGAAAATGCCAGCTCTCCGTTTTCACCCTTTTTTTAAACTATGGAAAAAATAATATAGCAATTTTCTGTGCAAACAACTCAAAAAGATCACATCAGGTAAGAATGTTTCTAATACCATGGATTCCTATTTGAAATCCTGGTTTTATCTTATGAATCATTTTTATATATCAATTTCCAAACCTGAGCTGAAATAAAAAGCACTGCTTCTTACTAATAGTGAAAAACGTATTGCTCAGCGTCTACTACTCTTTCTTCCCTCCAACGCTCCTTCAGTACAGAAGCATTTTAACAAGGGGAAATGAGTCTGGAGAATTCCTCATTGCCACAAGATACCATTAAGGCTAATAACATAGCAGGTTTCACAAGGGGATTAGCTATTTATATGGATAGCAACAAGATCCAGAATTATATTAGCTAGGATTAGTTAAAAGGAAATGTAGGGGGGCCATTCATCATCACACTTCAGAGCGTAAGACATCTGAATTGGACCCACAGTTTAAATGTACTTTGTGATTTTTCTGAAGATGGTATGTTTTATATGTGCAAGATGCCAACACCCTCCTGAGGGAATGTCTTCTAGAGATGCAGCATGATCATTTGTTGCAAAAATGCTGCCACCCCTTGTGAATTTACCATGAATCTATCTACTGATTTCTTAAAGCCGCAGCTGGCAGTTCTGCACTGGCAAAATGCTTAGATCAAATCCCCCCTGCATTTTGGAGAGGTTCCAAGGCAGACTCATCTGTCTCTCTGGGCACATCTACATGAGATGCTACTGCGCAGTAACATTGCCAGGCACTAATTATGATGCAATGCTACTGCGCAGTACTAATGAGCTACTGGGCAGTAGTTCTTTGCTACTGCTCAGTAGTGTTGGGGAAAAAGCCATGAGGCGATGGTACTGCATAATAATGCTGGTTACTGCGCAGTCATTTAGTACTTGGTTATGCAGTAACAACTGTTTAGTCTGCCACTTGTGTAGACACGGCCTGTGTGTAGCAGAACCAATGCCTCAGATGCAAATGCCTTTGAAACCTTGGCCCAGACAAGACCAACATTTTCCATTCAGTCCTATTTTCTAGTATCTTGAATCCTACCCTTGAATCAAAGTAGGCAATGACAGGAGCAGGGAGGTCATTCAATACTAAATGAAATTGGAAATCAAACAAGAATCACGGGCCTTTTGACTTGTGATCCTTGTGGCACTTATGTTTGTGCGGCTCAGGCAGAAACTGCTGACTTAAGAGGACTTTGTTCCTTGTGCGGCATGTTTAAAGGGTTTGATGCTAGGGGAGAGGTGCAGTGAATAACAGCAATGCTGTGAAAAAATATGGCAGAGGAAATGCTTTCCATTTATCCATGCTGGTGTGGGGGGAAAAAGTTCTCTCTCTGCCCTCCTTAACTCCCCTGTCATATCTGCCAGCCTTGAGGTTAGTGCAGTACTTAAATCCATTTAATTGCCATGATGAATTACATGCCTGCCATTGATCTCTTTGTTCTTACTTGCCCTTAAGTACTAATGGGCTGTTAATTTTGCCTGTTAAAAGTACAAAGTTTGACTGGATTTTGTGTTTGCTTATGTTAATGACTAGTCAAAGGAATCTAAACTGGCTGTACATGACTAATTGACCAGTTTGTTATACTGTCCTCCATGGCAATGCTGATAAGCTGTTCCTGGCAGCATGCAAATCAAATCCACTATCTGCCAGAGAGGCCTGTGCTGTAAAAAGAAAGGCTACAGCAGGAGCAGGAAAGCAGCAGTTATTATTCAGTAAGCAGTGCAGCCGCTTGGGGCTGGTTGTAGATGATGAGCTGCCTTTAGCTGGAAATAACAGAACAGTTTCAAGGGAGGGGGATGGGATTTAATGAGCCGCAAGCAGCAAAAGAGTTACAGTGTAATTAACTCCCAGAAGATCTCACTGAAGGTTTAGCAAGAACCTCCAGCCCTGCCAGGCAGGCTTCCACCTTCCTCTGAATTAAAGTTTAATTTGGTGTCAGAGGGCACAGGAAAGCCCAGTATTACAAAGCCAAGAAATCAATGAACTGTGTGAGGGAAAAGGTCAGCTCTTTTTTCAGCCTTGCAGTGCGCAGAGACCCAAAGGAAAATGTGAGAATATAATCACTCAGCATTTTTTCTATATGGGGGGGGGGGCCTTGGCCCTGTGGGTTCTGCATTTCCCCACCAGAGAAAATGGCAGCAAATAGCGAATGTGGTTGGTATCTACTTTGTCACCCATGTGCTCCTGGCTGTAACTATGTGTGTGAAGGTTAATGAGCTGTTTCTGAAGAAATTGCTTCTTGACTTGAATCCAGGTAAGTATCAAGCAGGTGAAACTAGAGCTTCCACTCATAATGGCCACAGCCATCTCAAAACCATCATCAGAAAATTTTTCCTATTTTCATGTGCCTTATACATCTGCACCATTATACAACGAAAGCCCGACCTTTACAGATGTTGGGTGAGCTGGGTTGAAGTAATGTGCTACCTCTTCTGGGCGTGTGTGGGGCTTGGCCCCTCCCCTCTCCCCATGGCAAAAAAAAGCACCCACAGGCAAAAACCAAAGTCAGCACCTATGGGTGGCAAATTTGCCACACCAAGTCACCTGCAGCTTGTCTTAAAATATTGGGTACTCACGAGTACAGTGTAGACCTCCTAGAAGTGCATTTTTCTTACAGTCCTAAAGAGGTTCAAATTAACCAAACTGCAATTTTCATAGATTTCATAGACATTTGGGCTGAAAGGGACCCCGGAGGATCATCAAGTCCAGCTCCCTGCCCCAGGGGCAGGAAGTCAGCAGTGATCATAGTATCCCAGCAAGATAAGCATCGAAATGCATTTTGAAGACATTCAAAGTGGGTGCTTGAACCACCTCAGGCGGCAGTCTGTTCCAAACCTTGGGGGCTCAGATAGTGAAGAAGTTCTTTCTTATGTCCAGCCTGAACCGGTCACAGTGGAGTTTGTTATCGTTCGATCTTGTTATCCCTTGGGGGGCCCTGGTGAACAGTCGTTCCCCCAGATCCTGATGAGCACCCGTGATAAGCTTATAGGTGGCCACCAGATCACCCCTGAGCCTGCGCTTTTCCAGTCTGAATAGCCCCATTGCTCTCAGCCTCTCATCATAAGGCCTGTCTTCCTGACCTCTGATCATGCGCATGGCTCTCCTCTGCACCCTCTCAAACTTCTCCACATCCTTTTTGAATTGCAAAGCCCAAAACTGGATGCAGTATTCCAGCTGCGGCCTCACCAAGGTCGAGTACAATGGGATCTGCTTGAGAAGCATCTATGGATGCAAGCCAGCGTTTTGCTCGCTGTACTACCTGCAGCATCACACTGAAGGCTCCTATTCATCTTGTGGTCAACCATCACCCCCAAGTCTCTTTCGTCTGTAGAGCTAACCAGCGTAGCACTACCGAGCCTATATGCATGGTGCAGGTTTTTCCCCCCAAGGTGGAGAACCTTGCATTTTTCAGTGTTGAACACCAT
>NW_017729024.1:127104736-127110362 GCF_001723915.1 Gavialis gangeticus
GCAGCCTTGGCTTTCCTGATTTGCTCTCTGCAAGTCCAAACTAAAGCAGAGTACTCCTCCTTGGTGGTGGTTCCAGTCCTCCATCCTTTGTACGTCCTCCTTTGAAGACGCAGGAGGTCCGCCAGTTCCCTGGAGAGCCAAGGGGCCTGCTGTGCCCTCCTGCTGCCTTTCCTTCGAGACGGGATGGACTTTGCTTGTGCATCCAAGATTGCTCCCTTGAGAAGCATCCACTCATCCTGGACTCCCCTCTCCATTGGGTTGTGGCCTTTTAGGGCCTCTCTGACAAGCCTCCTTAGCTTGTCAAAGTCAGCTTTCCTGAAGTCGAGGACTTCTGTACAACTGACTGACTTACCAGTTTTACAGGAGATGGCGAAGGTGATCAGTTCATGATCATTGTCACCCAGATTCCCTTCAATTGTTAGGTTGCCAGTTAGGTCATCCCCAGTTGCCAGTACAAGGTCGAGCAGTGCTTTACTTCTTGTTGGCCCATAGACTTCCTGTGTCAGATAGAGGTCATCCACACATGACAGAAAGCTTTAAGACAGTTTGGATTTGGCTGAGTGCTCCTCCCATGAGGTATCTGAGTAGTTGAAGTCTCCCATGACATCCATACACCGGGATTGTGCGGCCTCAGTCAATTCCCTGGTGAACTCCTGGTCGAGGTCTTGACTCTGGGTAGGGGGTCTGTAGTAGACCCCCAAACATAGTATCCCCTGTGCTGTGTGCCCCACAGATTTTAACCCAGAGGGTCTCAAGTCATCCACCATGGGTGCCAATGTCAGCTTGCAGGAACACATAGCATTCCTTGACATAGAGAGCTACGCCCCCGCCCCTCTTATCCACTTGATCCCTCCTGTACAGGGTATAGCCATCTATACCCGTGGTCCAGTCATGGTTGGAGTCCCACCAGGTCTCCATTATGCCAATGACATCGTAGTTATTTGCATTTAGGAGGAGAACAATTTCCTTCTGTTTATTCCCCAGGCTCCTGGCATTTGTGTATAGACACTCAAATGTCCCCTTAGGGGCTCTGCCTTGCTTACATTTTGTTCCATGGCTGGGGCTTGGGTGGGATCCCTTATGTGCCTTGGCCTGCTGGCTTTGCAAGGGTCACTCAGTGGGCCAGCAGTGGCAGTAGTCTCTCCATCCCCCGGTGGGCTTAGTTTAAAGCCCGGTGGAGCAGGTCAGCCAGTCTAGCTGAGAAGAGCCTCCTCCACAACGGAGAGAGGTGGAGGCCATCCCTTCCCAACAGCTCACTGCCTCTCTCTCCAAAGAGTGGACTGTGGTCGTGGAAGCCAAAGCCTTCCTGATGACACCAGCGCCCCAGTCTTTGGTTGACTACCTGGATCCTCCTCTCCCTCCTCAGCCCATAGCCCGAGACTGGGAGGATCAAAGAAAACACCACCTGTGCCCCCAGACCCTTTAGCCTCGCACCCAAATCCCTGAAGTGCCTCATGACCTGGCTAGGAGCACTCTGAGCTGTGTCATTGGTGCCCACATGGATGGGTTAGCATGGGATAGTGGTCTGTGGGCTGGAGGAGTTTAGGGAACTTGTCCACAGTGTCCTGGATGTGGGCCCCCAGGAAGCAGCAAACTTCCCAGGCTAAGGGGTCGGGGCGGCAGATTGCCCCCTCAGTCCGCCTCAGGATGGAGTCTCCCATGACAAACACTTTGCGTTTGGTCTTGGGGAGAGCAGGGACGGAAACTACAGTGTCCTCTGTGTTGCCTGTGGGAGCTGGCAACTCAGCAGGCTCTGCTGGGGCTGCAAGAGGCTCATACTTGTTGCAAAGCTCCAGTGGGGCAGGGGCCTTGGTGTGGCAGGCCCTGGGGCCCTTGACTACCTTGGTCCAACCCCGTGGCTGGACAGAGGGGGAGGTCCCCAAGTCCTCCGTTGTCCTGAAGGGAGACCGTGGTCTACCCTCCGCCTCCTGGGGGAGAAGGGCCTGGCAGTAGGAGTCTATCTTCTGCTCACAGTCCCTGATGGCACGCAGTCTCTGAACTGTGGCCTAGAGCTCCTCCAGCTGGTGCGCCAGAGACCTCAGTAGGGAGCAGACCCCACAAGAGGAGGTGGCCATGCTCTCAGGCCCCAGAGCCTGAAAAAGGGACAGGCAGCCCCCGCAGCCGAGAGCCAGGGGCTCCATCTGTGTGAAGCCAGGAACTGTGGGCTCCGTCTGGGTGGCTGTCTCTGAGGTGCCAGAGGGGGGCACTGCAGACCCTGAGGGGACCCTCAGGGTGCGGTGCATGCCCATCTGTGTCATGCCGCTGGTGGGCTGGCTACGGCTGGGACTGTTTACTCTGGGGGGCTCACAGGCAGGGCCTCGGGCCCTCCTGCTCACCCTCCTGTGCAATCTCCCATGCTAACTCACACAGCAGGCTCAGGAGCACACCTGTTTGCACGGCCTGTTCGCAAAGCTCCAGTCGCGTGGCTCCCTGGGGGGCTGGGTGAAGTAGGAGCCGGGGGGTGGGGCATGACCCTCCTCGGTCCACTTAGCCTGCTACCAGCTGGCTAGATCCCTCCCTCCATGGGCCTCTGCTTAGCTGCCGGCAGGCCGGGGCTTTTCAGGGATCCTGGGGTTGCTGCTGGGGTCCCTGGGCTCATGGGGGTGCAGCGGGCTTACACTTGCACGTCTCGCACCAGAGCCGGGATGCTAGTGAGGCTTATGCCATTGCCGGGCCCTTTTTAAATTGTGCGCATGCGCAGAAGGGCCAGCTGGTGCTTCAGTGCTTTTGGGGGATAAGGGGGGGTCCCTCCCCTCCACCGAGGGAAGGAACAGGTTGGTGACTGCCCCCTAACCCGGTAAGCACGCCACGTTGCAAAACAGTCACTTACCTCAATCAAGCAACCCCATAATTGTAATGAGGTAACTTGTGTCCTTCCCCAGACTCTTCTGATTGTCACCCTCACTTTGTGTGTCATGTCTAACATAACAGTGACCTGAGAAGGGACATGATCTGGGATAGTATGTTTGATATAAACTCATAATTATACTGAAAAGAGGAAATACTGAGTTTCTCCTTCTACTGCACAATAAATGGGATTTCAGTAGATTGGAATTCACTAAGGGACAGTCCTTTGTGTAAAAAAGTCTTATAACTCCCTCCCACAGACTTGGCCCTGTAGGCAGGATCTTGCATGTAACTTGTTTATGTTTGCGCAAGGAAAACAAAGAGGTTTTTACTTAAATATCTAGTGTGGTGTTTACAGTGATATCTTTCTGGAGTTGAGACAGATTACATCATATCAGGCCAAATACCCAACATTCCTTCAAATGCCATGCATGCAAACTATGCATGTGCAAATCAGTGAAAACTGTGCGTGTACCTACCCAATTTGCCACCATGGCATGCAGGCATAAAATCTTGTTTTCTGAACACAACTAACATGAGTGTAATTCCTGCACATGCACAGCACAAAGCAACAACAACCAACTTTTATTCTTTCAGGCTATTGCTACACAAACACACCTGCCCCTCAATAGAGGACCTCACAGTCACAAAATAACTGCTTTGGAGGCAAATGTACATAAATGAGCAGCTGTCTTAGAAAGAAATAACTTTGCCCTGGGAACAAGTAACCCTGTATTGGAACCTAGGTATATTCCCCCA
Source organism: Gavialis gangeticus (assembly GCF_001723915.1). Taxonomy (NCBI): domain Eukaryota; kingdom Metazoa; phylum Chordata; order Crocodylia; family Gavialidae; genus Gavialis; species Gavialis gangeticus. The sequence goes on from NW_017729024.1 coordinate 127,108,343, forward strand.
GGTTGGGGCAGATTTTCCAAGATTTGAGGAGTTGTGTCATGTGGCTACAACTATTTTTTTCTTGGGGAAGCTGGAATTTTTTTTCCCAGATATCCTGTTCATGTGTCCAGGGCCTTAGGAGCAGAAAGATTTCCCAAAGTTTTGGAGTTTTCTTCCTAAATAGTCAGTCATACCCAGGAATTAATTACTATCCTTATTCTACCTGAGAAGAGCATCCTTCTGCAGCCTGGAATGTTTATAGGCTCCCTGCCCACGACTACTGGCAGTGGATCACACAAGTGATCGGGACTGCACTGTTCAACATCTTCATCAGTGATTTGGACGAGGGGGTGAAAAGCACCCTGTTCAAATTTGCTGATGACACTAAGATGTGGGGGGACGTGGGCACACTAGAAGGAAGAAGCAGGCTACAATCGGACCTGGACAGGTTACAAGGGTGCGCGGCTAAGAATAGGATGGGTTTCAACACGGACGAGTGCAAGGTGATGCACCTGGGGAGGAACAACCGGCACCATACCTACAGGTTAGGGAACTCCCCTCTTGTCAGCAAGGAGGCGGAAAAAGATCTTGGAGTCATCATTGACTCCAAGATGAACATGGGTCGGCAGTGTGGGGATGCAGTCAGGAAGGCCAACTGTACCTTGTCATGCATCCACAGATGCATCTCAAGCAGGTCCAGAGAGGTGATCCTCCCCCTCTATGTGGCACTGGTCAGGCCACAGTTGGAGTACTGAGTCCAATTCTGGGCGCTGCACTTCAAGAGGGATGTGGACAGCATGGAGAGGGTTCTGATCCTTGATTCAATCCACAACTGAATTGAATAGGGCCCACTTCACACACCCGTACTCCCTGCCAGACTCTGGCCTGGGACTTTGGACTAAATGGCTTGGACTGGGCTACAGAATTCTGGAGTGTCCCAGCAAAACCAGGATGCGTGGCCACCCTACATACTCAGCCCATGGTTACTTCCCTGCTGTTGCTTGCCCTGATACTTTCAGTACTGGCCTGGAGCTGCCCCTCCTACCACAGCCACCACTTGCCCCGCCACTGGCACCATCTCTGATGCTGGCACTACTGTCTCTGCCAATTGTTCCACCACCCCCAGGTCTAGAGAGGGACATGAGGTGAGTTAGACACCCTGTTTTATAGTATAAACTACTTTGATTCTGTCCATGTTGGTACTAAACTAGTCAAGAGCATTCGATGGTAATCTAATCCCAAAGGTGTTTAACTACTAAAAGTACATGAATATGTAGGAGTAATAAACTTTACATTTGCAGTAGAAGGAACACACAGCTCTTCACTCAGTACATAGCTCTAGTATAGATGTCTTAAATAATTACTCCAATACAAATTACTTTGCATATTTTCTAGTGTCATCCTAAAAACATACATCATCTTAAGAGCATTTCCTTTAATGATTATCTACAGCTTTGTTAAAATTTGAAGGCATTTTTAAATGTGTTTTGGGAGTGGGGAAGGGGAGCTTTAATTAGAGCAGCTCTAAGGGTTACTCTAATTAAAACACCCAGTGCATCTCATGCATCAGCATCCCCATGCTTCAAAATGGCAGCATGCTTTATCTAAAGCTCATAAAACAATTATTCAAGTCTGCTCCAATGTGTTGTAATTACAGCACATTAGAGCAGCCTCCCAGTTTGTGTACAGACATCTTGAATGACTGGCATCTAGGTATGCACCATATCTACTCAATTCTAAGATGGGGTTCTTTTCCCCATTTAACATGCCCATGGGGCATGAGCCCAGAGCACTAAGTATGGCCCAATCCAAGCCCAGCCCCTGTAGTAGTTGCAGCTATGTAGGCTGTGCACTGGTTCTACAAGGCCAGGCTGGTAACATGCTCAGTGCCCCAGGCTGTAGTGTACATGGAACCTGCCAATGTGGAGCAAGGGTGGGGGGGGAGAGGGGAAAATGGAGGGAAAAGTCCCTCATTCTGAAATTTAGTATGAGGGTAATGGTAGAGAAGATGGAGAGGCAGGCAGCTGCTGTGGCTTGGGCT
>NW_017729024.1:127115362-127144308 GCF_001723915.1 Gavialis gangeticus
ACATGGGGTGGGGGGGACCCTTGTCTTAGAATTGAGTACAACAGCAGTGGGGGTCAGGCAGCTGCTGTGGCTTGGGCTCCAGCCCCTACCCAGGGGCAGGGCCACAGCTTGCACTCCTCTCCCCCCACACTCCTGCACCCTATCATCTCCCCTCTGCATCCTCTTCTCCCCATGCAGCCTCTGTTCTGCACTGGCAGACTGCATGTACACTACATCCCAGGGCACTGAGAATGGCCCTAGCCCAACCCTATAGCATCAATGCACAGCCTACATAGCTGCTACTGCTATGGGGGCTGGGGCCTTGCTCAGTTCCCCAGGCTAGAATGGGGATGGAGTCAGCCAGCATGGGGCAGAGGCTGAGGGGGAAGAGAGGAGCAGAGCCTGGGGGAAAGCAGGAAGCAAAGGTTAGGGGGAAGGAGGGAGCAGAGGCTGGGAGAGGCAGGCAGGGGGCAGGGAGGCAGACACAATTAGGGAACAAGCTGTTTGACCTCCCTATACTATCTGCCTTCCTACTGCCTGTCCCTTTGCAGGGGTGGGAGGGATGAATTAAAGATGACCCTCCAATAATTAGATTCTATACATGGAAAATTCTAACAAATTTATAATTTTTCCGTGTATAGAATCTAATTATTGGGGGATCATCTTAAATTCAGGGTTGTCTTAGATTTTGAGTAAATACTGTAGGTTCTTTTTGTACTTAGGTGTCAATTTCACATTAGAAGCTATCAACTTATAAAGACAGCCCCTATCTCAATGCAATTTCCTTGCAAAAGCTTTCCTGAAAATTCTACTGTGGAGAGGGCAATTTTGGTCTTTTGTGTGAAATGTTTTTGTATAAACCACAATCAGGAAAAGAATCATTTTTCAATCTCAGAAATTGTCAGTAAGAAACTCTGTAAAAGAATTATTCAAAAGAATGTTTACTTTCCAATTCAATTGACAATATGTGCCTGTAGGTTTGCTCAAGAGCAGGGAAGACTTAATTTGAACACATGCAAAATTCAGGAAGCAGCAACAAAATATGTTGCTAAATATCAAACATCTCTCTTCCACACAATCAGGAAAACTCGAGTCCACTTCTATTTGATGGGTCTATATATGCTTCTTTACCAAATGCTATTGACCATGAATTAAAAATCCTATTTAAAAAAAACAGCCTGCTGACAAACGTTTATCTCAGTTGCCCAAATTCCAATAGATTTGCTTTGGTAGTTTAATGCACCTCTTTTGTTTTCTGCACACATTTAAACTAGCACTTTTTAGTTCTCAAGAATATTTGCAAAAAGTTAGAATTGCTTTCACAGCTGTTTGAGAGTTGTTGGTCACATATATTACATGGTCATGACTGGATTAACCCTTTAGTGGGCCTAGGCAAACAAATTTGTGGGCCCTGAGCTGGTTGAGACACCCCTTCCCACCCCAGTGCTGCTGCCCATGGAGAGCGGGGCTCAGAGTTACTATTAGGAAGAAGCCACTGCAGTGGCAAGGCCAGAGGAGGGGACGGGGAGTGAAGGGAATGGAAGGGAAGGGGGCAGGTGGGGCCATTCGCAACACTGTCGCAAAGGGAAGGACCAGGGCCCCCCTGCAGCTCAAGGCCCTAGACATGCACCTAGTTTGCCTATGCATTAATTTGGCCCTGCACTTGGTACGTTTTTTTGCAGTCTAATTCAATCACATGACACAAACAGTGAATGACTAACAACACATACAGGAGACTTGGTGAATTGTTTGTGAATAACTACAATATTTCTTCATAAACTGTTCATGAAATAGTTTGAAACAATAAAATCTGTCCAAGTCTGTCCTAATCCACAAACTGAAATAGGCACTAAATCAAATAAACTGTTTGTTGGAAACAGCTCATTCAATAGCTCACCACCTAGTCTGATGAGAAAAGTCACTATGGATTCAGGCAAGGACTTGCTTTAGTTTTTTCCAGATTGAGTCACATCTTATCTTATGCAGTGCTTACTTTTTTGTAAAGTTTTGAGTGCCCTCAAGCACTTGGTATATCACAGGATTGACAGAGCTGACTGCTGTTTTGTTTCCCATCAAACTAGGTCTTAAATAGGCAAACATATTTTAATGATAATAGAAAACCACTTTGGGAGATGCATTCCTGCAAGTAAAAAGAAAAGGACTCTCTGTTGTCCAGTAGCAATGAAGTAACTTTGCAGTTTTATATTTAGCTCCAAGCTAAAGAGTACAGTCCTTCACCAGAAGGAAGATGAGAGAATCCATAAAATGAAAGAACATCCAGCTTTCCCTGTTGAAACAGAAAAACAATCAGTTCTCATGAATCAGTGTTTATCTCTCCTTGTGCTCTGCTGATTTCCTGACATCCACGCTCTGTTTTTTGCACATTAGAATCACAGCATTTCCTACAACATGAGCTCCCAAAGAAAGGGCTAAGATTTGAACTTTAAGAATGAACTTAATTTCTGTATAGAGGAGAAGCAGAGGCTTCGTATATTTATTTAGCGGAATTGTATGGAGCATAGGCTGGTTTTCTGCACACTGTTGAATATCATCCCAAAGGAGTGAGTGGGAGAAGATGATGTAAGGTGTTCTACCTGCCCTTTGGCACTGCAAGAACTATCCCCATCTGGGAGAATCCCCAGCTGAAAAGCTCTGACTGCGGGCAAAACGAGGCTGGAAAGTAGCCCAGACCAGGGGGCTGGAGTTGTTGACATCAACCATTTACTTCCTTACATTCTCCTCCACATCACGATGCTGTGACATTCATTTTGAGCATCAAAGCTGGCTAAACAAATCGAACAACCAGAGTATTCATGAATGTGATCTTTAACATGTGCTACCAAAACAGCATAAGATTTTGCTACGTGCTCTGCCCAACCAGGTCAACTATAGCACCTGCCAGATCCATTACGTGCCCAGTATATGAAGAACATATTGACAGAAAATCCTTCACACTGTTTGCAGTAACATGAAACCAAGATAAATTGTCTCATGTGGCAATTGTCCTTACAGTTAGCAAAACTGGCCTGGAGAGATTGTGGATTTCCTAACAGGGATGTTTTCTTCATTAACAGACAATGACATGTAAGGACTAATGTCTACCAGCCAACACCAAGTACTCATGTGTGGGACTGGATAATTTATCTTTTATGGCCCTGTTGGACTAAATTATTAATGCAGAAGATAAAGGTTTGAGAGAGTTCTGCCTTGAGAATTAAGAAACATGGGAGATCTCTCAGTACCAGGATTCATATTTTGAAAAGGAGAGTAGAAAGAATTACCTGCAAGCACTCAGTACAACTGTGGTGATCTATAAATCATTACACACATACACACAAGCTTTACATTAAAAATTCATTAGCGAGGTTAGAATGTCAAGCACACAAAAATTATGAAATGTAAGAATTAAGGTTGCTGATGCAAATTTAATTCAGTTCCCTTGTGCATATGCATTATAAGACAGTGTCTAATTACAGAATCATGTACAATATTTCCTTTACCTCACTGGTGAATAGAATAAACACCAAATGAGTAACTAGTCCCTGTTTTCTTTTAGCACCAGTCTTCCAAAATGTGGCCCTGTTCCTCATTTATGGAACACTATTCTCAGTCTTCACAACACCCAGTGAGATAAGGGAGCAGTATAATCCCCATTTTATAGATATGGAATGGAAGCTCTGGAGATTTAGGTCAGAAGTATCTGCTATTTTGGGTATGTAACTGGGAGCACCTAGGAACTGATTTTTCAGTATTGTGCATTATATAGTACTTTACAGGTTCAAAGCACAATTCCTCTTAACTACGGTTGCAGCTGTCAGTGGTCAGCACTTCTACAAATCAGACCCAAGGCTATTAAAACTCCCAGAAAATGAAGAACATCCAATTAGTGCATGCTAGTGAAAAGTCTGATTTAAGTAACTTAACTAGCAGCACATAGGAACTCAGGGACACAGGCAGATAGGTTTCAAATCAGAGCAGCATTCACTAGCCTCAATCCTGGACATGTCTGTACCATCAAAGGACTGTGCTAGGGAGTTCTGTAATGGAGCATAGCATATTAGGTCCATCCTGCATACTGAAAGACTCAGGAGTTATAGAGAACAAACTGCATATGTGCACGTGGACCTAATTAATGTTACAAAGACAGCTTTAATGCTGGCATCTTCCTTCACTGGCTTCCATGTGTAATTTTCTAGTCCCTGCCCTCCCCGCCAAAGAAAAACCAAGCAGAAGTTATAGAATTTATAATCCTATTGAGATCTACATGGGTCATCATCAGTAAGGCTGGAAGCTTTTGACCCACAGTACATATTTCTGCCATTTGAGCTAACTGTTGATAGCAGTTGTAGGTTATCCTCCATACAGATGTTTGTATGAAACACACTACAAGAGGACAGATCACATATTTTGTCAGCGGATTTTAGCAGAGATACAGTGAGACTCAGGAATCCAAATTCTGGACAAGTGTGTGCTCTAGTCATGGTCATGGCCTCATTTGACTCTTCTCTCCCAAGTTTGGCCGCTTCTGATCTGTGCCAGTTCTAGCCCTGATTTTTCCCCATCCCGTGCTCCTTGACTAGTCCCTGGCAACTACTCCAGCTCTCATCCCAGTATCAGTTTTCTTGCATGCTCACTCTTGGGCCAGTGTTCCCCCTCACTCTTCCTCTTCTCATACCCAGCTCCCTTGTCCAGCCACTGGCAGTTCTGCCTGCAACCCCACTCCTGGTTAGATCTGTCTCCCCTCCAATCTTAACCAGTCCAACTCTTTCCCTTTCTTACCAACTCCTTGTCTAGCCTCTGTGTTCCTTACCAGTCAGCTAGACTCCATGCCCCTTCCTCTTAGTTCCCCACTCAGCTCAGCGTCAATCCCTCTCTCCCTACCCAATCAGTCCCAGTTTTACCAGGCTCCTTGTCCCAGACTATTTTGTTCCCAGCACCTCCACCAGCTTTCTTTTCCTGTGCCAGGTTCATTGACCATTTTTATGCTCTCATGGACTAGTTCCACCCTGTCCTGAAGCAATCGGGAGCAGCCATTAAAAGGAAACCTAGCTTTGCCCCTCCATCCTTTGGCTAGAGCATGCTCAGTCATTCTGTGATGCGTATGAGAAGCCTGCTCTAAATGAATTCCTATGCTGAAGATGCTGTTCTCTCAGAGAATGCTCAAGCCTCTCAGAGTGCCTATACTAGCCCAGTATGGATCACTGAGACAGGTAAAATATTTATAGTTTAAGATGCAGTGATGATGGAGTAGGAGTGTCATCTCTTAGTTCAGCATGTGTTTCCATGGAAACTTTAGGGAAGTCTGCTTCCCCAGTATAGGTTTCAGCATGTTCAGTGAGACCAGAGCTTTCAATGCTTAGGTACTAAAATGGAGTAAGTCTCTCCTGAGCACATGCAAAATGCAAATTTTCAAAGGCCAACTGATCCAAATTTGGGCAGATGTACTCAGGTCCAGCAAAAACACACATACCCAACATAAAGGCCATCCTCCATCAAATTGCAAGTCCCTGCTCCAAGCAGAGGAGAACTAAAGCAGTTCACAGGAATTTTTTTTTATTTGAGCAACAATATATTTTCCCTTAGCATTATTCTCAGAAATGGCAGACCATTAGGGTTAGGAACAAGGAAGGAAAACAAATCACTGAAAGCAGACACCAAGAATGGAAAAATTAATCTCAAATGGTTAAAGCCTTGGCAAAGTTGTAAACCATTGAAAATGGTTATAAAGGGAAGCAGCAGGCAACTCGTCCCACATATAATAGTTTTTAGTCTAACCTTCTGAACAGCCAAGTCAAGGGCCCACTAGCACAAGTGAGTTTGGCAGCAATTAATTGATTAATTGCAATTAAAAATTAAGTAAATATGCAGTCCCATTAAATTTGATGAGAGAATTTCCTTTGACATCAGTGCACTTTGGATCAGGACCCCAACAGCAAACCGATCATGAAATAAAGGCAGTCTCCAAGGTGAAACAAGGAAGCAGTTGACACCCTCTGCCCAGGCAGGCCACAGCTAATAGAGGTGCCTCTATAACTACAAACAATGCGTTGTTGTTCTGTGCATACAAAATATGGGAAAGCAGACACCACGGGCATGCTTCATGCCATGTAAAGGCAGGCCTAGAGCAAAATCTAAATGAGTCACTATGAATGAAGTTGCTGAGTGAGAAGTGCAGAATCCCAGATAGTTAGAGGTATATCTTCAATGTGTGGCATGGTAATACATATTCAGTGAATCCCTTTGTTTATTTCTGGACCTTATTCCTACATCTCTGGGACATAATTTTAGACATGCGCATCACACAGAAAGAATTCAAGGCAGTTTTTAAATGTGGGAAGATGTCATTTTATCAGTGTCTATCTTGCTTCATACCTAGTTACTCAGCTAGACATACAGCTGTAAGATGTAGGAATGATAAATTGCTCAAAATCCCTAAGATGAATCAATTCAGACCCATCTCAGATACTTTCAGTAAGGACCCATGCAGTGTATGGACTTTAAAACTTTAAAGTAAAGCAGCCAAATTTTGCATACAATCAATAGCTTTAGTAAAGAGAACAAATAAATAGGGACCAATTCATCCATTTGAATGTTATAGGTACATTCTAAACTCTTCCATTCCAACTATCCTTATAAGGGCTTAAGGAAAGAATGGTATCTCAATAAAAGTATCCATGTCACTAATTATCACAACCATCCTAAGAAGTTCTCAGTACATAGGGAGCCACTGGTTTAACTGTACAGTGTAACATGGTATAAGCCCAAGCCATGATATAACTGTTAATGTGTAAAATGTTACACTTACTTTTGTCATCTGAAATCTTCACCATTCACTCTGGTTGGAAGTAGGTCAAGTACCTCAGGAAATAGCTATTTGGTTCTCACTGGGTGTCTCTACATGTGAAATTAATTCAAAGCAATAAACTCCAGGGCAGTTTGAGCAGCAGTAAACTACTCCTGGGTGCAGTGCCTACACATGCACCCAGGACAGCAACAATTTGAACCAGACTAGAGCAGTTTACGCCAGGGCTGCTCAGTCCTGGGCTCCGAGCGGCAGTATGGGGCAGTGGAGGGGCTGGTTGGGGCACGAGGATGCTGAAAGTTCAGAACTGTATAGCTAAACAGCAGACAGGAGTCTGGCCCCTGTCTGGCTAGGCTGACCAGGTGCAAGTTATGCCCACAGTCAGTGTCTACATGTGTGCTTAATCACAATAAATTACCCCAGAGAAAAACAGTACTGTCCCTATCTTACAGCAGTGTTAATTAGTTTACTGAGGCCTAATACCCTCACACATGTAGATGGTGACATTACTTCACAGCGAATTAGTGTACTTCACAGTTAAGCACATATGTAGATGCAGCCATTGAGTAGTAATTTGATACTCAGTGAAAGTGGCTACACATGCGCATTTACTGTGCAGTAACTGAAATTACTGCACAGTACAGGCGCGCATCTACACGTGCACACCTTACTGTGCAGTAAATATGGTGACTTACGCTGACTTGAGAGTAAATTTGATACCTGCATCACGCAGGTTTCAAATTTATGCCCAATTAGTTACTACGCAGTAATGCATGTGTAGACGCCTTACTGCACAGTAACAGGCAGAAAACATGCTAATCTGCTACTAGGCAAAAAAACATGCTAACATGCTACTACGCAGTAAACGTCACTAAAAACCCATGTGCCGGCACTACTGCATGCTCAGTAGTGAAAGTTACTGAGCACTGGTTTAGTGCTTGGTTAACCAAATATTAAACTTAATGTGCAGTACCTACAGTGCATTAATGAACGTGCACAAATGCCCACATATCTCTGGATTTATTAAAGCCTTGGTATGAAATGAAGCAGGAGACATGAGGCTGGTTTTCTCCTTCATATCCCTCTAACTGAAAGGAGAAGGAGTGATGTTTAAAAGTCAAGGAATGTATTAACTGTGTTCACGTAAACATTGTCAGACAATCACATTCAACACTGTATAACCCGCCAGTGGCTTAAATGGGACCTACTGCAACTGCTAGCAGTCTGATATTGTAAAGTGCTGAACATCTGACTATAGACCAACCAAACTGTTAAGCACCTGCCTAATTTTGAGCATATAAATAGTCCCTCATGATTAATGCCTAAAATTAAGCATGTCGTTAAGGGCTTGACTGACTCAGAGATGGGACAGAGAGGATGAGGAAAGGTACCCAGTGATTCTGGTAATGAGGAGCATAAAAAATACTAACAGAGGATTTTCATGGGCTGTTCTGTGTCAGATCTAATAAAGTTTCACTTATCCACATAGAACATTTATTAATTGCACGGGCTATTTTAGTCCTGGACATTGGATGAGGGATACTTTAAAAAAAAATTTTCAAAGCTTGCTTTCCTCTGAGGACAGGAAAGTTGGATAGTCCTGTTCTAGAGAAATTCTATAACTATGGAGGATTAGAAGACTGAAGGTCAGAAGGAAGTCCAAGCTGTCTTGTATTCTTAGCTGGGCTGCAGAATTTCCCATGGTCAGCTCACTTCCTGTTACCCCTCTCCAAATTAGGAATACCACTACCATATAATGCTCTTTACGTGAGCTATTTAAAAGTAAGATGCAAAATATGAGCCCAAAGTACCACTCCACTCTGATAATTTATTCAGATTTCAATATTTCAGATACACAAACTGAAATAAAACATAGGAAAAAACACCTGGATTTACAGCAGAATCAAAGGAAGCCCTTCACAGAAAGAACAAATATAACAGCCATTCAGGCCTCCCCATAATTTTCTGACTATATATCTCACCTCAGCTTTTGTACAGGAAACAACTAATCCCTTCAGAATGGTTCGGTGTCCTGACCTATGACCATTCAGTCCTTAGCTTCTTTGGCTTAGGCTTCCATGAGGAGGCCAATTGATTTAAGATATGTCTTTTAATCTGTTCACTAGGAACTGACCTTGTGTAGCTCACAGACAGCAAGGGTGGAAAGTCTCCAGGGATGAAAGACAGTAACATGTGGTACTACCTAAAGTCAGCCACTGTGGATTTTCTATCTGGATGGCATTAATCCTGAATATCTTGCATTTATGACCCAGAAGTAGGGCTAGGATGGAGCAATGAGAGCTCTTTAAAGTTACTTTCTTTCTGAGAGCAGGCCCAACTTGCCCAAGCCTCAAAAGGACTCAAAATCAGAGGCAGAATTAAAATTCAGAAACTCTTGGCTTCCACTCCTGTACTTGGACCACACCTCTCTGTCTCGAGGGATGTTTTCTGTGTCTTGGGGGAATGAACACTTACAGCAAGCAAAATCACTGGAGCTGCTCTGGTGCCACACAATTCTTTACACAGCGGAGAGGAAAATCCAACAAATTTTGAAACAGATTGCACTGTCTGTCAAGACATTGGAAGTGTCCCCAAATGCCCAGCCAAGAAACTCTCCTTAATAGCTTTTGTTGGAAACAATTAACATTTCAACTTTATCTTTTCTCTTCTTTCAGACAGCTACTAAAAGATATTCAAAAATAACAATGCCAGTATTCATTGAGGTTGGCTCAGCCCTGTTCATTCTGAGCCATCGCCAGCACATGCTTTTACTAGAGAAGGACAGCCTGAAAAGCTTGAGGAGTTTATTTTTCCTTAGCTTAATACTAGGCAATGATGGCAGTGCACCTAACTGTTTTATCAGAGAAATTTTACAGTGAAGTAAAACTGGGCAGTAGCTGAAGCAATGAACCTACACTGTCACTGCAGGGAGCATACCAAATGACTTGCTAGTAGCACCACCAGCTTGCTTCCATGCAGTAATGCTTTTTTTCCATGGGATTAATATAAGAAACTTTCAGGTAGGTGTCAATCCTGCCTGAGGCTGGCAGACTACATTACTCCAAAAGAATCTGGTGAAATCAATGAGCTCATTGTTCTTGAGCTTGCAGCAAGAAATGTGAAAGAAGCAGGGGAAAAACATGGTGCCAGGTTCAGTCCTCATTCACACAGAAACTTCTGGGGATGACTCTAAAGGCAATATTCATGTCGAGGCTTGGGGTGGGCCTCACTTATCATTCAGGGACAACTTGAATGAAGTCAATTGAGGTATACCAGCATGAGGGGAATCACATCTTTAGCTTCCTCTACTGTAATCTTTTAGATTATTCATGGACTGAAGAAACCAAGAATTTTAGCAATCCATTTCTAATCTCCTGGGCTTTAAAATTAAGGATGCTGTCAGCCACAGCTGGAAGAAAAATATCAGATTCGTCTAGGCCAAAAGATTTTCAAGACAAAGAACTGTGACTCAGTCCATTTCCTAGGATTCTGAAAACTTAAGTATATAATGTCTGTAGGTTATGGCTCTTAATGAGTTTCAGTGGTATTCAAAGTGCCATTGATAGTCAAATAAAGAATGAACAGGCTTTCCACTAGCTCTTTAAATTGCCTATTGCCATGTAGATTAGTTATCATTTCTAGAATCAGCACGCATTTTGCCTACTGCAGTGATGGTCAAGTCTGGCTTGAATATATAAATAGGCTGATTCTCAAAACCTTCCTTTCTTCTGTCTAGCTTCTAAAACGACATTTATGCCATGCTTATGGCCCCAGTGTCAGAATAGATCTATCCTTGTTGAGGATTCTTGCTGACATTATCCCTTTACCTTCTTGCACCTGGAATCTTGTCCCATATCTTGTATTTTCTTGTGTTACACTGTGAATTCTTCAATACAGAGACCTGTCACTCAGTGGGGGCTGGTCTACAGCTGCAGTACCCCAGAAATCAACAACACTATCACTTTTTCTATAGTGATAAAGCACATAGAAGGTAGTTTTATTTAAACTTCTAATATATTAATTTCTATAATCCGTAACACTGTGGCAGCTCAGCATTGTCAAAGATGAAAGGCTGGAAAGAACCTGAAGATCTGTACTCTTGGTTTCCAATGGTCCACCAGAGAGAAGATGCCAAGGGCAGGGCTCTCCTCTGAGAAATTTTTGCCATCAGTCAACAAGTGTTCAAAATCAGGCATAAATAGCAAGTCTCCCAGATGGTTTCAACTGTGCTGATCGATTATGATGTTAGAGAGCATCCCTCAGATATCTGGGGCCCAGATATTTCAGAGCTTCGAAGATCATAATCAAAACAATGCATTATACCTGAAAATAAATGGGAAGCCAGTAAAGAAACTTGGACAGGGTTTTTTGCCTAGTAGGGCAAACGTATCCAGCCCATGGACAGGGTTTTTTGCACCCCCCAACCCCCCCCCCTTCCCCATGCAACAGGTGTCCTCTTTTTTTGGAACAGGAAATATGGTAACCCTACCTTTCCTGTACCTGCTCAAAGGTCAGAAAGAAACAGCTGGGGGGACTGGCTGGAAGCAGGCATAGGAAGGGGAGACTGTCCATCCTTGCCACTGTCCTCAGCAGGGGCTGGCACCCCATGCAGCTGGAATCCCCAAGTCAACCATAGATAATGCTGATGGGTCTCCCCACTTTTGCGCTCAGAGACTAAGTATAGAGTTTCAAAAAACCCAAGACAAAATCAGTTCAATCTTTGCTGTTTTTTTCTAAGCTGCGTAGACTGAACCGGTAACAAATTGAACTGAAGTTCAGTGTTTGGGTAGTCAAGACAGGCAGGAGCCTGCACTAGCCCAGGCCAGAAGCCTCAAGAGGCAGGCTAGCACTCACCTGTGAAATGGAACACTAGGGTTCGGTCCCCATTCTAGTGAGCATTTAAGGATTTTATATGAAGTTGAATAACATCAGTAGAAGGGACTGAGAAAAAGACACTGGAAGTGGAACAGAGCAGCTGGAGGGACAGCAGCATAGGGACATAGCTGGGCACGCAGGGCACAGGGGAAGTGATGACTTATGGTTGCCATCATAATCATGATTGCAATTGCACAGCTGCCAGCAGCAGCTGCTTTTTTTTGTCCCACTATCGCTAAGTCAGAACCTGGGGCAGTTGCTTCATTCACCCTGCCCTAGTTGCACCACTGATGAGGAAGACCCATCCTGGAATAGCTTATAGCTCAATGGCTAAGGGCTGGAGGAAGATATACGTATTTAAATGAAGGTTTCCTACATCTGGGGGAATGCCCCAACCACTACACACTTGGGCAAAAGAAGGAACTGCTATATACCTGTTCTAAGATTCAAGCCAGAAAAAGAATTCCCCCTGAAAAATTTACTCAATCACATTTCACAAATCACTTTGCAATAATGGAAATCATAAGCGGTGGTGAATAAACTACCCAAAAAAAATTAGGAGCAACTCCAGTGCTAAATGAACTGTTAGGACCTACATTTGCCAGAAAGACTTTACAGCAGAATGTCAACCTGGTCCTAGCATGCTGTGCACTGGGTACATATCCCACAGTTCTCAGCAACATTCTCCATGATGTGGGAGTAATAATACATAGATGCCAAACTGTATAAATTACCTCTGATGTATAAAACAAAATATTTTGGTAAAACTAAACAGCACTGATGCTACATTAAAATATTCTTTGTTTTCTGAAGAAGCCATTCCAAAGCCCTGTTTGCTAGGAGCAAAGCTGGAGGTTCCTGGCCAGAGGGTTTTGCCCTCCCACTCAGGGTCAGACCAATCACCATATTTGGGGTCAGGAAGGAATCTTACCCCATGGCCAAATTAATATAGATTATGGGGTTTTTTTGCCTTCCTCTATAGTGGGGAGCATGGTCCTCTACACAGGACCTCTTCAGCATATTTTATAGAAGCAGGACATTGGCTGCCATGGTTCCCCTGCTTTATTTGTGGCAGGTTAGTGTGTTTAGTCTGTCGTGACAGGGTTGATGGCAGTCTTATGTACAGTTTAGGCTATGTTTGTATGGGATGGTTTGGTTAGGGATGATCCTGCCTCTGGCAGGGGGTTGAACTAGAATGACCTCTGGAGTTCCTGTCCAGCCCTACTTCACTAGAACAGTATGACTATGAGTCTGTGATTGTAATAAGAATCAGCAGGCTCTGAGAGTGTATGCCTTATACCTGCTATAGAAACTGTATTTGCATAAAATTATATTACCTCCTGTAGCTCAAAACAAGGAGATAATCAAGACTGGAGACTCTGAAAATTGTCCAGAGTGGTTGCTGAAGGAACTGCAGAGCCTTTCTACTGCTGTAAGAGCTGAACACACGGCAATAGCACTTGTATATTTGGTTGGTGCTAAAATAGCCATGGTGCAGAGCAGGGGTGCTCAATCCCCAGCCCATGGGCCAAATCCAGCCCATGGAGCCATGGCATCCAACCCACAGGTGTCCCCATGGGTCAGGAAAATTGGTAGTGCAGGAATAGTAGCAAATAATATTGCCACCCCACTTCTGCTGCCAAATTCCCATACCCTGCATGGCCAGACTGGGGCTGGACCATGCCCCTTCTCCCTTGTGCAGTCAGATTGCACCAGCCCATACAATCTCCCCCCCCCATCAGGGCCAAGCCGTGCCCCCTCCCCCACTGTGGCTGGATTGGGATCAAGCTAATTTACACCTCCTCCCCTCCCCCCACGACCAGACAAGTGCTGCTCATCTGGTCCATGGGGAAAAATGGGTGGGCACCACCGGTGCAGAGTCATCCAGGATGTGTCCCAATAGAAGGAGAATCGCGATATGCTTTGTTCCAAGCAGGTACGATTTCACCAATACTGAAAAGTGTTGTGATTACAGCAACAGCTTGTGTGTGGGCAAGATCCTAAGATGGAGAAAATCAATATAGCTCTCTGGGATCTCGGTGCAGCTTCATCGTATACCTCAGGTGATGATCTGGCCAAATATATGTATAAGCTTTACTTGTCCTTGTAACTCTACAAATCACCACTGCAGACAAGTTTTCCAATCTGACAAACTGAAAACATTGGGTGAAGACATTTCGGTCCTGTCAGTATAAGCGCTTTAGGCTCTGTGCAGCAGGACAATGTTTCCCTGCAGCAAACTTACCAAAATGCTACAGATTGCAGCTAACATCACTGACTGAAAATTGGGGCTTTACAGAGCACAATTTCACCAAGCAGCTTTTCCCCCAAACAGTAGTTCTAATACTTGTGTGAGGCACACACGGAAAAGACTGCCTGTTTTGTTTCTTAAAAAGAACCCCAGGGGCTGAGACTAGTTATGAGATTAGTGCAGTGCTGGAGCTGCTGTTTACTGAAGATGGTAGGAAAGTAATTTGAGGAATTTTCAACTGACATAAACATGCAGGGCGTGAACTGGCTCTCAATTAGGGCCCGATCCAATGCTGCAGTCAATGAAAAGCTCTCCCTAATTTCAGTGTGAACAAGACAAATGCCCTTGCTCTTCTGTAAATAAGAAATAATTTCACAAATCAATTGTTTCACAAGACCAATGAATAAAAGTCAGGGTAGGATGAAATTGTCTGTGTTTGAATTTTTCTAAACAAATCTAGCCTTTAGAAGGGGTAAACTATCAGGGGTCTGCCAACAGAGGTGGCAGAAGGCTGGGGCTAATGAGGCTTAGTTCCCCGAAACTGGGCTGGTGACAGCGTCTCTAGAACCACAACACTGCGCCCAGTGCCCCTGCCGTGTGCTCCTCCACTGCCACATGCACGACACCAGAGCGTGCCAGCCCTGGAATAGCCCTGCGGGAAGGAGGGGTGGGCACACTCCACACCACCCAGCCCTCACAAGTATTTTCTAGTGCCGCTTACGGGTCTGCTCCTGTTCACTCTTTAACAGAGAGACCCCAGTATGTGTATTTATCAATATCTGTGACTTATTCTGAAGGTTTTCAAGGTGCTCAGCCCACTGAAAGCACGACCCTCTAAGTCCTTCAGTTTTATCTATCTTTGTCTCTCTTAAACCTTTAGATTTGCCAAGGCACTGAAGACAATATTCATGCCAGCAATTTTTTGCTGTGCAGTACAGCATTTTTATGACACAAACAAAGTACAAGCTGCTAAAAGCAATAACTAGTGCTGTAACTGTTTCTGTTTATTAACCATCTGAGAGATAAAACATTCAGTTTTTAAGCATTTCAGCTGTTCAAAGCTGAAAAGGCCATGACTTAGTTATTCCACTTCTAACTACTGAAATCATTTTCTTCCTTTAATCTACTTACTTCATCACCTCTACTCTGCACCCATGTGGTATCTCTCACCACTCATCCAGCCACCTTGTCCCTGTGCTTTATACAGATGTAACTATCAGGGTCTGCACCCTAGATGACAGCAAGGGCCAGGCCAGCTTCAGCAGCAGTGGCTGCCATTCTTATGCCTCCTCTAAATTGCACCCCCAAGACTCCTAACACCTTGTTACGCTACTGCTGCTTTGCCACCTCTCTGGCCTACCCAGATCCTATCGCTTCACTTCTCCCACCATGGATAGGGACAGAAATTACACATAAACCCATTTAAGTGATCAGAAACTGGTTTAAACCTGTAACAGAACAGAAGCTAAGTGCACATAAACCAGCTTCAAAATGTCCAAAACTGGTTTAAGATAACTCTGATAGTACATTCAACTAGGTTTAACTGATCTGGATCAAACTGGTTTATGACATTTCTGTCCCCGACCCCTTCTTGGTTCAAGTTAAATCACACTCCCCCAGCATGCTTTCCAGCCCTGGCCTGGGCTGTGCTTTCTGCTCCAGAAAGCAGGGCTGCCCTGCCCCTCTGCTCCCTAGTTGGAGTAGTGAGGGGCTGGCTAACAAGGGCGGAGGGAGGCAACCCCGGCTGGGGCTGCAGCCCACTCTGTGGGGGAGGAGGGCTTTCCTTCCCCTCACACACACTCTGGCTGGAGTCTGGGGCCAACCCATTTCCCTGCTCAAACTCACTGCTGGCTACCGCTGTGGACTACAAATCCCAGAGGCACCTGGAAGCAGGAAGACGAATTGATGAGCAACGCTGCAGAGTCCTGCTGCTGTAATTCTGGATTGCAAATCCCAGAGACCTTGGGGGAAGCAGGAAGAGGAAGTGAACACACAGCCAGAGAGCCGTGCTCTAGCGCCCCCAGGCTTCTGGCCTAAGCCACTGCGGGCATGTGGCTGCATTTTCTGAATCAAAGGTAAATGTCTGTTCACTTCTGTTTCAATTTAACCTGTGCATCTTAGACTAACCTACAAAGACTGAATCCATTCAGCCTTGGGCTTTTTGACTGTCTGTACCTAGCCTGTGGGGCTATGTGCAGGCCTTCTAGAGACTGTGGAGGCTGCCAAGATATACTGGCAGAGCAGACACTCGAAAGCAAATGCTTCCTTCCCCAGTGAGATGTGGACTCTGAAGAGAGGCCGCTAAATGACATTTTATGCCTCAGTGGCTGGCAGAAATGGCTCCACTAGACTAGAGTTGAGAGGACAGTAACAGCAAGAGACCAGAGCGCTGTCTGGTTCCTCTCATAATGTCTTCTGACAATTGCAAGCCAAACGGGTGGAATGTGCACACAAGAAATCACACGCACACGGCTATTACTGGTGTGCGTGGGTCTGACCATGCACATACTGAGGTGAACTGGACAACAGAAGTAAACTGAATCTGTTTAGTTAGAAAGCCATGTTATTCCCTTTTTGAAAAAAAAAATGCTGATTGCAACAGTTCAAGAACTTCTTCGGGGTTTTGTGAAATATCTGGAATTTTTCAAAAACCTCCTCAGGTTCTCCCTTTCCTACTGGCTGCCCACATGGCTATTGATGAGAGAGTGTGTTTACTGTCCAATGCTGATTCCCAGCATACTGGAAGCACGACGTTGTTTGTGAAAAAATGCCTGAGGCGGCAGCTGGCAACATTGCAAAGATTCATGAACTCCAAAAAGCAGCACTGGATAAAGCAGACACATTGAGAGACTCGTTTTGTCATTTCCCCTCGCAGTCACTTATTCAGTTGTTAAAGATTGGGGAGGGGGTGAAAGGTAAAGAGGTGAAAGGGAGTCTTGACCAGATTATCCCCCACCCCGCCAGTGCCACTGGAATCAGGAATAGCTGAGGTCAAAGGAGTTAAATGTTGCAAGTAAAGAACCAGATCTATCCACTTCCATTTCTGAGGGGCAGTTTATCTTGGGGCTTTTTTCTTTACAGTCAGTACATCAACCAGATATGGCATACCAGAGGCTGCTGGTTTTTTCCAATTAGTATAGCTCTATGGCTGCCATATTACACAAATCGCAACATAGCAGGCTATGCCAGATACTTTTTGTATCTCCACAACTCTCTTTCCCTTCACATCACATGCATTACTGAATGTTTTATCTCCTGCAAGCTAATGATTTTCACAGTAGGCAAACAAAGAGCTAAGGGTTTTCTATACTAAAATGTAATAAAAATGAAATTGAATTACACGACTATTTATTGTATTTTTATTTCATTTATAGTAAACAGGTCATAACATTGTAAAAAATGTAGTAAATTTGATGTAAATCCTAGTGTGAACGCTAGAGATCATAAGAAAATATATTTGCCCCATGGAGAATTTTGACAAAAATTAAAATACTAATTTTTACTGATATTTCCCAGGGTAGTGTGATCCTGCATTAAAACAAAACAAAACAATCAGGATTTTTGTGTCCCACCAAAAACACAGTTCTTTGGTTTACATTTTGGAAAAAAAAAATTCTGCAGAGAGCAGACACTTTCTGTGGAGATATCATCTAACTGAAAATCAGTTTCCCACCAGAAACACAACTTCGACAGAAAAATTTTGATTGGTCCTGATCAACAGTCTCACACCAGGTTAGGAGTGGCTAAGCTTAAAATCTGTTCCTAATCTATGGCAAACCTGATTAGGCTGGGTTTTAAATGACAGGAGTGCATCCAGAAGTTTAAATTAAACAGGTTTTATAAATTCCTAGTTATACTAGTTCATGTCTTTATGCAGGCAAGTTCTTTAATGTACAAGCAAGTGTATTCCTGTAGCATGAAACAATTCTGTATTTGCCTATGCAAATAATCACATGCTTACATTAACACGGACTTATTCTAAATTGTACTGCAAGGTGAATTTGTTTGCATAATAAGTTCATCTGCCAAATACTATTCCTGAAAGACGTGGAATTTTAAATTTCCCAGAGTGTGAACTCATCTATATTGTTGGAGAGGCAATTTGAGAACCTAAGCTTCAAAGTTTAATTGAAGCTGAAGCTGAAACTTTCCTAATGATTTTTGTACTTGTAGGATCCTGGGGTGATGTGTTTTTTTTCTTTTCCAGCCAGTATCCCAGGGCTGCAGTTTGCTTCACAGCTTGTTATATTTCTTCACTCACTCACATATATTGTATTTTCTGAGGCAGCCTAAGTGAATTGAAGAAGGCAACCTACGAACAGAAAGCACAAGGGGATCCATCTGAAATTTGTGAATGAGTACATTGCTGCTACCATGCATGTTACATTCAAATTCTCCATGGCACACCTGATATTACATACAGTGCAATCACTGGTATATCAGTAAGCAAATGGATACAGCAACAATTTAACGAGAGTATGGATGAAGGAACAAAAACAGGAAAAAAACACCCCTACTAGTTGCCAAAAAAATACTGCTCCCAGGAAATGAAGAGTCCTGTCCTTTAGCAGCTTGTCCATAGATAGCTTGCTGTACACTTAAAATAGATTAGGATTGAGACACATTTGTGCCATGGAACACATTGCTCCCAAAGTTAGGCACTAAGTACAATCTTACAGCCAGGTAGTCACCCTATTTGTAGCTTCTTTTGTGACAGTATAACTTACATAAATCATTATTCCACACAAATGCCATTTACACAAATACATGTACCCCAATGCTGCTTTACCATCACTGAAGTAAATGTCTTGCTTTGTAGCTTGTTTCATAAATGGGGGACAATTCATGTCTATGATTGTAAAAACTGATACCAATAAGCCATATTCCAACTGATATCACAGCTACCTTGCATGTGCACTGCATCTCTTTTCCAGTATGTGGAGATTTCAGAAGAATCATCCTGTCTATTGAGCTCACTAAATTTATTCTCATATTTCCATCTTTTTTTGTCACAGTGCACATTCTAGGCTGGATCTTTAACCACAGACATCCAAGTATCACCTACAAGAAATGTGAACACACAGACTGATTTACTGTAATCTCTGATTGTATTATATATCATCTTGTAACTACTTCCATATATTTCTTTCCCTGTATTTAATCACCGTAACATAAAGCAAACATCAAATGTAAGCATTTTTTTCAGTAAATCTAGTGTCACAAATAGTAAGAGGCTGCAACACATGTGGGGAAAGTCATTTGCATGTGTTATGAAGATTCCAGGTTAAAAGTTCAAATGCTGAAGAGAGAGAGAGAGAGAGAGAGAGAGATCAGAGAAAAAGATAGCTAGTCAATCCTGCAAGCAGAACTATGCTGGCTTTATCTATGTATAAAACACATATCATCAGGGTTCTCGCATGTTTTCTCTCACCAGTATGCCTGGGGATATAGTCTGAGAACCCACTATTATAAACTTTCAAAAGGAAAATAAATATACATACATATATATGCACACTGCCCAAATAAACAACACATTATTGGAATAAAATGAGAGGAGTTTAAATCACAACCTGGTTCAAACATCTCTGAACTCTGGGTTTATTTTCAGTAGTGGCCAGACTCTGAGCCCCTTGCTATACAGTCCTGAATAATTCTCCAAGATGTGACTTCTCTTAGTTCCCATTGACTGCAGCAGACACAGAAGCTAGGTACAGACATTCAAAAAGCCCGAAGCAGAATCGATCAAAGTTACGTGCTTTTCTATAAGCGACATAGTTTAGATTGGTAGAAAACAGAATACACATTTTCTCTGATGTGGGGAGGGGCACAAAGGCTGTCTATTTTAGACCAGGTTCCACCATTTTAAAACCAATCTGTGTGTGCTGATCTTCTGTTCTATTATGGGTGTAGACCAGTTTCCTATCATGTCTGTACCTGGCCAACATGCTCAGTTCCCTACAGAAACTAATCCCAAATTCTTGTCTCTGATCAGCTCTTGGAAAGTTTCCATGTAAACTTTGCAACGGAGCATCAAACATGCATGAAATTAATACTCCTTCTTTGCCCACTGTAGATTTCAAGTAAAACTAAAGTTGAATAGACCTTCCAGCAGAAAGATGTCCTATCATTTTCTAGTGTAAAAGAATGGAGCAGCACAATTTGAAATTGCTGCTTATGTAACAGGAGCCTGTGAACTGCAACAATATTTAATTGAGGGAAAAGTAACTGTAGGGGAATTGCTTGGAGATCTGCCAGAAGGATTTTAACAGCTGGAAGTTGAAAAGTGATTAATTTTGACAGCAATAAATGCTTCATGTTCATAAGTAATTATGTTTATATTTCTGAGCTGGTTGAAGTCTTCTCTGTGTATTATTAACATTTTACTAGCCAAATAGGAATTTGGATACATTTTTATTAAGGTAATTTATTTTAGTTAATGAAACAGATTTTTTTTCTCCAAAATTTTCCACTTTAGTCTGGAAAAAAGAAAGGCTCTAAAAGGGCCTAGAATAAGGTATGCAAGATAACAAAGGGTATAGTGAAAAACAATGTGCAAAAGACAAGGGAATGTACAACAGCATTAAAGGGCACTAAATGGAAAATGGATGAAAGCACATACTCTTTTGGATACTGCATGGTCAAATGCAATTGATTGGTACAAGGGTTATGAATAAAATACTCTGCTAACCTACTGGTGTTGGGCAGGATTATTATCTCCGGCCTAGGAGATAAACCAGAGCAGGGCCCATGGAGAAAGAGTTCTTTGTAAAGATAGTCTTACGAGGTTTGTCCCTCTCATTCCATGGGGGAGGGAGAGGTCAAGGAACAAGTCATAGGGCCCATAGATAAAGTTGATGTTCAATTTTGGAGGATACACAAAAGGCCAGACAAACTATGGTGAAGCCCCTGTCCTGACAGTCTGGTGCCTGGAGTGCCTCTATCAAAATCACCTCCAATTTAGACCTCAGCTTAGAGTGGTTTAGGGAGTCATCAGGAAATATAATCCAATGCTAAGTTCCCCTAGGTGAGACAATATATTGTGCCCTATCCCAGCCTGCCTACCTATAGCATGGAGCTGAGCACCACATGCAGCTCTCAATGAGATATAGAGGAAGGCTGGAGCAGAAGCTCAGAGGCAACATTATCCGTTCAGGAGCAAGAGATCCCAGCACCGATACTGGGTAAAATGAGAAGGACAACTGCTTTCATTTGTAGCTATGAATATGAAGGTATTCACTTCTCATGCTTTCAGTTACAATCTGATCATGAGCAGGGTAGAATTTCTCTAAAAACATTCCCTCATCTAGCACTTGCCTGCATGTATTAGTGAGTGGGGATTGACTGCCTTTGACTGTACCTTATCCAGACAGGCACAAATTCTGTGACAGGGATAGAGTGTTGGGATAAATACTGGAGGCACTATTCTAACTTGATCTGATTCAGCTTGAAGTTCCTATCATCTATGGCATTACAGCACCACTTAAAAACACTGATTGCAGTGACAAATAGAGTTGGAAGAGTGCAACTAGGAGGGTTCAACTTGGCTTCGCACAGCCCTACCAGGCATGTACCAGCCACTAACAAACACACAGATGAATTCATTATGAAGATAGAGTATTCAGGAAACCCTTCTCAGAACTACAGATTCACCTGCCCGAACAATGCTTAATGGAGATTGGAAATCTCCCGTGCTGGAGTTAAATACATTTATAACAAACCAGAGTCACATCTAATCTCATGGCTTTGTTCCCCATTATGAGAGTCACTTGAAATGTTTGCTTTGTCCCTGGCATGGCTGGTAAAATAAAGAACTTTATAAAATTAGGCCAGAAATGCAGGTGCAGAGAAACAGCTAGATAAACAAGGTGGCACTAGTGGAATTATTCTTCCACTGTGTGTGTTTGTTTCAGAGGTCTGAGTGGTATTTACACAAGTTTCTTTTCAAGTCTACTCGCAATACTCCCTTATTTAAAAAGACACTAGCATACTGTCCTTCCAGTGAACTATTTCCACTGAAAGCACAACAAAATGTTTCTACACTAGCAAATACCTATGTGAAGGCAAAGAAAAGCTGCTTCTCATCTGAGTTTGTACAAAGAGTTAACTATTGCTGGGCATGGAAAGAAAATAAAGTGTATTACTGAAACCAAAGCAGTATATGCCACACTGACATTCTTCCCTATACCTGCTGAGGGGTGGCTGCACTGCCTGACCCAGGCCTGGCTCAGTCATTCCAGTTAGGGACAGAAATTACACATAAACCAGTTTAAATGATCAGAAACTGGTTTAAAACTGTAACAGAACAGACATTCAGTGAACATAAACCAGTTTGAAAATGGCTGAAACCAGTTTGAGATAAACCTTGTTGAATGTAGCATCAGACTTAACTGATTTGGGTCAAACTGGTTTATTCAATGTCTGTCCCAGACCCCTTGCTGTTTTAAGTTAAATCAGACACCCCCAGCATCCCAACATGCTCTCTGGGCTAGGCAGGGCTCTCTGCTCCACAGCAGAGCTGGCCTCTCCCCTCTGCTCCCTGGCTGGAGCTCCAGCAGAGACTGCAGGCTGCTCCCTCTCACAATCACCTGCTAAGCAGGAACTCCCCACTCCCAGACCACATGCCGGCTAGGTCGGCAGATGGGGAAAAGGCAGAATCAAGCTTTTTGAATGTCTGTCCCTAGCCTCCAAGTCAAGAGAGGAAGTAAGTAACTGGCACTTCTTGATGCTTAGGTTCATATTCCAGCTGTGTATGTGGTTGTTTCAGGGGCCTCATCTCACCATACTTCTTGGTCAACATTTATGCAGTATACAAAGCCACCATAGGGTATTGTAAAGCTGGTAGTTTCTACTCAAGAATGAGTATGAAACATTCTCAGGTATTGTCTTTGCCGTGCTTCAATGAGTTTTTAAACATGCTGGAAGAAGAGCGATAGGGATTTTATTTAATAAGCACCAGTTAACACAGCAGGATACTTTGGCAGCAGATAAAATCAAGCCAGGAATGAGAACTGTGATGACTATTAAACAGACTTACCATAATGTATTGTTCCTAACAGTTGTGGACCTTCTTGTCTCTCCTACATCTGTGTGCAGAAGGAAATCTTTATGCACTGATCTCTACTTCCTGTGCTGAAGAGATAGGCTGTTCTCCCTTCTGACTAGGTTAGGCACAGATACAGCCTGGGGAGGTATAGGTAGATCAGGAGTGGAGTTAGTAGGGATACTTTTCATCCCATGACATGGGAGTCCTGAAGAGATCAGTCAGAAAGATAGCCATGCCACAAGCTCTGCATCTTTCCAGGCCCCTCAATCTTACATAGTAGGAAGGTTTTTCCTGTGAAGGGAAAATTACAGAGCACCAACAGCTTTCAGAAACCTTTCATTGCAACTATATTGGAGCTGTGCAGCTGGAGAGAGAACTGCAGACCCTGAGCAAGCACAAAAGGCATCTGGCCCTTGTACAGACTTCCTTAGCCTTTCAGGGACCTCTGAATTGATCCAAAAGATTTGTGGCAAGGGCCCCTATCCAGTTCTGCTTTGGAAACCACATTTTACTCCTAGATAGAATCCTCATAGACATGTCCTCCCCCACATACAGGTTTTCATTTGGGAAAGACTTATCAAACCTTGATTTTTTCCCACAAAATGTCACATTTATCCAGCTTGTTCCTAGTATCCAGGTCCCTAATATTAAAAGACAGTAAATGAGTAACTGAAGGCGCAGATATAAGTTATGTTTGTTTCGTGACTGGCTCCTTGAAAGCACTCTACACCTGTAAAAGGGCCTGATATTGCAACAATCTGAACCCTCATTATATGAGGGTTCAGATGAAGTCCTTCATTTACTTGCATCAGCATGCACTGGGAGCAGGGCTGGGCTTCAATCCATCCACCCCAGCCTCCAGTGCCTGCTAAATAAAACCCACACCAAGCTCTCTCCACTCCCTTCCCACCCTCCCATTCTGAAGACAACACTGGGGCTGGGAGTGGGGAGGGGCTGCAGACTTGCAGCCACTCCAAATTGCTGCTGGATCCCCCAGCCCCAGGACCCAACAGTGAACTTCTGTTGGGTCCTGGGGATCGCAGTAACTTAGGTGCATCCTGTGAGGTGCCATGAGTTATAGTGGGGAGCTACACTTCTGTCTGAACCCAGAGTAGCATGAAAAACATTACTTCTTGAACATTTCCTGAACCGTCACTTATACAGCACTCCTACCCTGCTGCTAGTCCTTTTGTCACTTTTATTCATCCATAGGTTCAACTGTTGGACTCATGTATCTTTTTTACTTTCAAGCAGCAATAAGTAATTTTGAAGTAATTTGTAAAACAGACCTGAAGGATGACATTTCAAATGAATATTGCAAGGTATTAAGTTTTTTTCTAGTTAGCATCATGTAGCACTGTACAAACTGGGTTCGATTCAATTTAGCTACATTCAAATCTTAGTTTGATGGAGCTACAACATGTTTGTAAGGCCTCCATTTAGTAAGACAGACAACTCATTCATAGCCTTTGCTTTCCCCATCTATGTTAATTCCTTTTTATTATCAGCTTTCTTCAGTATACAAGACAATGAAAGAAGAGAGCCTGTGTATGTCTTGTCTAAATTAAATTAGTTCAGGAATTATCTCATGTATATTCCAGCCTGGCCAGAAAAGTACTACACTGTTATAGCCAGCTTCCTCTGCTGTTGGATCAAAATGAAATACTCCAACCCAAAAACTGCTTTAAAATAAGACAATTTCAGGAAATGAGGAATCAAAGCCTAGATATTTTTCTATGAAATTCATAACCTGTATAGAATGTGTTTCTTCTGTCTAGTGACACTGCCTCTTGCCCCCTTGTCGTATCAAGATTTACTCTTAGAATTCCCTGTACGCTCAGCTGTCAGCAAAACAGCTTCTTTGTTTGCAGCCACTGCAAAATACAGTTGTACATTTGCTCAGTAGAAAATAGGGAGGGGCAGAATTCATCAATGCAAAACTTCGAAGCTGTGTTTGCTTGTTTTCTATTTTTTAAAATCATCACGTGTTGTCTGCTTGCCAGGCAAAGCCTTGTAGTCTGAGCAATGGGCCCTAGTTGCCAGTTGTGGTTTTCCACAAGGTGGCAAATTTCTATTGGTGAGAGAGCGTGGTCCAGGCTTAAGAAAATGACCAAATAATGACAGAAATGGCAGTTTTAGGGCATCATATTAATCATTTGCTGGTCATTGGAAGCTGTTGGGAGCAAGCATAGTCTTTCTACTGAAGTTTTCAGTGGCAGGAAAACAGCAAGTGTTACCACAGAACTGTTATATTTCACTGTGAAGTCCTTGGATTCTATTGTGGATTCCTAAAGCACTTGATCATTACTAATCCTAGTAATCCTCCTAAATGCCAGTATGGTGTGCAGGAGTGTATCTGGTAGCCATGTTGGTCTGAGACAAAAAGAAATGCAAAACTCTAGAACTCTTGGTTCAGAGATGAGACCTTTTATTAGACCAACTAAGAAATCACAAAAGACAATTTTTTTCTTAACTTGTCTAATAAAAGGTATCATTTCTGAACCAAGAGTTCTAGAGTTTTGCATTTCAGTATGGTGTATAGGCACAGAGAGCCAAAGGCACTGCTGGTGGCCAGCTGCTTGGCTGATAACAAGCAGATACAAGAAACCCGGCTAGTTGTAAGTGTTGAACATTTCTTACTGCTTGGAAAAAAGTCTTTGAATCACCAAATGTTTTGTGTGGTGCTTTGACAGTACAGAGTTAGATACTGTTCTGATGCAGTTCAAATACTGACAATCAGTTTCAGTGTAGACCAAGGGTGCTCAACTGCTGGCCCATTGATGAGATTCAGCCCACAGCCCCATGTCATCCAGCCCATGGGGCTCCCCATGGGTCCAGAAACATGATGCAGGACAGTGGCAGCACTCCCCCACCACCAAATTTCTGGACCTGTGGGGAGCCCCAAGTCTTGCACTCTGGATCAGAGACCCAATCCCAGTGTGCAGGGCTAAGCAGGGGCAGCACCAGGCCTCAGGGCCCAATCCCAGCATGCTGGTGTGGGAGTGGATTGTGCTAGCTCCCCAGGACCCAATCCGAAAGTACTGGGGCAGGAGGGGGCAGTGCCAGACCCCTGAGGTGGTGCTGAGTCCCGGGGTCCACCCCTAAAGCTCAGAGCAGGGACGGGATGGTCTGAGACTCCAAAGCCTGATCCTGGCATGTGGGGCTCACTCCAGCCCACAAACTCAACATTTCCCACTCACCTGGCCCATGGGGCCAAAAGGTTGAGCATCACAGCTCTAGACTATTTCAGAATCTAGATATACTTTACATTCTTTACAAGATGCAAGGTTCATAGATTTCATAGACATTAGGGCTGGAAGGGACCTCGTAAGATCATTGGGTCCAGCCCCCTGCCCAAGGGGTAGGAAGTAAGCTAGGCTCAAAGAATCCCAGCAAGATAAGCATCCAAACGTTTCTTGAAAGAGTCCAGGGTAGGTGTTTATACCACCTCTGGGGGCGGAGTTTGTTCCAGGCCTTGGGGGCTTGGACAGTAAATAAGTTTTTCCTTTTGTCCAATCTAAAACTATCTTGCAGGAGTTTGTGACCATTGCACCTTGTCATCCCTGGGGTGCTCTGGTGGACAGGTGTTCCTCAGATCCTGATGCACACCTCTAATGTATTATAGGCTGCCACCAAGTCACCCCTGGGCTTGCACTTCTCCAGACTGAAGAATCCCATAGCTTGCAGCCTGTCTTCATAAGGCCTGTTTTCATTCCCTCTGGTCATGCATGTGGCTCTCTGGACTCTTTCAAACTTCTCCACATCCTTCCTAAATTGTGGATCCTGAAATTGAATGCAGTACTACAGCTGCTGCCTCACCAAGGCCGAGTACAGTGGGAAAATGACATCATGGGTCTTGCTTGAGATGTAGATGCAAGCCAGAGTTGTGTTCACTTTGCCAGCTGCAGCATCGCATTAGTGGCTTATATTCATCTTTAGGTCAATCATGACCCCCAAGTCTCTTTTGGTCATGGTGCTAGCAAGTGTAGCGTCACAGGGTCACTCAGATGCCCTGTGCCTGAGAAGGAATAAGGGAAGCTCAGGTGCCGGTTGCTGGGGCAACCGCATGGGTCAGGTGACCAAAAAGGGGGCAGGACCTGGCCTTTATAAGCAGGCCAGGCCGCAGCCTAGCTGGCAGTTCCCTTCTGACAGCCTGAGGAGCAGGAACCCTGCAACAGTGCAGAGCAGATTGGCGCCAAGCCGAGCTTAGCTTAGCATAGCATAGCATAGCATAGCATAGCATAGCATAGCATAGCAGAGTAGCGCGGCCTGTTTGCCTGAGCGGTTGCAACATGGTACGGGGCGAAGGGAACCTTGACCGGGAGGCTTGGCAAGAGAGCCAGGTGGGCCTAGATCATAAATTATAGCCAGGAGGCTTATTTTCTGTTATAGCCAGTTGGCTCATGGCTTTACGTTTCTGGTTTATGATTGTTACACCGGAGGACTGGGTGAGGCTGTAGGGGTGCGAGGAGGCCTCATGGGAGCTCTCCAGTGGCCTGGGGGTTCCTGGTGCCTGTAGGGGCACAGTGAGCGGTGCCAGGGAGGCACAGCTTGTGGGCACCAGTGTGGCGCTGTATTTGGGGGGTGTTGACCCCAGCTCTGTGTGGGCAATAGATGGAAAAGCCCAAGTAGGGCAGAAGACCCTAACAGCCTAGCACGGCTATGGCCACCTGAGCCCCAACTGTAGAAAGCATGGAGGCAGGCCCAGTGGGGTGTTGCCTGTATGGGTGAAGCCCCGATGGGGGTCAACCCCATTGAGACACCCCCAGACAAGGGCGCGTACTGGAAAGAAGCCCCAGGAGGGGGAACACATAAGATTGATAGAAACCCCAGTTGGGGTGCGGACTGGACAGAGTCCCAGAGGGCTCGACAGTGGTGGGCGACCCCAAAGGGTCACAGGGGCCAGGTAAGGCTCAGGCCGCCTGAGCCCAACTGGAGAGAGTATTGTTAGTAAGCCCGAGAGGGCTAACGACTAGAGGGTGGACTGGATGGAGTCCCAGAGGACTCTACAGTGGTTGGGGGACCCCCAGAGGGTCACAGGGGCCAGGTAAGGCTCAGGCCGCCTGAGCCCGACTGGAAAAAGTATTGTTAGTAAGCCCGAGAGGGCTACTGACTAGAGGGGTGCCGGTTGCGTGACAAGCCCGGGGCGCTAGAGAAGGGGTGCCGGTTGCATGACAAGCCCAGGGGTGCTAGAGAGAGGTGCTGGTTGCGTGACAAGCCCAAGGGCGCCTGGCAGGGCGCAGAAAGGAAAAGGACCAGATAACGTCCGGAAGAGCTGCGAGGCTTGGGGCATGCTAAAGGGGAGGTAGGAGGTACGCATAGCCCATAAGGCTGGGGGGGTGCACCAGGTCACCCCATAGAGAGTAGGAGCCCAGTTAGTTATAGCACCGTGTCCAGGTGGACTAAAGGCAGCCTCCTATATAAAACTATAAACCAACAAGACGTGGCGGGCAAGAATAGAGGGTGCTGGATTGCCTACTTGGCACAGTAAGGGGTGCTAGCGGGATCACGGCTGCTCCTAGGCCCCACACCGTGACATGTAGCATTGCCAAGCCTATAAGTATGATGTGGGTTTTTATTCCCAAGGTGGAGAACCTTGCATTTCTCCATATTGAATGCCATCATGTTTTCAACCACCCACCTTGCAAACCTATCAAGATCAGCATGGATCACCAGCTTATCCTCAAGCGTGGAGACTCTTCCCCAAAGTTTGGTGTCGTCAGCAAACTTGGCCAATCTGCTTTTGACACCAGAGTCCAGATAATTTATGAAGACATTAAAGAGAACAGGTCCAAAAACAGAGCCTTGGGGGACACCACTAGTCACTGTTCCATCAACTACCACTCTCTGGGTCCGATCTCGGAGCCAGTTCCTCAGTCATCGGACTGTGGAATAGTCGAGGCCACAGTTGCCCAATTTTTCCATGAGGACATCATGGGACACCAGGTCAAAGGCTTTTTAAAAGTCTAAATATATGACATCAACTTCTTCCATCT
>NW_017729024.1:127149308-127149735 GCF_001723915.1 Gavialis gangeticus
CATAGCAAGAAATGAGATTAGTCAAGCAAGACTTACTTGCAACAAACCCATGCTGACTATCCCTCAGAATGTTGCCTTCTGTTAACCTGTCAAGAATGGTTTCTCTGATAATTTTTTTCCAAAATCTTCCCAGGTATTGAGGCAAAACTGATTGGCCTGTAGTTTCCTGGGTCGTCTTTCCTCCCTTTCTTGAAGATGGGCACCACATTGGCCCTCTTCCAATCTTTAGGTACTTTGCCTGAGAGCCACGAGTTCTCAAATAACCTCACCAGTGGCTGCGCTATGGTGTCTGCCAGTTCCTTTAGCACCCTTCAGTGCAACATATCCGGACCAGTTGATTTATGGGGGTACAGCCTCTCAAGATTCTCCCTCACAAGATCCATGCCAATGGTGGGCATATATTCATCTTCACCCTAGTTTCATAGTT
>NW_017729024.1:127154735-127157657 GCF_001723915.1 Gavialis gangeticus
TTCCTCCCCAGGTGCATCACTTTGCACTTGTCAGTGTTGAATTCCATCCTATTCTCATCTGCCCACCCCTGTAACCTGTCTAGGTCCAATTGCAGCCTATTCCTCCCTTCTAGCGTACCCACATCCCCCCACATCTTAGTGTCATCAGCAAATTTGAACAGGGTGCTATTTACCCCCTCATCCAAGTCACTGATGAAGATGTTGAACAGTGCGGGCTCAAGGACCAAGCCCTGAGGAACCCCACTGCCCACATCCCTCCATCCTGCATCATGTTAGGCAGCCCAAAGGGACCACCCTGGTCATCCTGCATCATGTTAGGCAGGGCAGTCCCTTTGGGCTGGTGAAAAACCAATACAAAGTAATCATTAAGCAAATTGGCTTTTCCATAGGTGTCAGTAGTCAGCTGCCCCAGCTGGTTTAGCAGGGGTCCAATGTTGCCCTTGTTTTTCTTTCAACTCCCCACATATCTGAAGAAGGACTATTTATTGTCCAAGATTCATGTAGCCAGATGGAGTTCAGTTGCAGCCATGGCTTTTCTAATTCGCTTCCTGCAGGTGTGGGCCAGTGCAGTATACTCCGCCTTAGTGGTGTTTCTTGTCCTCCAACCATTATACACCTCTCTTTTTAGACAGGAGATCCATGAATTCCCTGTTGAGCCAAGGGGGTTGTTGAGCCCTTTTACCACCTTTCCTATGCATGGGGAAGGACTCCCCTTGTGTTTCTAGGATTCCTTAAGGAGCCACCACTCCTCATGAACTCCATTCCCTGTGAAATCATGGCCTTTCAGGGCCTCAAGAACAAGCCTCCTGAGCTTATGAATGTCAGCTTTCCTAAAATCAAGGACTACTGCATTGCTGGCTGACTTGCCAGCTTTGGGATGAATAGTGAAAGTGATCAACTCACGGTCAGTGTCACCTAGCTTCCCTTCAATTCTTAGATTGCCGATTAGATCGTCCCCTTTAACCAGTACCAGGTCCAGCAGTGCCTTGCCTCTTGTCGGCTCATAAACTTCTTTGGACAGGTAGAGCTCATCCATGCATGTAAGGAAGCTTTGTGACCAATCAGATTTGGCTGAGTGTTCATCACATGAGATGTCTGGGTAGTTCAAGTCTCCCATGACAACCATGCACCAAGAGCGTGCAGCCTCAGCCAGTTCCCTGGTGAATTCTTGGTTAAGCACTTGTTCCTAGTTTAGAGGTCTGCAGTAGACTCCTACCATTGTATCCCTTTACTACATTCCCCTCGTATTCTAAGCCAAAGGGTCTGTAGGTTTTCTTTTGCAATAGAATATTTTGGCCTTCCTGAAAAATATGACTTTTGTTTGGGATGGGTTCATATTAAGGCCCACATTGTACCCCATTTTCATTGAATCTTCTATACACAGCAAAGTCGGTATGAAACAGAACTACATCATGAACAAAAATCAAAATTAACAGTTTTGTATGATGACGGGAAGAGTCTGTTTCAAAGCCAAGTAGAGGTGCACCAATACATCAGTCCCATATCAAACCGGCACTGATATAGGGAAAATTCACAGTATTGGAAATCAGCTTTTTTTGCCTGATATGACTGATAATGTGGCCAATAAATGCCCCATGCATGCATGCAGTCAGCTTGGAGAGCAACACTGGCTGATAAATCTGTTGTGGTAGAACAGGGGGGAGTGGGAAGGGGTGTGGTGGGGGGCAGATCAGGGCCCCTGAGGTAAGAAACGAAGTGGAGCAGGGGCAAGTGCTGCTCAGCCAGGGTGGGACAGGCATGGGACAGAGCCATGAGCAGCTTGTCCAGGGGATGTGGGGTGGCTCATGCTGCTACATGCACCCGGGAGGCATGGAGGGGCATATATCCCCAAATCTGCACATGGGGCAGGGCTGGATGGGGCTGGGGGCTGCACCAGGCTCTTCCTGGCAGGAGTGTTAGGCCAGGGTGGCACTGGGCTCTTCCTGGCGGGGGGGGGAGGGGGGCTGGGCCAGGCTGGGCTTGGGGCATGCCATTGCTATTGGCCCAAAAAAACTCAATCAGTGCACCCCTAAAGCCAAGTGAATGATGAGTTTGTCTGAATTCATGATTCAGGATCAGAGAAAACAAGCAGAGAGCCAGGACACCACCCTAATTGTTAATCCAGGACTTGTGACTTGTGGTTCAGTGGGAGTTAGTAATTATCATGGAGGGGTTGGAATGGTCAAAGGGTGTTCTGATCACTCCGTTTATGGGACTTGGAATCCCAAAGAGTCAGAACATTTCAAAAGGCTGATTATGCCCAAGTCAAATGCTTTAGAGAACAGAAATCATGAATAAAGGCAGCTGGTTGGTTCTGATTGCCTCTGACCAGTCACTTCACGTAGTGGATGAGTTCCGATATGGCCCTGTGCTTCACAATCCCATTTATTTGGTTTGTACATAGAAGTGAAGGACTCAGTCCTATTATTGATCTTTAATGGCACTGACCCAAAAGGGAATTATTCATATAAATCTGATCTTTTTTCCCATATAAATCTGATCTCTTTTCCAAGTAATTTGGACTATTGGCCCAATATATCAATGTTTGGGCGCTGTTCCATGAATCTTTAATTCATCACATGAACCAACTAAATGTTATTAGTTTCAGATCACCATGCCACAATGCTTCAGTAGTCAATCTGGAACAAAGACCTTTCTGCATTTCAGCTGTCCAGCAGCTCATATGAATTCATCCACAGCAAATGAGTCACAATTAATGGCATGGATCTTTGAGGACTCCTGGTGCTCTAGTGTAGTGCCCAAAGACTGGAAGAAGGCCAATGTGGTGCCTATCTTCAAAAAGGGGAAAAAAGTGGATCTGGCAAACTATAGCCCCATCAGCCTGACTTCTATCCTGGGGAAGATCTTAGAAAAGTTTATTAAAGAGGCCATCCTTAATGGACTGGCCGATGCCAACATCCT
>NW_017729024.1:127158159-127168465 GCF_001723915.1 Gavialis gangeticus
GGTTATAAACTCCTGCAAGACCATTTCAGGCTGGACATAAGGAAGAATTTCTTCACTGTCTGAGCCCTCAAGGTCTGGAACAGCCTGCCATTGGAGGTGGTTCAAGCACCTACATTGAACACCTTCAAGAGTAAATTGGATGCTTATCTTGCTGGGATCCTATGACCCCAGCTGACTTCCTGCCCTTTGGGCGGGGGGCTGGACTCGATGATCTTCCAAGGTCCCGTCCAGCCCTGATGTCTATGAAATCTATGAAAAATCTATGAAAGATTTGTTGAAGTAGGAAATGATGGCTCCATTCATCATTACCATTAATGTCTCCATTCTTTCTGAAAGTACCAGTAGGCTAACAGGAGTGAAAGGCTGATTTAACCCTACTAACTTTGGGGTGAATGTCACTACAGGTGAATTGCAAATAGCTCTCCTGCTACAGGTGAAGTGCCTTCAGTTTTCCCTTAAGCTCTTGAAAGTAGAGAGCACTCAGCACTAGGATGATTAGGCATACTCAATATATGAAACATTAAATGGATTCACCCATGTGAAGGGGTTTATAGTAAATTTATTGTCCTAGTTTGCCATTTGTGCTGCCCCTAATCATCAGCTTTTCTTAGACAAGTGGGTACACTGGCGTAAGCAATTGGCACCCCCAAAGAATACACAACACACTATTACTGGAGGTATGTCTTTTTCTTTCTCGCATGGTCCTTAAAGGGAAAATAAGGCTGCCATTACTCTGTATTTCTACCTTTATTTCTCTTTGGAAGTTTTATCAGTTCTAGATGAATTCAGATAATACATGTTTTTATAGTTACAAACTCTTAAGCTCTCTGCCTAGCTAATCCTGGGAAACAGCTTTGGAAGCAAGTCCATGTAATGAATATAGATAGTATGGTTTCAAAGATGATAGCGAGAAGGAGAATTAAATGAGATTTTAGATCAGAAAGGGGCAGAAGACTAGGTGGTTAGGTTTGGTTTTACAACCCAAAGCAAGGATTATTTTTATTTAGATCCCATTTTATCCAGAAGTTGAAGGGGAAGTAAATAAGGGATTCCAGCTTTAGCCCATCTACATTTTGAAAAGAAGTAGGTAAAACCATGGACAATTATGTATTATGAATAGCATCTTGAAAACTCAATCAAAATCAGGGAGCCACTATGCTAGGTGCTGTACAAACATATAGTAAGAGACAGATCCTACACCAAGGAACTTTCAAAGCACAAAGACCAGAGAGACAAAGGAAGTCTTGTTGTCTCATTTGATAAATGGGAATCCAATGTGCAACATGATTCAGCAGCGTCTTATCCAAAGTCACAGATGGAATGAGAGAGAAAACCAGGAACTGAGCCTATATCTCCTGGGTCAGTCTTAATCAAAGCCATCCTTCCTCTTACTAGTTTTGGTTCTGCAAACATATTGTGGGTCAGGTTTTGATTTTTCAGAACCAAAGACTCGTGTTTTGACTATCCTTTATCAAATTCTCCCTCCCAAATAACTGAGGGCATGAGAAAAGTGTTGCATTATATAACAGGACATTAAGGCAACTATAATCTTTAAAAGGCCTGAACGTTGGAAGAAATTCTCTTTTCTTCAGCCTGATTTTTACCTACTGGATTGCCAATGCCTCCCATTTGTGAGCACAAACCAGGTAGTTGCTCATCCAAATACTTGATCTGTATGTGAAAATAGCCATTTGTTCTCACTTAGAAAACAACAGTGGTCCTGAGAAACCACAAGACTTAAGTATTTGCCTCATCTTGAATTTCATGAACTCATTTACTGCACCAACTTCCTAAAGATTATTTTAATACACTTTTTTCTTTTAAAAAACTCTGTGGTGCTAGACTCTTCATGCAGGGGTTTTAAACCTTTTTAAAGAAGTGTACCCGTTCTGCCTCCAAGTTTCAGCTCATGTACTCCTTTATATTTTTTCTTGGGGGTGGCGGGGGGTAGAACAAGGCCCCCATGGTAAGGGAAGGAGTGGGACCGAGGCTGCACAGCCAGAGCAGAGTGCGAGATGGAGCTGTAAGAGCGGTTAGTCCAGGAGGTGTGGGGAGGCAGGGGCACATGCCCCCCAGATCTGTGTGCAGGGTGGAGGCAGCTGCTGCTTCAGGCTGGACTCTGCACCCTGCTGCCCCAAGAGCCACACAATGCCACGTGCCTTCTGTAGCTGGGCAGGCATGGGACAGACACAGACGCAGATACAGATTAACAGGTAAGTGTGTGGGGGGGGAAGGGACGGGGCAGGGTAGAGGGAAGGGTCCAGATCGAGAATGTGGTGGGGAGTTCATCTGTGCCCACTCCCAGGAGAAGGGCCGGGGGGGGCAAGGGCAGTGGTGCCCCTTTGCGGGCTGCACACATGCCGCTCGGCCATAGAAAAGCAACGCAGGGTGTGGCAGCAGTGGTGTGGGGTGGTGGCAGCTGCTGCGTGTGAGCCCCACCCCACCCCCGTCCGACCAGATGGGCAGCACGTGTGCAGCCCGCAGAGGGACACTGCTGCCCTTGCCCCCACCCCGCCCTGCTCCTGGGAGCAGGCACAGACAGCAAGATGAGGTGGGGGGCTGAACAGCACCACAGTGTGCTGCATGGGGCTGGCAGCACCTGGCATGCCCCTCCTCCGGCAGGTAAGAAGCAAAGTATGGGAAGGCACTGGGGGAGATGCTGCTGCTGCGCCCCAGGGTGCACTCCATCCCTGTCCACCTAAGCATACCCTTTATGTCCTTTCTAAGTACCCCTGGATGTATGTGTACCCCCAGTTGATGATCCCTGTCTTAATGGATGACAAATGAATGGATGAGACTAAAAATATGATCTAAAAGCATGAGAGGAGGTTCCCAGAGGTAAAAGTAAAAGTTTGATGCCTACCTTCCATTCATGTACAATGGGAATTAGGGGCAGAGGTAGTTAATTATAAAGTCACCCCAACACATAACATCAAAGGGCTTCAGCTCTGGTCAAGGATCAAAGCACTGGAATAGGGTACCTAGAGAAACTGGAATCTCCATCCTTGGAAATTTTTAAGACCAGGTTGGATGAACGCTTGGCTGGCATGGTTTAGTCAGGGATGATCCTGCCTTGAGCAGGGGGCTGGACTAGATGATTTTGTGTGGTCCCTTCATGCCCTAGTGTCTTATGATCCTATATAGATACCTTGGATCCCAATACAGTCCATTGCTTCCAAACACCAGTCCAGTTTGAATGAGTGTAGGTGTCAATGTGTTCTAAACAGAAAAAAAGGAGAGGTAAGGATGGTTTATTCTTTGGGAGTGGCTGGTAATCCACACCCCCTATGCTCTGCCCAGAAGGTTTCCAGTGAAGCCATTTTTGACTCATCCCCAGAAGCCACTCTCAAGCACCTCAGAGGCTGGGGGCTGCAGAGAGGAAACAGATGAACCTAGACCAGCATTTCTGAGGCACTTCCAGGTTTGGAACACACCTCTGGACTCATGTGGCAGGGCATGTTCAAGCCCATTGGTGGTGGAACCTGCCCCTGGAGTAGCATAGTCAGCCTATATTTGCCTGTATCCGACAATTCAAAAAGTCCTGAGCCACCAAAAATGCAGCCAGTAAGATTTGCTTAACAAAGGGGCAGGTCTAAGTACTAGCCCTTCTGTGGAGCTCGGGTCTCTGACTTAAGTATTACATGCCTCTGTTCACTTGCAATCTCCTAGTCTAAATGCAGGGAATGTATACCTAGACTCCCCATTTGTAATGATGACCAGGTTCAATGAACCCAGGTAATGGGAGACCCGAATTCTAGGCCCTCCATACGCTGATTGGATTTATACCATCATCACCTAAATTCCCACAAAATATTTTTTTCATATAATCCAATATTACCGGCCTATAACTTGTCTTTCTGAAAATAAATTACCTCTTTCTCACTTTTTAATACTACTAATCAATAAATGTGTAGATGAATAGAAAGGTTTGCATCTAGCTCATGAACAGCATGATGAAAGTTCTGGCTTCTAAGATATTATCTGATTTGAAAGCTATTGTTTCCTCACTAGGAAACTCTAGTCTTAAAAACAACATATTCAACTGATTCAATGGCTAATACTGTTTTAGAAATATACTTTCATTATTGATTCATATGGGAATCACATACAGACAGAAGGGCTTCTACTCACTTTGAGAAATTTTAACTGAATGCCCAGCTATGATTTAAAAGATTCGATTAGACAGTCTGTTTTGATAAATTAGTTATTTCTATAAGTCATTAGGGGTTTTTAAAATAAAAAACCCATTAAATCAGTGGATGAGCTGTTCTTAGGGAGAGTAATCAGAAGATAATCATACTGGATTTGAATAATTTTATCACACCCCATCTACTGCATGCTTTTTAATGATCTAAGGGATGAGATTAGATCTTCATTATGAACTACTTAGAAATATAATTTAGATGGATGGGAAAGTAATTTGAAGAATTTGCAGAATGGTAATGAGTTTCTTTTGAAGTTTGGAAGCTATGTGTCTGACAGATTTGTAAATAATTATTGCTTGTCTAGAAAGAGCCAGGAAGTTGCTGAAATGTCCAGATTGTATTTAATTAATCAGCAGTTTCAGCTGAAGGTGAAGGAGGGCAGTCATTGCTATAATACATACCCCTCCCTCCACAATATGCCTTGTCACCAAGTCTGAAGAGATATGTGTATTATATATGTGCTGATCAAACTGTTTTATACAGTCTTGTTTTCTCTATTCAAATCTTATTAGCAACATTATTCAAATATGCCTTGGTGCGTAAGCAAAACTGGCCAGGCAGGTAGTACATACTGATCTACAGACTGCTAAAAAACGCATTTGTCCAATCAGATTCATTACCACATTTTAGCCACCCAGAGGTAGCCTGCTTGTCTCATTGACCTATTAATACCAGGACTTTTAGATTGCAAGTTCTTTGGGCCAGGACTATCATTATTATTATGTATCTGTACATCACGTAGTATGATGGTCCTTAGGAATTACTATAATATAAACATTAAATAACAATATTAAATCAAAAATGCCCCATTGAAAAAATCACTTAGCACCAGACCCCCCAGCTGTGTTGGAGTGGTATCTGATGCAGGCAAAAAAGGCAGTTGTAGACAAGTGGTTTAAACACCTTCCACTCTTCAAAACTCTCTTTTTCTCTCTCCCTCTCTTTCCGAACTTGAAGACAGATCTGAAGCAGATCACGCTTGGATAAAATACAGAGCAGACTTGAAGCTGCTATCCACTGTGCCGTTTCCTTTTGCAAATGGGTGGGGAAGGAGAAATTTCAGTGACCTACACATATTCGTCTTACAAAGGAACAGCAGAATGCAGGTAAGGCAGAGCCTTGCCTCTGAAAGGTATGAAACAGAACCCTGTATCCAAATTCTCTAAGATTTGGTAATGCTTAGGTTTGGAAAGTCATCTGTTTCAGATTAGATACAATTCTAGGGTTGTATATCTGGTCTAAAGTAATTTTCTTCCTTCACAAATGCACATTAGTTAGCATACCAAATCTGTAATTCTTGCTTGGGAGGGTGCCTCAAGAGGATGTAAAAAGAGTTCCCTCAGGGTCATAATTCTGGCAGGGGAAACACTTGATCTAGTTAAAAATGCCTCTTGCCCTGGTCATGGGAACTCTAGAGAAGAGTGGGGTACTTGTTTTGTCACTACGCAGAATATTCCTTCCCCTCAGATGGTTCACAGAGATACCGTTGTCTCAGCTGAAGCAGAATCAGACAATTAACGATAACACTGGACAGAGTGATTTTCATCCATAGATCTTAAGGCATTGTAAAAAGAAACCATTCATAATTGTCAGTATTTTACAGACAAAAAAACAACAACCTGAATGGACTCTAAAAATCAAACATACCCAACTAACATGGTTAAATACAGTTTTCTTGTTCCAAACTAAAGGTAATATCTTGTTTAACATGGTGAAAAAATGTGTTAACAAATGTCTTTGCATTTTCTAGCGTGCTGCATTAGCCCAGTTGCAGATAAGGTCTGAGTATAAGAGCTCTTTCTTGGTAATCCAAGTGAAGGAAAGAATAGCATCTTTGAAAAGACCAGGGTAGTGGAGCCCCTGGAACAAGAAGTAGAAAAATAAATGTGGAGGCTCTCCTGTTTCCAGTTCCCATTTATGAAATCCCTCCCCACATGGTGCACATGTTCATTTTCATTGTCTGTTACTTGTCACATACTACCTATAAACAGAATGAAATTTAGAGAATTTCTCCAGACCTAGAATTGGGAACATTGGGCATGGACAAATCTTCACCTGGAGTAGTTTCAAAAGGGAAGGGGGAGGTGCTATTCAGGAGTGCACAGCAGCTGTTACACTCTAACTTCAACATGTGCCCAAGCCTGCAGTGTTGCAAGTAAATCATTCCAGCTTTGACTCTGGATGAAGCAGAGTTAAAGCTGGAGTGGTTTTTGGGTGAAGACAGAAGTGCAGCTCCCAGCTGTAGCTCAGAACGGTTTTTGCAAGGCATTTTGAGTTACAACATTACCTCAGATCAAACGGAAGTTCACTGTTGGGTCTGGGGGAGAGAGGAATCTAGCTTCCAGGCTGGGAGCCTGCAGCCAGGTGTGTAGCAACAGCCACTGCTCTCTGCCAGTGCTCTTTCAGAATGGGAGGAGGGAAAGGCAGTGGAGGGAGCTTGTTCTTGGGCTCCCCAGCTAGTGCTGAAGGGTGGAGCTGGTGAATTGGAGCCTCTCTCCCCCTCCCCCCCCACCTTGGGGTGGGCTCCAATTCACCCTCTACACCCTCCAAGGGAGGCTAAAAACCTCCGAAACTGAACTCCCTCCCTTTCCCCCTCCCATTCTGAAAACAGTGACAGACCAGTAGCTCGCCAAATGCTACATTTTGAAACATCTTTATCGGATACTTCATGCAAGGAGGAGTCAGATTTTCACCCGACTGGCCATTTTTGAAGCTGTCTGTAGCCATGCACTTGTGTTTGGTCACAACTATAAACTGCTTTCTGTGGCCAGATAAGTGACAGGCTTCCCAGCCCCAAAGGGGGGCTCTTCCCCCTGCTCCTTCCCTCCTGCCACAAGGCTGAAAGGGGTGCTCTGTTCAGTGCTGGGGGGTGGAGGGTCTCTTCTCCCCCTTCCCCATGGGGTGGGGAAGGGGACTCTGAGAGGCTGCCTGGCCCCAGAAGGGGACTCTTCCCCCCCATGCATCCCTTTGGTGGGGAGGGGGGCTCTGTTCAGTGCTGGGGGGTACTCTTCCCTTTCCTCCTCCCCCTGCCCCAATGGGGCTGGGAGTGGGGGGCTCTGTGTAGCGCTCCCCAGCCCAGCCTGGCTCAGATGGGGCATGAGGAACAGCTGTAATGGAGCCACAGCTGCCAGGGGTGGCCCCGCTTCTGTAGCCCGTGCGGCTTCCTCAGCCTGGGCTGAGCGAGGCCGGTCCAGCCTGTAGGGGCAGGACCACCCCTGGCAGCTGCAGCTCTGTTACAGCTGCTCCCCACGGCCCAGCTGAGAAGGGCTGCACAAAGTCCACCGCCTTATGGGGATGGGGGGAGGAGAGGGAGGAGTACCCCCCAGCACTGAACAGAGCATCCCCTCCCCACCCTAAAGCAGCAGGAGGCAAGGGGCTCTGTGTGGCACTCCTCAGCCTGGCCCAACTCAGCCGGCACATGGGGAACAGCTGTAATGCTGTAATGGAGCTGCAGCTGCCAGGAGTAGCCCCACGCCTGCGGGCCAGACCGGCCTCACTCAACCCAGGCCAAGACAGCCACATGGTCTGGCCGGGCCAGGATGTGGGGGGTGTGGCCACCCCCAGTAGCTGCAGCTCAGTGACAGGGACATTGGGTCCTGTCAGCGAGTGCAGCCTGGCCTGGCCCAGCGCACTGTCAGCGGCTGATAGCCGGGCTGGCTCAGAGGCACCACAGGGGCTCATGAGACTGCAGCCAGCCCCTGTGGTGGGAGGCTGCCCATCTCCAGGCTCCAAGCCAGCTCAGCTAGCCCACCGTCCAGCCAGCCACCAGCCGCACACGGGGCTGGGCCAGGCTTTGCTGGTTGACAGGGCTCAACATCCCAGTTACTGAACCACAGCTGCTGAGGGTGGCCCCCTGTAGCCCAGATGCACTGTGTGGTTGCCTCAGCCATGCCTGAGCAAGCCCAGTCTAGGCCATGGGGGCACGGCCACCCCCAGCAACTGTGGGTTAGTGACAACTGCTCCCCATGCCTTGGCTGAGTCAGCCCAGGCCAGGGAGTGCTACACAGAGCATCCCCATCCCTGCCTCATGGCAGTGGGGGTGAGAGAGAGGAGGAAGGGGAAGAGTATCCCCCCAGCACTGAACAGAGCCCCCCACCCTGCCCTGTGGGGAAAGGAGGAGGGCAAGCAGTAGGGAGAAAGAGTGCCCCTCTGGGGCAGGGCATCCCTGTGTGCTGGGATTGCTTCCAGCTGTCAGGGAGCCACTGAGACAGACAGAGCTCTCCCCTCCTCCTCCTCCCCTGCCACAGCAGTCTGGCCAGGTTCCCTCTTCCCATACCCTCAGCACCCTGCATGCAAAGGCTGGGGTTTACTCAGGCCTGCCCCAGCTTAGCCACACTCCTTCCCACTCCTTGGCTCAGCTTCCCTGTGGAAGTGAAGGGCTGCTCTAGTGCCCCTGGGGTTTGGGCCTGAACCACTGCAGGCATGTGCCAAATGCCTTCACGTGCAAACCAGTTCACTCTGCTGGTTAAGCTAACCTGCAAAGACCAAATCAATTCAGGCTCAAGCTTTTTGAATGTCTGTCCCTAGCCATGAGGAACAAGACATTTTTACCTCATTGCTAGCTGCTGAGGAGCTTGCTCAGCACCTCGCAGGATCCCACCCTAGTCTCCAAAGACTTCAGTGATTAGCTCTGCAGTGAATAACTAGCTTTGATTAAATCGT
This sequence comes from Gavialis gangeticus, assembly GCF_001723915.1. Classification (NCBI taxonomy): domain Eukaryota; kingdom Metazoa; phylum Chordata; order Crocodylia; family Gavialidae; genus Gavialis; species Gavialis gangeticus. The sequence goes on from NW_017729024.1 coordinate 127,167,027, forward strand.
ACACACATTTCAGAGTCCCTTTCGTTCTACAGGTTTGAATTACTTGTTGTTGTTCTCACTGAGCCGGTTGCTCAATCTGCCTTTAGTGGAGTGCTTTGTATCTCAAGGCAGAATATTTGCTGTGTGATGAAGAGGCAGATTATTTTACTGAATACAGCTGTTAGGATAGGTTAATATTCATATCAATTCTAATCCATATATAAAGTTATTTCTGCTTTGGGGGTTGTCCAACAATTTATGCAAGGCCCTTTTTAAGAATTCTTCTTTTAATTCTTTTTAGAAAAGTATGGATTTTAGTGTTCATAAAGAAGGCTGGATAGACAGACCTCAAATCTCAAGTCCTTCATTTTTACTAACATCTATACTCTCTGTATCCAGGTACCGTTGGAAACTAACTGGTTCAGAGAGTCATAAATTGCACCATTTTGAAATGCGGGATGCTGAATACACAAGATGTTGTGGGTGTTTTAATTAAAGTGGTTCCCAAGAGTCACTCTCAATAAAATGCACCCCCCCTACACCCTGTATAGGTGCCTTAAGGTACCACCCTGCCCTGTCTTCTGCCTGATTTCAGACTAATATGGATGATTACCTCTTACCATAGTTAGCAGTGCAAAATTCCCCATACCATCCTACCAGGACACTGAGTTTTGACCTCCCAAAACTACCAGCCTGAAAAACTGGATGGGTCCAGTTCTCAATCCGATTCAGATGCAGAGAAGCCAGTCACCTTGCTGACACAGGGAGTTGTGATCTTGACACCAGTACACAGGGATAAATTTCAGACATTACAGCAAGAAAACCACCTGGAAGGACAGTGGTTAGGTGAAACTTGTACATCTTTGAAATAAATAAAACAAACACACAGAATAGGAGGAGTTTAAAAACTGTGCAGTGCTTTTGGAATAAGGGCATACATTAAACCCCTTTAAAAATACACTAAACAAAGTAAACAAATAAATCATGAACCTTTGCCCTGGTATTTTTAATTGGCCAATTCAAGTGCCATAAGGAGTTCATTTTTATTACCACTGCATATCCTATTCCCATGGTTAAATTTAGATCTAGTGATAAACCTTGTTTTCTTTATCTGCTTCTGCACAGCACTATAGTAGGAACTATGGTAGAATCACAAACAACTCAGCTACTTTTTTTAAGCTGAACATTTTTAAACAAAACATTAAATTACCTGCTCAAAGCTGGAAGAATTTTGCCAAAAATGATTTTATTCTACAAAATTAAGCTGGTTGAATAGGATTTCACTGATTCAGTTATTTTTTCTTTTGGGGAAAGTTGGCAACTGTCATCAAAAAATAATCAGCCACTTAAAATGAATTTCAAATTGGTTTCAGTTCTTAGTAAGATCTACCCTTTCATAGTTTCATAGTTTCATAGATTCAGAGTAGATCTTCTAGCCCGACCCCCCGCCAGGGCGGGAG
>NW_017729024.1:127168476-127173441 GCF_001723915.1 Gavialis gangeticus
TCCCCAACTGCCGGTGGGATTTCAAACCGCGGCTTTTTACCCTTTCCGTAGGTACATTAATATACACTATGCTACTGCTGTAAATTTACTGTGCCCTGGTCCAATTTTCTTTGCTGCTTGAAGCTGGACTTTTGTGGTCCGTTCCTAATGGATACTAAGCACCTGCAGCTCCCATTGGCTGCAACAGAGTATTGGGCATTTAAAAGTTCTGAAAAATCAAGCAAATTAGGGATGAGAATTTTTAAAAGGTATTTAGGTTTATGAAGATAGAGATTGGCACCCAGTGAGGTTTTCAAAAGTGTCTACATAAAGTGGTTAGCTCCTGTTAAAATCTGTAGCTTTCAGTGTCTGTATTATTACTATGACTATTATTAGATTATATCCTACCCCTATCTAAGAAGGCCCAGAGCAGCTTACAATAACAAACAACCAACAAGATAAGAAATAAGAGCAGACTCCCCAAATGACACTCCAGAACCTTTGCAACCCTTCTGCTTGGCACTGGATTGCAGCAAAATGGGCCATATTTAAATAATATTACCAGATACCTAAGCAGATTTAGAAACTGAATTTTAAACAATAAGCTTAAAATTTGAACATTTCAGGTTTTGGTAGAAAGACAGATTTTTGGTCCCAGTGACATCACTTTAAGATCAACCACAGATATTCAGTGTAGTGAGAGGCGGTTTATGGTGATTGGTTGGTTTATTCTTTTATCTATATACATGTTGACATTCAACAAAGGGGAAATGAATATTTAATCAACATACTCTGGCACAGATTCAGAACCTGTCATGCCTGTGATTCAATAGCTTTAGAGGAAATGCATATCTGAAAAGAAGATCTGTCCAGAATGATCAAGTTATATTGCATTTAAAAGCCGAACAGATGTATAAGCAGAAGTGACAGTGTCATTGAGAATCAGTTACATATCCTATGGGAAAATCTTCATTTATTGGAGAAGGACAATATGCTACACTGCACACACATCCTCCTGTAAATGTAATCCATTTTTCCTGCTCTGAAAGTATGCATGACAGCTGCTTAGTCCAGAAATAAAATGACATGTTGTGTCAAAAAATGTTATTTATTTTCCCCCACAACAGATATGGGGAGAGCGCACATTAAGAACGAATGGATGGGTGGATTTAGTAAATACAAATGAACCTGAACATTGACTAATCCTTCAAACTGAGCTTCAAAAAAAGTTGGTTAATTTTTTGCATTATTATACACTTCGACATTTTCTGGTCCTGCCTGGGACAGGAAGCAAAAGCTTCATCTCCAGCCTTCCGGAGACAAAACCAGAAGTGTAATGAGACAGTTTGTCTGGCCTAATGTTATAGAGAAAAACAGCAGGAGGTGCCTAAATTACAAAGTTAACATATTTATCTTGCCTGTATGCCAGAGAGCTAAGGGTTTTGCCAGGATGATCCCATTTTAAATACCTGTCTTGGGTCCCCAATGTTTGAGGTAAATGAACACTTTTCTCCCATATTCACTAGGACACCTGGGAGCACTGTTTAAAATGGGACTGCCCCACTCCCCAGTGCACTGCACCCGTTCCTCCCCCCAGCTCCCACTTCTCTTCACTGTACTTAGCTGAGACCAGAGCTCAGAAGCAGCTGAGCAAGCCAAAAGGCAGCCATAAATGGGAGCAGTGTGTTCAGTTTTGAGATCAGGCAAACATGGTCACCGTACAATAGTTAACATCACTGGCGATCTTATCAAAGGGCTCACTGCAGACACTTGGGCTAAATACAAACAGTCAAAAAGCCTAAGGCTAAATCAATTCAGTTTTTGCAGGTTAGTCTAAACTACAGGGATTAAATTGAAACAGAAATGAACAGACATTTACCTTTGATTCAGGAAACGTGGCCACATGCCTGCAGTGGCTCAGGCCAGAAGCCAAGCTATGCGTTCACTCCCTCTTCCTGCTGCCCCCAAGGTCTCTGGGATTTGCAGTCCAAAATCACAACAGCACGACTCTACAGGGTTGCTCATCACTTCCTCTTCCTGGTCCCTCTGGGCTTTGTAGTCCACAGTCACAGTTGCCCCCCCCTCCACCCTTTTGTAGCCAGCCCTCACTACTCCTGCTAGGAAGCAGAGGAGCAGAGCAGGCTCTACTCTCTGGAGCAGACAGCCCAGCCCAAGGCAGGAAAGCATGCTGGGATGCTGTAGCATTGTGATTTAACTTGAACCAGGAAGGGGGCTGGGACAGAAGTTTCATAACCTGATTTGACCCAAATCAGTTAAGTCTGATACTACATTCAACCAGGTTTATCTTAAACCAGTTTCAGTAATTTTGAAATTGGTTTATGTGTACCAAGCTTCTGTTCTGTTACAGGTTTAAATCAGTTTCTGACCACTTAAACTGGTTTATGTGTAACTTCTGTCCCTAGCCTTAAGCTTTATCTTTCCTAACTAAAAGTGCTTAAGATAAATTGCACCTGTGAACCATATTCTGATTCCTGCAGAAAATCATCTACCCCCAGTAAGTCTCACTCACTTGGCCTAAAGAAAGGCTCTCTTGCTGGAGATTACCTTGCAGTCTTCATAGACTGCTCTGTACAAGATGGCACTCCTCAGCCATCTGGAAACTGAGGAAAACCTCTGATCCCATTTCTTTTGTAGCCTGCTCCCTAAACTCGTTTATATCCCAGTAGGACTGATTTTGTAACCCCATATTCTAAAACATGACCCAATAACATCTTCCATTCCCCTGGGGAAGGGGACTGTGCCCCATGCAGGGTGCAGTCAGCTCTCCTGAGAAACAGATAATCAGTTTTTCCCTCTTAATTTCTTAGTGAGCAGACTATCTTTCTTGCACATTGCTGTAACAGATTGGCAAAGAGGACTCTTTCAGGCTCCCTCTCAGCCATCCATTCAATAGTTTTATAATTAGATTGTGGATAATGTCCTAATTAGATATGGCTGGGAAATGGTTTCATCATCCTGTGAAAAGTCTGAGATTTGAAATTTTTTCCTGTTTGGCTTTGGACTAAAACCAAGACTTTTTAAAGCTTTTTGTGAAAAAACATGAGAGACAGTATTCATCAAGCCTGGGAAAGAGAGGTTGATGATAGCAGCATATGGAATGCAGTAGGCCAAGGTTCAAGACTCTGCATCCAGGAATATTTATTTATACAAAAGGAAACAGCTCTACTGGGAGAGACCCACCCCAGGACACCTTGCAGTCTGGTGATCAGGGCACTCACATGAGTAGTAGGAGACAGGTTCACATCCCTGGTCTGAATCATGCAGATAAGAAACTTGAACCCATATAAGTACCTGCAGTGCTGAGCTGTTCTGGGCAAGTGGGGCAGGAAGATGGGTAGCTCCTCCTATGCACTAACTAGAAATTCCATCCTGGACGAGAAAAACCTTTCCTGATGAAGCTACTGTGTATGCTCCCACAAAGAGTTTAGATGTTGACAAATCAAACCCTTCTGATTTAAAAAAAACAAACTAACAAACTGTTTTGAAGGACAGTTTCAAGCCAGCTCAATCCCTTCTGTTGTCTATTGGGAACCCATTTCCCAGGTACACACTATAAACAGGAACAGTTCCTTTTTGGCCAGCTCTCCCATTTCATTGACATGTTGGCTGCATGCTCCACAGGTGTGGCTTCTGTTATCTAAGCAACCTGTAGAACACTTTAGAGAAAAGAATTAAAAAGAGATTTGGCAAAATCTCCCTCTGAAAGATGCAAATCAAAGCCAGTGTCTCAGTCCATGACACAGACGAAGTATTAATTATTCATACAGCACCACAGCATGCTGTTCAATTAGAGGAATAGACCCTGTCACAAGCAGTTTACAGTCTAAGGCATCATTTCAACAAAGTATTTAAGCAGGTACTTAACTCTAATTACAAAACTAGTCCCATAGATTTCAGTGGGACTCCTCACATGCTTATAATTAGGCACTTGCTTAAATACCTTGCTGAATGAGGGCCTAAAATCACACAGAACACATCAGGGAGCACTAAAGAAATGATGGGAAAGGTGTCTTGGAAAATTAAGGGATATGACAATAACTGATCATAAAAAGATTTAGTGCTTTTTTTTCTTCATGCACTACAGACAGGAATGATGGCCTATATTTTCAATGCGGGTACCTAAATATGGATTTAGGAACCTTAAATATCCAATTATCCAAATTAAGTAAAAGCTGTGACCTAATTTTCAGTGGCTGTCAAAATAAATGGCAGAGGCAAATACTTCTCCTGTCTCAAAATCAGGCCACAGCTTCTACTGATGTGCCTAAACTTAGGCAGAGGTGTTTAATATTAGACAGAAAAGTTTGAAAATGCTGGCCAGTGTTTCCAATGTTGTGTACAATTTTGTTTTGATGGACCCCTTCCCCTTTTCACTGGTTTCATGTCAGAAAGTAAAAGTGAATGTCCCCTTTCTCCTTCCTACTCCAATAGGTACCCTGACAGTCTGGGTCTTCTTAAAACCACAAGAGAGATTTTGGAAGGTAAAGCTCATGCTACCTACAATAGGAAACAGGCTGCTACCTACAAAAAACTTATGACTCTCTGAACCAGTTAGTTTCCTACAGTACAGCACTCCATGCTGTTAGAAAACTTAGAGTGTCATATAAGTAACAACATATGAAGGATCAGACCAAACAAAGAAGATTCAATATATACAAAGGGAAGGGGAAAGTGTTATACCAGGGGTGGGCAAAATATGGCCCACGGGCTGGATCCGGCCTGTGGAGGGGCTGTGTCTGGCCTACAGTGGGTCCCTCAGTCCCGCCTGGCCCAGGCATTGTCAGACAGTAGCATGTCCTGCCGCCCCCTGGGCACACAGCAGAGCTGGGGTGACTCTGTGATTAGACTGCGTTTCTAGGCAGACCAGGTGGCTGCAGTTTCTTGTATCAGCTGCCACCACTGACCCCAGCTCTGCAGTACTGGTGGGGACCCATGCCACAACCCCACCCGGCCCACCCTGTGCCT
>NW_017729024.1:127173997-127178547 GCF_001723915.1 Gavialis gangeticus
CAGCGGCTGTACTAGTGAGCTCTGAATAGCTATGAGGAGGAGGGGCTGCTTTTCCCCCCACACTGAGCAACAGTTTCTACCCAGCTGGTGCTCCTGCTGTATGGCATGAGCAGGTGAATCCAGAACAGGTGCTGGGCACCCCAGGTCAGAGCTGTGGCATGGGTCCCTGCCAGTACCACAGGGCTGGGGCAGTGGCAGATACAAGAAGCTTCTGCCACTTGGTCTATCTAGAAAGGCAGTCTAGCCTGGTCTGTCTAGCCACGGAGTCACCCCAGCTCCACTGTAGGCAGCAAGATGCACCACGGGTGGGCATGCAGAGGAGGCGTGGGGTGCACCAGGTCAGGACTTGTGCCTGGGTCCTGGCTGATCTGCTCCCACCAGGGTGAGTGCGTGTGGCACAGGGCAGGGGCTGTGCACTGCTGGTGGTAGTGAGGAGGCACTGCAGGGCACGCAGGCTCTGGGCTGTTGCAGGGTGCGTGCTGATCGGCTCAGGGGGGTGTGCGTGAGGGACTCCCATGTACACTGCACCATACCCACAAACCCCACAACAACACCCCCCCACACACACACCTCACAAACACTGCACCCACTCACAACCTCCCATACACCCCCCATATACCCCGCCCGCACATGCACTCCCCAACACACACCTGCACAGCTCTGGGGGGAGCCCCACTCACTGCTACATGCACACACCCACCACACACATGCACCCACACCCCCTGTGTATACCCCACACCCACTTGCCATACAAACACCACCAGCCACCCTCCCCCTCCACACACATAAATCAGGACAAAAATATGGGTTTTCTATATAAAATTAAAATAAGTTATTGTGGATGTGTAATTTTTAGTATATAATTTGGCTTTTTTCCAGTTTCAAGATGGCAAACCCCTTTCCCAAACGGAGTACTTCTGGGGCAAGGAGGGGAGGGGCCAGTGGCAAAGGTCATGGGTTAGGGGGCAGGACTTCCAGTCACAAGATAGCGGCCAGGGGGCAGGGCACCTGTCAAGGGGTGGGGCTACCCTTGCGGCCCTTGACACCTCACCAAAACTCGTTAAGTGGCCCTCCAGCCATAATAATTGACAGCCCTGGCACTATACAATGGACCAGAAGTAGAAGTCATATTGAATGAATTTCCTGCTCTTTTCTATTCTTATTAGCCTTTAATAACCCATTTCCTATTTAAAATTAAACACCAGTATCAGCTAAGTTTCCATTAAGGATGAGCAAACTAGTTCAAACGAAATCCAAACTGACCTGAACCTTGATCCATCCTTTGACCTGAGCCTAAAAATAGTGAGAGAATTTGACCAGCCCAACACTAAGAGGAATAAAGAGGATCCAAACAGTCGTGTCCTGTGATGCATGAGCACCTGACTGCTGTTTGGGAGAGCTGACAGTAACAATAGACTTTTTGTTGCTGAGCTGGCAGTTAATACTGAGGAAACTGTTCCCTGTGGTATAAATAAACTTTTGTCATGCCTGTTCCTCCATGTAATTTCACAGTAATCCCACCTGATTTTAAAGAAGACTTGCCCATTACTTTTACCAAAAATCCCAGAATTAAGGATTAGATTCATACTGGTCAATGACAGCCAACAAGTTTTTTACTCCAATGCCTTTAGAAACAGTAAACAGACATGTTTCCAGTATTAAAAAGAAACCTAAACAAATGAAAATCTCCCTGTCAGAGCATCTGTCTCAGTCCATGACTTTATCTCCTCTATGCCATCTGCTTTTCTAAACAATGACACAAGTGTCCTTGTTTTATAGGAAACTTTCTTCAAGGGAACTCCCTTCTGCAAATCCAGACATGTAGGAAGCTCAGCACAGGAAGTCAGGCTGTCATGGCTCCAGGCATTGTTAATCATTTTGAAATGATCATTAAAAAGCAGCAGTAAAGGATGCAGCTCTGGTGAGGTCAGATGGGTTTTTTTCTTTGAAAAAAAAAACAACTTTTTTGCAAACTAGGTTTAAAAACATGTGGTTTACATAGCCCAGGGTTTAACACAGGAAGGGAGAAATGCAGAAGGAGAGACATAATTTCAGAGGCCACCCCAACCCTACTTCCTCTGGCCTGTTTTTCACAGTATCCAGGATCCTATCATTCTGCCTCTCCCTCAACACGATATATGAGGCACCCTCTTGGTCATACCATTGCTAGGCTGCATAAGGCTGGATTTGCAGAAGTTATAAGCCCCCACAACTCTGGCTGAGGTTAAGAGTTGTTGGTGCTCAGCCCTGCCTAAATTAGGCCCATTGTGAATTTCAAGGAAACAGCTGTCCACAAAGAGTTCTCTGTGTGTTCTGCAGTGCTTTTAAACTTACTGATTTCTGAAATCTGAATATGGTTTGACCATTACATTGCAGCTTTTGCATTTTACACTTATCTCTGTAGACTGCTCCATAATTAATGCCATTACGTGACTTTTGACTTTCATGTCATTTCTGCTAATCCTGACATGTACAACATCGACCCTATTGTTATGAGAAACAAATACTGCAATGTACTTATCCTACTCTTCTGAACTTTTTCTATACATGACCATATGGTTTCTGTACCAAGGGCACTCCACCATCTGTAGTGTGAAAGCTAATGCCCTGAGGAAGGCATTGACATAAACCAATTTATGTTAAGGTCCAGATTCTGGACATACAGTCTAAGTCTGGCCATAAACTGGCTCCATGATACTGTGGAATCCTGGACTATTCAACCCACAACACTTTGCTACTTCCTGGGTTACTTAGCTCGCAATATTTTTCTGTGCTACATCCATAGCTGTGTAAATTGAGATTGCATTTTCAGAAATCACTCAGAGTCAAGGAGTCTAACAAAGGTCTGATTCATCACTGTCCTAAGTTCCAACTGATCGGCACTGCTTAGTCTGAGTCTCTGCACAACATAACCATCCACTTACGTTAGGGTCTCTAATTTCCCCACAGTTTCCTTTCTCAGCCTAAAATACCAATTAATAATCAACTGAAGCATAAGACAGAAATTCAGATATTTATATCCAATTAATTAACAATGTTCAGTTAATCAGCAAGGTGCGCTATGCTGGCTCACCCATATCAGGCCAGAGTGGTTGTTGACTGAGAACTCATGCAAAACATCTCCCTGTGACTGGAGAAGGTGTTGCATTTTCTCCACAGCTGGGTCAACAACCGTATACAGCTGTGGGAGCATTTCTTGTGGCACCACTGCTGGTTGTGACTGTTGTTTCCTATATAGCATCACTTTCATGAAGTAGTGGCAGCTCCTAGGGCTGTGAGAAACTTAGGCAGCCATTTTGTTTCAGAGGTGTTTCAGTCCGTTTCGCCGAGCACCAGCCCCAACTGGCAGCGGCAGCCTGCTGTCATCCCACAGATAGATCCAGGGGCCCATGCCCCCTGGGAAGAGTCTAGCACAGCCCCGCAGCCCGCCCGGGAGGCGCGGGCCCCTGGATCTGTGTGCGGGTTGACAGCATGCTGCTCCTGCTGCCAACAAGTGATACAAGATTTGCTTTGAACAGTTTGAGGTGCAGTTTCACAAAAAACCCTGAACTTATCTCCCTGAAACTTGGCAGGCTTCATGCCCTCAGAAGGAGCTACCATCCCTGCATTTTTCATCTGAATCAGCCAAAAAATGACAAAGTTATAGATATTTAGTGATTCCCCATTATAGTCTATGGCCAAATCTCCAAAACAGTGTCAAAATTTCAAAACAGTTTCGGCTGAATCGAATCAGGACAGTGATGTGAACCACCAAATCAAATTACTGTCCCTCCAAAATGGCCGAATCCGAATCAGAGCAGAGCCATTTCACACAGCCCTAGTAGCTCCTGATGTTTTGTATTGCCTTCATTCTCGACATATCTGCAGGTTCCCAGTGATTTTGATACCAGTTTCTAACAGTGCAGGCATTCTTGTTTTTAGCTTTCTGTCAAACAAACTGTAACATCTAGTGTTTTCCTGATGCCGTTCTATAATTTAAACAGTGCTAAACATGTCTCTTAATGGGTTAACTGCTTTTTTTAGTCTCTTGATCTCTTCAATTCACCTTATTTTCTTTCAGCAGTGCCCCTCCCATCCTCTCCCCCTTTCTCAACCCTTTGTATTTAAGTGTTCTTATTCCTTTCTATTTAATATCTCTGCTCTCTGGCAAGTCCATTCATATCATCTGACAAAGTAGGTTGTAGCCTATGTGAGCTCATGCCTTTCAGAACAAAGTCTAAAACTTCTCCCGGTGAGATCAACAGAATCATTGCCATTGCTTCAACAAGGGCAATATCAGGTCTTCTCTTGGCCTTGGTTAATCATTGCTGTGATCTGTGAGAATAGAGGTGTTATTCATTGATATGTAAATTGACACAAGTATACATATTGTATTGTAAGATAAGAGTGCAGCTTCTGCTCAAAACTAAGCATGTTTTGAGAGACCTTAGTAACCAGTAGTTTATGATCACATAAAACAAAGACAGTTAGTATTGGCCAGCACTTAATTTCTCAGTAAGTCAGGCTTCCATTTTTAGATTTTTTTTTTTTTTTTTTTTTTTTTTTTTTTT
>NW_017729024.1:127178637-127186032 GCF_001723915.1 Gavialis gangeticus
TTTGTTTTTGCTTCATTGCAAAGCATTAATTTAGCTGCTTAGCAACTAATTCACAAATCAAGTTGCTAGGAAACAATCAAAGAAACAGATTAGTTACTAATAAACTGTCTTACTATTAGAGGTGTTTATTTTGCATGAAAGAACTAATTATAAAGTAGAGGAGTTTACTGAATTAGGGTGAACAAGCAAATTCTACTATACTATTTTACTTCCTATAGTCATTCCCTATTATTACAGACCTGACCACAGAGATTTCAGTTATTCCTCAAGGGTTATAGTTTATTTATTCAGAATTTGGGATGAATACATTGTTAAATCCTCATGGGGTTCCCTTGTAGAGATGCACATGGTAGTTTTCCATAACCTCTTTACTTCCACCCCAGTCTTGATCACTTGAATAAGGTGTAGTGATAACTGCTAAGCACCGTAGGGTCATTTCCAGAGGCTCACTCTCCCCTAGACAGCAGCTGGTAGCTCAGTGCTTATGCTAAGTGAATGCAGATTATACTAATAAAGCTCCAGTGGATCTACTCTTTATCATGCCACCTCAGGTAACCCTAGAGATATTTCATCTGCCTTGAACCCCTGCTCTGGGTTCAATTCATTTCCATAAACACCCCAGTGTGGCCCTGGCTGTCAAAACTAGAGCTCTGATCAAAATGTAAACAATCTGATGCTTTGAATTTCAATTCCAAATATGCAGTCTTGAGGTGAGAAGCAAGTGGCTTTTTTTACACAGTGCCTTGACAGCCTCATCTACAATGTGGGCTGCTTTTTTTACTTTACACTTTTTTTGGCCCCATTTCTCCAGATCCACCTCCTAGCTCTGATACGTCATCATATTGGGTCCCATTTAAGATGAATGGAAAATGAAAAGGCAATACAAAGAGCAACAGAGCTCTTCTAGGTAGTAGACTCTTCAGTTCATGTAAAATGTGGCACGGGTGTCAACAGACAAAAAAGAAGGGAATTGTCTGAGATGTCCAAGCGACACAACAAAAGGAAAAAAAGGATGTAATGGTTACAGAGCAGAAGAAAACTTCATAAAATGTGAAATCTGAAAGGGACCATTTTAATGATCTAGTCTGAGATCCTGCACTACTACACAAGTCATGGAACTTTACCCTCAAATTCCGGTATCATGTCCATAAAGTTGCATTTGAACTAGGGCATACCTTTTACAAAGGCACCCAGATCTTGATTTAAAGTTTTCAAGTGATGGAGATCCCACTTGGTAGACAGTTCCACACTTGCTCTTATTGGTAAAAAAATATTTCTTAATATGGCTAGGAAGAAAAAATGTCCATCTGTGAGATCTGTTGGACTGTGGAAAAGGGAAATGGTGAAAACTTCAGAACCTGAGTTATTTTAAATTAACCTGCATAAACCACAGAAAATGAGGGTGAAGTTTAGAAGCATAGATAAATTAGGCGAAAAGTTAACCCAGTAGTCATAAAAAATATACCAGTAAAATGAGGAAATTCACAGTTAAGCCCTAAGGGCAAAACTACTGCATATTTACATAACTGGGATGATGAACTTCCTAGAACATTACATTATCATGTGTCAGACTAAATATGTTGTAGTTTTGGAGTATGTACATAAAGAATTAGGTGAGTCAGATATTAAATACCTGGTGTTCATTTGCAACGGAAATCCAAATTAAGGTATTAAGTGGACTTTTCTTTTCAAGCAATAACTTATGTACTAAGATTGAGCACAAAAGGACATAAATGTAAATGTACTTTAGGGGGCTGTGTTTAGAAAACTAAAAACAATCCCATCATTTCACTGAGTCATTAGTGAATCTCAAGCTTACAGTATGTTTTGTGGAAGCAATATTTTTTTAAAGCTGACTGATTTTTTCTTACTAGGGTGATATGTAATTTCCAGCAGTATTAGGTTTTTCCCATCCATAAAGAGTTACAATGTCAACATGGTTTGGTGCTTATGTGCCAGCATGGGAGGTACATTTTAAGGTTTCTAACTATAAACAAGAATCCTACCATACTTATTCCTGACAGACAACATTGAGCCAAATGCAGACCTAGCAATCTCCCCTCCAGCTACCACCCATGGGAGATCCCTAATTGGTGGTGTTTCTGTTATAATACCTTCCATTATGGAGCTTGCAAGCTGAGCTAACATTTTATATTTACTGAAATTTACAGTTGATAACCAGACTTGGGTCATTTTTTAATTTACCATAGATTTATGAACAATTCAGCTGTAACTGAATTTTCCCCGTAGAATAGTTCATTAGGTCAAGGAGAGAAAAAGCAAATCTACATTCTCTAGAAATAGTTAGAAAACACACAGAAGCTTTCAGTGCTATGAATCCTAATGTTCAGAGATCTGAAACAAAGACTTGTATTAAATTTCTGTAACAGTTTTATTTATCAAACAAAGAGAGCTGTAATTCCATTCTCTACCTTTAAAGTATGACCACACTCTCCATTTGTTGGCCAAGATAGGAACTGTCTACAATTGCTGCAACCTCAACAAGCAGGCCATCATTGTTTTTGCTCCTTTTGCTATCCCACACAGGTTTCTATAGATCTATTTAAATCTATCTAACAAATGACACCTGTCCTGTCCGACCAACCTGTCATCTGTGTTTATACAAGAAAAGGTTCTCATCAACCACAAACAGACAAGAAAAAAAGTCTATGGATCATCTCTACAAACTCATTAGCAGCAGCCTTAGAGAAAATGGTGCCCTGGGCAAACTTGTATTTTGGCCCCTCCCAGTCAGCAGTTCTGGTCAGGGGCATGGGGCACGGGAGACAGTCCAGCAGGGAGACAAAGCAACAAGGTGCACCAGGCAGGTCAGCAGGCAGGCATTGCTGCTGCTGTGCAGGAGCAAGGCAGGTGGACTGGTGCAGGCACCACCCTGCCCACACACGCTTTGTCTGGCTCCTCCTGAGCAGTGCCTGGAGGTAAGGGAAGGGCTGAGTTAGGCACTGCTCCTCCTACCTGTAGTGGGAATTGGCAGGAAGGTGTCAGGGGAAAGCACTGCTGTGAGCACACGGGCTGCGTGTGTGTGGCAACCCCCTGACCATAGCATCCTGGGCAGTCACCCACGTTGCCCATCCGTAAGGCCTGAATCTCATCACTGGTTTACCGCAGCCTTAATGGATAGAGCTTACTATATTTCACGGCCCTTTTCATTGACTATTATAACAATTAAACTATGGAATTCTATAGCAGGCATATAACTACCTATAAAGAATCGACTGCTTGGTTTAAAATGTTATAAAAAGACATAACATGAAGCAGGATAGCACATTAGAGACTAATTAGTTCAGAGAGGTGTGAACTTTTGTACTTCATCAGGTTGTAGCATCAGGTGAAGCAGGTTGTTCTTTACAAAAGCTCATGTCTCTCTGAATCAATTAGTCTCTAAGGTACTACCCTCCTTTTCCTTCTGCCTGATTTCAGGCTAAGATGGCTTACCACCTCTATACTCAATTTTGTAAGGAAATGATCATCTCTTAACTCTACAGGTTCTAAGACTAATTTTTAATGTTAAAATAAATTATATTTAGTTGCTACTGAATCTATAATTGACTGAAATGTTCATTTCATTTTTTTTCAAAAGTTTTCATCAGATCGTGGTGAATAAACTAAGAGGAATTTTCCAAAGAAAATAGTCTCAAAAAATGTCCCCATTTGTTCTGGATCTAACAAAATCCTATTGATTTAGTCTTTATTAAATTCCATAGAGCTGTCTCCATAAAAAGCTATATGAAATTATTAGGGTTACCATATTTTCAGTTTAAAAAAAGAGAACATCTGTGGGGGGAACTGGGGGATGGGGTATATGATTGGGAGGGGGCAGTGATATGTCTGTGCCCTGTCCCTGCCCCTCACTCCCAAGCCACAGCCTCCTCAGCCCTGCTGCTGCCCCTTACTCCTGTCCCACAGTATGTTGCCCCCCCCCGGCCATGCTAGTGCCCCTCACTCCCAACCCACAGCCCCGCTGTCCCTGCTGATACCCCTCACTACAGCCTCCTGCTCCCATCAGCCCTGCTGCCCACGCAGCTCCCTACTCCCTCCGAAGAGCTCCCCTGCCCCCTTCCCCCACCCTTCTATAGCCTCAGTGCTGGCAGGCATGCATGTACACGTGCATGCACATGCACACACATGCACACACTTACCTGCCTACAACTGCCGGGCCCACATGCAGAACACAGATGCCCTGCTTCCAATCACCTTCCCCCGCTGCTCCCAGCCCCAAGCAGCTCCTTGGTGGGGTAGGGGCAGAGCAAAATCCCAGACATTTGCTGATATTTTTAAAAAGCACCCGGACAGAGAAGGGAGGACCCAAAAATAGGACATGTCTGGGAAAACCCAGACATATAGTAACCCTACAATTATTCAATCTGAAAACCTTCCCACCTTCATTTCACCTTAGCTTCCATCCACACATACCCAAAACAAATTGGTGGCTAAATAAACCAGATGACAGATTTTTAAAGACTACAGGAAATCATTGATCAATACTTAAAAAAATAGCATACCAGTGACAAGATATGACCTTAAGTGGAATACTTGCAATAAATGGCTTTCAGGTCTGGTAAATTCCCCAGTTTTATTTCACTGTTTGTCCAACTTTGCAGTTGCTTTTTTTTTCTTTGCATACACAGTACTACATATTATCTAACCACTCTGAAAAGTTTTTGTCCTACTTTGTCTACCATTTATATAAATGTCACTCTCTCCCATAATATGACAGCATATTTCATTTTACTATTTTAATGGTGCAGCAGTTCAGAAATGAAACAGAAAACTAATTGATGCCAGATCTGATGCTTGTCATATCCATTTTACACAAATATAATTCCACTGACTTCAGTGGAACAACTCCTGCCTTACACTAGTGTAAGTGAGTGCAATTAAGTCTGAAACCTTCTGACTTCTCTGAAAAAAGATATAAGCTATTGTGGCTGGGGCTAATAAATCAGAACCAAAACCTGACCATATACAGTAATTAGCATATAGTATGTAGCTTATAACCAAATCAACTAGCAAAACAGAAATCCTTGCTGCTGGCATTGCCTTTAGTTTTGTGTCAAAAGAAAGGCCTACATTTTGGAACATGTCAAAATTAATGAGCAAAGGCCAATACAGTTTCTTATAAAATGTCTCATGGATAGTTTGCTTTATTGCTGTGGTGCATGAATAACTAAAATAATTGACTAAGCAAGCAACACAAGGTGTTAGAATCACAGATTTTAAGGGCTATTGTGATTATGCTCATCTAGACTGACTTCTTGCATAAGCCAGACCATAGAATTTTGAAAAACAATTCCAACATTGAATCCTTAACATGTGGTTGGAGCTAGGATAGGCAGAAAGACAGGCAGCCTTGATTCAAAGCTTTCAGGTAATGCAGATGCCACAATACTCCAACTGATCAATGGGTAATTACCCTCTTATGAAATTTCATGCAAACTTCAGCTTCTAGATGGTAGACCTAGTTATGCCTTTATGTGCCAGATCAGAGGTCCCCTCTCTCTCTTTTGAAGCTTTTTGGGCCCAAGGCAAAGCTTGCCTGTATATGCTTAGTGCCAATCTAAGGTGAACACATTACATCTGTTTCAGGATATAGCATGCACAGATTGGACATGCTGCGTTTCACTGCAGCACTCCCTAGTACAGTCCTTTGATGACATGCCCTTTGGGTCTTGGTAGATAAACAACTGAACGTGATCTCCCAGCACAATACAGAGCTAATGTGTTCCTTGAATATGTAATCAGGAGAACATTGAGCCAGAACAGGAAAATTAAAATGGCATTAAAGAAGGTGGAGCAGATGTGTTGTGCTTCTCCCTAACAGACTCCTTTGAAGATGTAGACATGCTATAAGTCCCCTCCAGGGTCATTACTTTCCCACATAAGTACTTGTCTTGCATCCTATAACTGTGATACATGTTCTTTGTTCCTAAGTGCATGGCATTGCATTTGGATGTTTAAAAGTTAACACAAACATGCAGCCTCACAAACGTATGTCAATATTATTGTAATTTTTAGTGTGGGGAATATTCCTATTTAATTTACTCAGGCATTGCTTCAGATTACAATTAATTCCTACAGGGCATATTATCATTGGACATTCATATAAATAATTTATATTTCTCTATAAAAGATAAGGGCAAACTGGGGTCATTAGGACAAACAAAACCATTTAAAATATTCCCTGGAAATTAGCATTAAGGCACCTAAGCAAAAAACATTTCATGGGTCTCAGCAGTTGGGACAAAAACAGCAAAACAGAAGGATTCTACTCTCTTGCAAATCAAGTTGAAAACAGTCCACCAGCACTGACAGAAAAATATCTTTCTTTCAGCAGTGAAAAAATATAAAGTGGAACTGTAATTTTTCTGTAAAAATTTAAATTTTCTATAAAAAAAGGAATACTTTAGAAATTATTTTTTTCTGTTGGGCTGAAAACTAAAACATGCTTATTCTGGAATGCTCCCATGATGCCTCATAGGAACTGTAGTTCTGGCCCGTTTTGCCTCCATTCTCTTCTGTGCACCAGGCATTCCCCAGTCAGACTATCATAATCTCCAGTGCTCTGTAGCTATGCAATTGACTCGATGTACCACTTCCCCTGTTTGCAAGGGGAGTTGCTGGTGTATCATGAGAGATAACATACAAAACATGCTAATTATCATTATCATCAACAGTCAATTCTCTTCAGACTTGAATTCAGGAAGCTGACCTGATCTGCATCACTATGTTTGTAGAAAAGGTACACTTTCCCATTCAGCAGTATGCACCATTATTTGTATTTATAAATGCCGGCTAACTGTAAATGGCAGTCACCTGAGGAGTAAGTCTGGCATGTTATAACTTCCCAAAGCTCACTAATACACCATAGGCTCATAGAAAAATAAGGCTTGAAGGAATGTCAAGAGTAGTTCAACCCCCTGCTCAAGGCAGGATCATACCTGTTTAAACCATTCCAGTCAAGAATTTATCTAACTTGCTCTGAAATGCTTCCAAAGGTAGGGATTCCACAGTTTCTCCAGGTAATCTATTCCAGTGCTTAACCACCCTTATAGTTAAAGTTTTTTCCTAAATTTCCCTTGTTGCAGAGTGAGACAGTATGAGCCCTGTCTCCTGGAGCCAAAACAGTACAGTTTAGTATCATAGGACATGTGTAGATGACACAGGCTTCAATGTAGAGCTCCTGAAAATGTTAATGTGGATTTTTTTTGGTGCGCTGCATTGTTGTTTCCACAACATGGCGTTTGTGTTCATATGAATGGCACTTTCAAGTGAGTTAAGTCTCATCTGTTAACATAAAAACATATTTTATGATAACTGCTAAGAAATCATAAAATGTTTAGGGTTTAGAGTAGCGGGTGAGTGGGTGGGTGGGTG
>NW_017729024.1:127186660-127195583 GCF_001723915.1 Gavialis gangeticus
GGTGAGCTCTTCTGGCTTTTTTTTCCTGGTTTTTGTTTTGGACTACATTTCCCAGCATTCCCAAGCTCATTGATCTTTCTACAGTTTCCAGTGGGGGGGCTCCCATTGGAAGCCTCCCGTTCCCCGCCCAGGTACACCATCAATCTGTTTGTGCAGTGTCACATACAGCTTTTGGAGGTGTATTGTGAATTGGTTTATAAATGTTTTTGGAACGTTTTTGAAAATGTGGGTTGCTGTTCCGCTTGGTGTCCTCCCTACCCCCCAGCCCATCAAGAGCTATAGTTAACCTTCTCAACCATGTGTGGCGGCGGGGGAGGCTCATTCAGATGTGGGTGACAGTGCATAATGCCCTCCTCCCCCAAACCACTCACAGTCTGGAAGCAGCAAACTCCTAATCCAGTCCAGATTTCCTCCCCCTTCCCCTGATCGTCCTCCCTTCAGCCCCCCCATCTGCAACACTGCACACCCCAGTAGACAGACACAGATTTGAAGTGTAAATAAATTTCATAGTTTCATAGTTGGTAGGGTCAGAAGGGACCTGAGCAGATCATCAAGTCCGACCCCCTGCCATGGCAGGAAAAAGTATTGGGTCAAACGACCCCAGCAAGGTATTCGTCTAGCCTCCACTTAAAGACCCCCAGGGTAGGAGCCTGCACCACTTCGCTTGGAAGTTGGTTCTAGATCCTAGCCGCCCTGACCATGAAGTAGCACCTCCTGATGTCTAATCTGAATCTACCCTCTGCCAGCTTGTGACCATTATTTCTAGTCACTCCTGGTAGTGCTCGGGGGAACAGGGACTCCCCCAATGCCTGCTGGTCCCCTCTGACTAGTTTGTAACAGGCCACTAGATGCCCCCTCAGTCTTCTCTTGTGGAGGCTGAACAGGTTCAGGTCCCTTATCCTCTCTTCATAGGGCCTGCCCTGCTGCTCCCTGATCATGCAAGTGGCCCTCCTCTGGACCCTCTTCATGTTGTCCACATCCCTCTTGAAGTGCAGCACCCAGAACTGGACGCAGTACTCCAGCTGTGACCTGACCAGTGTCGCACAGAGGGGGAGGATCACCTCCTTGGACCTGCTCAAGATGCATCTGTGGATGCATGACAAGGTACGGCTGGCCTTCCTGACTGCATCCCCACACTGCCAGCCCTTGTTCATCTTGGCATCAATGATGACTCCAAGATCCTTTTCTTCCTCTGTACTGACGAGAAGGGAGTTCCCCAGCCTGTAGGTATGCTGCTGGTTCTTCCTCCCCAGGTGCATCACCTTGCACTTGTCAGTGTTGAAACCCATCGTGTTCTCATTTGCCCACCCCTGTAATCTGTCTAGGTCTGATTGCAGCCGTTATTTATTTTAACATAACCAAGAGAAAAAACAAAGCACCCCTAGGTGTTGTTGTCAGCAATATATCCTGCCAGACAACCATGCGCAAGGGCTGCCCGACCAGCCTCTCCTTGAGGCTATCTCCTCGGTCCCTGTGCTGCTGCTGCTGCTGCTGCTGCTGCTGCCTGGACACGTCTCTGTTGTCTGGCCACTGCCTATTGCACCTCTTCTTCCCACAACTCCTTGAAAACCTGTCTGCAGCCCTCACAGTTACTGTGCAGCACACAGGCTGCCACTACAAAGGCCATGATATTTTCTTGTTCCATCTCAAGTCAGCATGTAAGCGCCCTCCATCGTCCTTTCAGTCTGCCAAATATATATTCCACAGTCGTCCTGCAACTGCTCAGACGGTAGTTAAAAAACAGCTTCTGAGGGTCTGTGACATTCCCTCCATAAGGCTTCATGAGCCAGGGCTTTGGGGGGTAGGCAGCATCTGCTAATATAACCGGGGCAACAGTGACACCACGGATCACTGTCTCTTCCACGCTGGGTGCATAGTGTCCTTTCTCCATGAGGCCAGGCAGAGGGGATTTTCTGAACATGTGTGCATCATGCACGCTGCCAGACCACCCAGTATAAATGTTCATGAACCAGCCCCAGTAGCCCACCACTACTTGCAGGATCATGGAGGCATATTGTTTCCTGTTTGTGAAAGCCCTCCCCTGCAGGGCACAGCACCAGGCACTTTGCAAAGTCACCCACAGGAACTCATGCCTACCCAGGCTCTTTGGCTCACCCTTCACAACCCTTCCTTGCATTTTCCCTAGATGGAAACTTTGAAAATGCACTTTTTCAAGATTCTTTTTGTGTTCTTTTCCACCTAGATGCCCCCCCTCCTCTACCCCCTACTTACTGGCATGGAGTCCAGTCCAGTTCCCTACTGCAGTGAGTGGGGACTGCCCAAATCACCAAAGTTCTCTGAATCTTTTCAGAGAGCTTTGAATTGATTTGGACCTTTTAATTGGTCCCCTGATTCAATTCAAATTCAGAGATTTGGCCACCAAATAAGGCTGAATTTCCTCCGAATCAAATCAGCACCAGAAGCTTCACACAGCCCTATTCACCAATTGAGTACCAACAGCATTGTTGAGTGAAAAAAAAGTCTATACTGTTTTAGCTTTATTGTGATTTCTCAATCAAATTGATTGCAATTCAATTTATTGTGAAAAAATAAAGATGAGGAACAGAAAATTCTTTGTACTTGCTCCTGCTTGATTTTAGGGCATGGACCTGGGAATGGGGAGTGGTTTGCAGCCAGCCAGGGGCAGGAGTGCAGTAGCTTTGCAGGCTGTACACAAACCTGGTCAGGGCCCATATTTCAAGTTGGTTGGCCTCCCTTCCAGGCACTTCAATAATATGCCTGGGGATAACCATCTGCTGCATAACACTTCTGGCCTCTCTATAAGGAACAGAGTGCTTTTTGAAGCCCTGGATTTGGCTAATTAGCAGCTCCCTGCTTAGCTGAGACCCATCAGATGAGGACATGCCAATACCTAGTGTAAAAGAAGGAGGTATTACAAATTTCTTGAATTTGGATGAAAAGAAGTTCTCCAAGAATGATGCTTTCTTTGAATACACTTGATTCTGTAGAGGCCTAGAGGTAACTGAAGAAATTACCCTGGGCTTCCTTGGGAGTGCTGCTTCTTGTTTCCCTCCCACCTTCTCCCTGTCCTTTGAGAATGCTCAGAAGAGAGATATGGCAAGGGCGGACAAGCAATCCTAAACAAAATCCGATGAGCTTTCTCTAGGGTTGGTTCCAACCAACTAGGGGTGGGGGGACAGTCTGCAAGGCCAGCTCCAAAAGGTGATGCATGTAGGATTTTGTAAAGAAAACATTGCATTGCAAAGAAAGCATTTTAAAAAAATCATTTTTGCATTGCATTTCCCATAACCATACAGCCTACAAAGAAAAAAACTCAGAAAAAAGAAGCTGTTTTGGAGCTACAGCAGCACACATTAACACATCTCCTAGTAGTGTTAGTTTAAGGCACTAAATGGACTTTAGAGAGGTGGGAAATCCGGGGTCATGCACACACTCATAGGTAGATATTGGATTTTGGAAAGAAAGGTGAGGTTGCAGCAACTGGTGCTACAGGACAGGCTGCACCTCCCACTCCCAGCCTCCTCCTTGTAGGCAGACTGTGCTGTGGGAGCAGCAGCCCAGGATATTTTTTAACTTGCTCTTGATGAGCCCATTCAATGATACTGCCTATTCCTGATCACTGGAGTATCCTCTAGGTGCTTAAAAACAGATTCCTCAATTATATATTCTGAGCACTGAGGTCAGACCAACTGGTCTGTAATTCCCTGGATCCTCCTTCTTCCATGTCTTAAAGATGAGCACTATACTTGCCCTTTTTCTGTCTTCCATGACCTCACCCAGTTCCCACAAGCTTTCAGTTAGAATAGCTAGTGACTCAGTCAATTCCCTGAGTGCTCTTCTAGGATGCATGTCATCCAGCCTCACTGACTATAAGACATGCCTAATCTGTTCTTCCCCTACTCCAGATGGATTGTATCCATGCTGTCAGTGGCACCCCACATATGATAGCTGATCTTTTTTGTGAAGACTGAAACTTTTAAAAAGGTATTAAATACTTCAGTCTTCTTTGCATTATCCATTTCTATATTGTCCCCCCCATTCATTAAGGGATCTGTATTTTCCCTGGTCTTCCTTGTACTTCTAACTGGAGGACACTACTATCAAAATATCTGAGGATGTAAAGGGACCCTAATGTAACTAGCTCCATAGTCTCTGCAGTATCTGCTCAGAGACAATTTCTTTCTGGGCTGCAAAGACCCTCTTAAAAATGGCATAGCTTATCAGCAGAGGTGAGCAAGTGGCTACACCCCTTATCATCCACCATTTGATAAGCTTCTATTTCTTGGCTTCCCAAAAGATAAAACATTTTAAATCATGTTCTCTTTCAGCATAGTCCTTGCTTCAAATCTTTTGTTCTGTCTGGTCACCTATCTCCCCTTGAGAAAAACAGATGACAAAGTAAACTAATAGCAGAACAAGCTCCTAGAGCTGGTTAGTCAGCTCCTCAAAATAGCTATCAGAACAATCAGAGCCAGCTCTTCAGGCACTAAGGAAAAGTGTAAATCCAAGAAGGCAGAGGCTTTTGTTCCACAATAAACTATGGAAACCACTCTTCTCCCCCACTTATAGGTTGTACCATACATATTCTCTGCAACCACCCATTCTGTCTGGGGTCAATGAGAACATGCCATCTCGTCAGCAATAAGAAAGGGGAAAAAAAGCTAAAAGAATTTACCAGCTGAAAGAGAAAGATACAGAAAGCAGCAGCTCATTGCAAATGATTCCTTTAGGACCACTGTTACTAGTTTCTGTCAAATTTACAAAACCAGCCAGTTCCTAGAAAATGACTCTAGGATAACCCCAAACCCCACAAGAAAACCCTGAAATAGGGAGTCACCAAGGAAAATGCCTTCTGGGAAAGAGACTGCATGTGGACAGCACATAATTGCCATGTGCCACAGACAGCTGCTGGATGCTACTGTAATAAAATAGTGAGGCTTTTGGAGGGATCCATATGCACTTATCTATACTGTTGTCTAACTGTGTGAAATCTATGGGACCTTTGACATTGACCTCAGTACAGCTGGAATTACGCTTACTGATAGACATGCAGACATGCTGAATAAAAATCTTGTGCCCCATTGAAAGCAATGGCAAAACTACCATTGACTTGAAACAAACCAGGTTTTCACTTGCTACCATTTAATCAAACTGCAAGTAACAGAAAACCTGCTACATTACTTTGCAGGAAGAAATGTGATTAGTGGTAGTTATTGTCATGGAAGACAGGCATCTAGCTGAAGACAGGCATCTAGCTGAAAATACATATACACAAAATCAGTGCCAATCTGCATATCCAAATATAGAATTGGATTATCTTCTTAAGGGCCTGTGCTTGAAAACTGGGCTCACTATTGCACTGGAAACTACAATTTTAATATCAGCAGTCAATTTGTGCATTAACAGAATGTTCTCTTGGCACTGTTAGTAAGCTGATCATTGTAGTATCATGTAGTATCACAGAGGTAGGCAATGTTTTTTGGCCAGAATGCTGAAAAAAACACAATGTCTACCTTGGAAGGTGCCAGAGTGCCGACATGCTGGAGCCCAGAGTAGCTGTTTGCAGTCTCCAGGAGCCGAGTTTCCTTGCAGCAAGGCTTGAAGCCTCCCAGCCGCCTGCTGGGAGCAACCTGGGCTCCGTGGCTGGCAGCAGCTGCTTAGAGCCCGGGCTGGTGGTGGCGTGCCAAGCAAAATGGCCTTGCATGCCATGCTCAGCATGCATGCCGGGGGTTGCTGAACCCTGTAGTATCATAACTTTAGTGTTCCTATAGTTATCCCTTAGCTATCAGAACACATTCCTAACCCCTCTCTTAGCTGCCCTAATGTGATGTACAGAGAAGCAGGATTTTGCCCAGACTCCTCCTGTTACTCATTATAACAAGACCAATCCTTAAGTGAGTACAGCTGGATATATATGCTGTCATCATGGTAATTTCAAATGTGCCCTTGAACTCAGGTAAGTAATCCTTGAGGTCAATGTAAGATAAGGAAGCAAGATTCATGGGACTGTCGAATCAGATTATGCTGTTCATCTCATGCTAGTGGTCAGTCAATGTTTGTCATGCCCATCACTCCCCCAAACCACAGTACAGAACATTTCTGCAGAGGTCTATTTTCCCTCTTATATTTGGTGGTGTATGCCTTCTGGATGGTTCCTACTGGATAGCCTGAGGGTATGTCTACACCACATCCCAGGCGCTCTCAGGGAGGCCCAATCTGGAGCACATCCCACCCACTGCTCCCACAAGCCTATGCCAACCCCAGAAATGAAGCACAGAAGCTACTCCAAGAACATCTTCTGCAGATGCATAGAAACACTGCCAGAGACAGAGGTCGCAGGAATGGCCATTGGGGCTTTACTGGATTGGCAAAAGTGAACAGAAACAGGTGGGCAGAGCCCTCCCTCACAGTACATCAAAGATAATGTAGACAATGACATACCCTGAGAGGAAGCAGCCATAACATCCACTGTTTTGCCTCAGAAGTCCATTTAAAAGGTCTCAGAATAACTTGGAGAAGAGATGTAAAGGCTTGGACAAGTGGCAATTCTTTCTGGGTACTAAATACACAATAATAAATATGACTCCACTATTTTAAACTTTCATTTATTTAAGCCGTGAAATATTTTACTTCAACTGTAGAAGCACAAGGATTTGCTGCCTTACCAAATGTTCTTCTAAACAGATTTAACATTGAGTAATAAAATAGAACTGCTGATGTACCACAGTTTGAAAAAGACTAAGGACAGAGCTGGCAGTAGAAAATGGAGCTGTCAGAAAGTATGAGCACTCACATAGGCTGTGACTCTCTTTTGATGCTTTTCCCTTAGTGTTATTCACTGCAATGTCCCATGCCTAATCACCATTGGCTTCAGAATAGAATTATATGTGGCTGGGCTTCCAAATATGAAAATGATTTGGAAACTAACAGAAAATTGTAAAAAAAACCCTATTTAAAGTACTACTCAAGATAAGGATGACAGGTCTATAAAAATTGCCTTCTTCAATCAAGCACAATAACAAGAAATGCCTGTATTCCCTGACATCAAGGGCTAGATTCTGCTCTTACACCTATTCAACTCTGTTAGCTCCAAGAGGATTGCACGGCTATAACTTAGATCAGAATTTGGTTTCAAGGCACCAGATCATCCTAAGACACCTTTTATCCTATATCAGGTATGTGAAGTCCACCCTGGGCCCTGGGCCAGATTCACACCATGGGGGCTCCTCCTAGGTCAGATCTATAGGGCCAGCAGCAGTTTCAGCAGATCCAGGGCTGCCAGTGCAGGTGGTAGTGTGGGTCCAGTAGAGGAACGGCAAGCAGAGCCTGTATCTGTACAGCCTTTGCTCCTCCCCCACATGGCCATGTGTATTGGGACCCAGAGACCCCAAATTCTGTGGAAGGCCATGTCCCATTAGTTACACCCCCAACTTCTGGTAGCCCACTAGTGGGATGGGTCAAATACTACCAGGAGTCAGAACCAGCCCACAGGTCACATGTTTGACACACCTGCCCTATATGAAAAAAGATAAACTAAGGACACCAGGATACATTCCTCACGTGGTTCACCTGTAACTCTCACTGATGTTCCCGTCATCAAGGATGACTGCACATTTAGAGGAACAGCCGCAATATGTGAGGCTCTGTAAAAACAAGGATGGTACGGTCCCCACCCAACCAGCTAACAATGAATAGAACATTGGAGAGGAAAGGGGAGAGAAAGGAGCCTAAACAAATGTAGTCAAGGTGAGGATCCTTGAGTCTTTGAACACAGTGAATTTTGTCAGTGTTGTTTCTAGATGTATTGTCAGTCAATCACCCGGGGAGACTGAATAAGGTTGCTCAGTCTGGCAGGGATTTTCTAGCTGATAAGTAAAGCTTTGCAAATAATGGGGGAGGGGGACTTTGAATATATCTGCAGCCCGGGTGTGGACAAGTTTGTACTCCCCTCTCCAACTGAGGGAATTATTGGCAGAGCAGTGTGCTGTGGAGGGACACAACAGCCCAGCAGCCACCTCCGTTCCCTATAGAGTCAAGCCCAGTCAATCAATTACTTAACTATATACAAATTTCTTATTACAACAAAACCATTAAAGGGTAAAGAGACATAAATTTTATAGTATACACACACACACACACACACACACAAATTTACAAAACAATAAACCTTATACTATATATATACACATAATGTGTATAATATATATACACACATACACACACACACACACACACAACCAATTATCATTTAAAAATACAGATGAACAATAGAACAACCCAGAACAAAAGATTAATATACAAACTATTACTTCTACTTATTCACATAAACTATAAGGCACAGTCTACAAATGTAACCAGCAGTCCTTAGACTACCTGGGTGCCCTCCAGGGCAGGGACCCCACTCCCAAGGTACCACTACAGGAAAGGAGGTGGGGGAAAGAAAAGGAGAGGGAGACCTCAAAGACTCCTAAGCTCCCCCATCATCACCCAGGAGCAGCCCATGTGGTGCCCCTTCGCAACCCTGGGGGGTCCCCCTCCCCTGTGGAAACCCTCTCTCCAGGGTAACTTACTACTCTGCTGCTGCCAGCCTGGCCACATGCACCACTGCATGTAGTGGGTGCTTCGCCTTGTGCTAGGGATTGGAGGCCTGGACAGCCTTGTGCAGCACCGGGGCTTGGTCTGCTCCCAGACCCTCTAGGCAGCATCGTCTGCACTGAGCTGCTGTCCCAAGCCACCTCGAGCGGCTCCCAGGGTCTCTCACCCTCCATGCAGCACCTCCTGCACCGAGCTCCCAGCCTCATGCACGGGATTGTGGACTTAAGCCACCCAAGGGGCTCCAAAGATCTTGCTCCATGCACCGGCCTGTGCATCGTGTCTCTGGTCGCACACCAGAGGTTGCAGACCCAAGCTGCCTCACACAGCTCCCAGGGTCTGGACACCA
>NW_017729024.1:127195868-127200086 GCF_001723915.1 Gavialis gangeticus
CCTTTTTAATTTTTTTGGTAAAATTTTATATAAAAAAATTATACAATTAAAATCTATATATTATAGAGTAAGTCAGGGGTACTTAACCCTGAGCATGCGGGCCAGATCTGGCCCCAGAGGCGATGTCATCCAGCCCATGGGTCTATCCAGGGGTCCAAGAATTTGACCGTAGGGAATCAGCAGCAGCTAACTGCCACTCCCCTTCTGTCAAATTTCTGGACTGGGTGGAGCCCTGTAGGCCAGATATAAGGGCCTTGTTCTCTAGGTTGAGCATGCAGGGCTGGCTGGGGTGGCACAAGGCTGATCAGAGCTGCACAGAGCCAAGTGTGGCAGTGCAGGGAGGCAGGGAACAGAGCAGGGAGCCGTGCAGGGTGACAAGGTGCTGAGCCAGGTGGTGCAGGGCAGCAAGGAGCCAAGCCGGGAGGTGTGGGACCTGATCTTAGGACTCAGGGCCTGATCTGGCCTGCAGACAGGCCCCATGTCACTTATCTGGCCTGCATAGCCAAAAGATTGAGCATCACTAGGTTAAATTAATCAAATTTTGTTTGACCCAATTGAGAATAGTAGCAGAGTCCCAAATCTAAGAACCAGATGTAAGTAGCAGTTTTGGCACCCTGGGCAGAGATATCAGGCACTGGAGAGTGGGACAGGCAGGCAGAAGAGGTGTATGTTGGGAACCAGAGAGCAGGGATGCGGATGATGTGGTGTCCCCTCTAAACTGTCTGGTGTCTCCCTTGTCTTGCCTTAGTTACACTACTGTTAAGAGATCCATGTCTCATCTCATATGTTGACCAATCAAATGAGTCCTCAGTATTTCAGTATTCAGTGGTATCTCACAAATATCTGAAGACATCTGTGGATCAACATCTCTTTCCTAACAAAGATTCCAAGCTCAGTGCATTGGAATTCTTGTATTCTGCTCTCAGAGGGTCAAAGTAAATAAGATCCAAAGGTTTTGTGCTTACAGAGGCTTGCCAAAGATTTGGATTTGTTTTGGGAGAGGTTGCTTGTGCTTTTAACACTTCCTTGGGGAGCCATTCTGCTGGTACTACTATACAGTTATCTTAATCAGGAACTGTATTCCATGGCAGTTTGGGGACTATTCAATAAATAATGATAGCCCTTGTTCTTGCAGTTTTATGCCACTCTGACACTGCAGAAGAGGCTACCTAAGTATGCCAACTTTTGCTAGGGCTCCCATGTTGTGTTCCCCTCCTTGAGGCTGGTACCATTTATTCCAGAGAACATCTTGTTACCTGACCAGCAACACGGGGATTTGGAGAGCATGAATGTGACTTATCAGCATGATACTCTTCCCTACACCACACCAAGAAAACCAGCCCCTATTTCTTCTAGGCAAGA
Organism: Gavialis gangeticus; assembly: GCF_001723915.1. Taxonomy (NCBI): domain Eukaryota; kingdom Metazoa; phylum Chordata; order Crocodylia; family Gavialidae; genus Gavialis; species Gavialis gangeticus. The sequence continues at coordinate 127,197,231 of NW_017729024.1, forward strand.
GGTATTCCCTTTTTAAAATGACAATCTTCTCTACAGTTTACATTTAACCTCTGTTTTTACACTGATTTTCTTAGTCACTGTCTAATGTAACTGTGAAAATCACAGGGTACTTGGAATAAGTAGAATAGTACTGAAAGAGTTAATTGATACAGTGTGTTTAGTCACCTGTCCAGGGTGCCTGCAATATGTGAAATGAGTTTAAATGTTCTCAGTTCAAATCCTAGTAGGCAGATCTTTCAATGCCAGGCACTGAGCAGGAGAAAAATTATGAGAATACAAACAAAAAAACCCTAGGAAGTTGCCCTGTGGTATACTTGGCACCAGTGGAAACCACAGGTCTCCACAATGTTTTTTCCACTTCAGCTTAGTCATGTACTGCTTGTAGTTGGAGGTCACAAGTAGAAAAAACTTTGTACAACAGTGATTCAATCATGCTGTAATCTGATAGGCTACTGTACATGGGAACTCTTCCAGTCCTCTCCATCATTTAGTCAGGATAACATTTCTTAAAATCCCACCATCATACAATTTTGCACATTGCCTTGTCAGTCTCCTTCCAAGATTGGATTAGCAATTGATACAGAGTAGTACACTAAGTTTTGGCATGTCACTGTGCAGTTTGGTTTTTGGGGTGGGTTTTTCACAGACACCTGTCTTGTCAAATATGGTAGGTGTTCATCCCACCACTTACACCCACATACATCTATATTTATACATTGTTTTTGTGACATTTGTTCCATTTGTTTAATTATAGATAGCTTATCTAGCCATTTTCTTATATATCACAACAGTGACTGAGATAGGGGTATTGGGTTAAATTTTGGCCCCTTTGATGTCAATGCCAAAACTCCCACTGATTCTATTAAGACCAGGATTTATCACAGAGAGAGAAATACAGGAAAACCATAGACTACAAGTTCAATATGTAATCCCAGGGAATTATCATATGCAGCACTTACAATCTGAGAAATGGTGACTGCTTCACTGTTTTTGGCACTACAGTGGTTACAATATATGATAAGAGACTAAGCAATCTGCAATACAATAGGCGCTGTGACATTTTTGCAGTCAGGATTCAAGCATTCCGTAGAACATGGGACGCTTGATGAAGGTTGAGGCATGTCATCAGCTCTGGATTTTTGGCTTTCATACATCACATCAGCTAGCATGTTTCACTAGACAAACCAGTGACATGTCTTGCACGTCATGGAGAGCTATGCCATTTCAAAAAAAATTCTGCAGTCCCTTTTCATCTTTTGATAAATAGTTGCCAAGCATGTTCGCTCATGCAGTGGAGACAGATTTTTACCCAGTTTCAGTTGACATTGTGGAAGTTAAAGGGGTACAGCCAGTTTACACTGAGATCCGGCCTTGTTGATCTGTTTTGCTTTAGGCTAGTGCACCCTAACAGGTTTAAGAATATCCAAAACATGTTTCATGTACCATTCAGAACATGAGCCACTCAAATGCTTGAGTTGATTTCCATGGCAGGGGGTTACTGATCAAAATTCAGGAGAGAATTTTAGAGAACTGTGGGTAACAGCTTCTAGCATATAACTTAGCATAAGCAAGGATCTCCAGTCACAAGCTTCCTTGTGACTGTTCCAAGTGAAAAGCATTCACTGACAGAGTCTGCAATAAAAGGAATAGCTTCTACCTTTGGAATAATTCATTCACAGTATCTTCTCTAACAAGAAGGAAAGGGATGCAGATGTCACATCCCTTAGCGTGCACGTGAATTTCCTGTTTTACACATTGAACTTGCAGTTTGCCGGAAGTTCTTTCATACTGATAGATCCTGGTGCCTGCTGAAAAGTCTTCCAAGCAGTCAAAGTATTTCTCTGACAACACAACAAAGCTCCCAGTCATCCTTGTTTATCCCCTCTTCTTTCCACCCCCATTTCCATTTACACTGCACTTTATGTTTGAAACTTGCTATATGTTTGGATCTCTTGTCATTTAAATCAGTCTTTAAAAACCACACTTCCTCCATGAAATCTTTGACAGCTGATCCTTCCCACACATACATGCACCCCATTTTGTGAGTGGGCAGTCCCAACTGTGCATTAAATTATTTTAAACTATACATCATTTCAGTGCAGCAGAGTGTACAGTTGACTCTCCTCACTCTTAAGTAGCATGTTTAATGCCAAAATAGTACAGTTGGTCTTGCATTGGTTTTCTGCCACAGAGAGGTGAATTTCCTTCCTTATTTAGGCAGAAAAAAATGCCCCACTGCACCTCTCAGGGGAAAAAAAAGCTGGGTTAGGGGTTGTGCAACTAATTTCTTGCGCACCATACAGGAAAGTAACTCCAAAACTTATGACCCATACTCTTTTTTTTCTTATGACCAATGAAATTAGTTTTGCCTTATGAGAGAGTTACTATTACAATCCAGAAGGTCCACTCAGCAAAACTCATTTCGCCAAATAAGCGCCTTTGTTAGGCTACAAACTGGAAAACAAGATAAGACTCAGATTTGATTGCTTACTGTTCAGATTTATTTTCCATTTCAGTACACTTTGTAATGTTAAGCTATAAATAAATGTAGCAGGTTTATTCCACATTAGACATTTTTAAGACATATTGTGTGGGTGTCAGATAAAGCAGGAAAGATGGCAGGAAGGATTTACTGACAGCACGATGAATTTCTAAAACAAAATGAGCTGCATCAAAAAACAATTCTCCCTTTATTGTTTATCAGATGCCAAGGTGATTTGCATGTTGTTATTTCAGGTGTGAACTTTCCATTGTCAGTACCTAAAGAACAGCTCTGTAAACGATCACCACCCTTTGTTGCTATGGCAACATGGCATATATAAACAACAAACAAAACATGAGCTTTGCAGGACTAAC
>NW_017729024.1:127205086-127220638 GCF_001723915.1 Gavialis gangeticus
TTTACTGACAGCACGATGAATTTCTAAAACAAAATGAGCTGCATCAAAAAACAATTCTCCCTTTATTGTTTATCAGATGCCAAGGTGATTTGCATGTTGTTATTTCAGGTGTGAACTTTCCATTGTCAGTACCTAAAGAACAGCTCTGTAAACGATCACCACCCTTTGTTGCTATGGCAACATGGCATATATAAACAACAAACAAAACATGAGCTTTGCAGGACTAACAGCAATGGAACAAACTGGCAGGCACAGAAAAAATAATAAGTCACAATGATGGTCAAAAAGAGAATAAGCAAGTTTGCCTGCTAACCTTACATCCAGTCTTTCACAAAAATGGAATCAGGGGTCCTGGTGTCATGAAAAAATGAACTGCCACACTAGTTGTGACCAAAGGCCTCTCTAGCCTCATAGGCCTGTCTCTAAAATACCAGGACCTTCTGGTCAACCTCCTCCTGGCTCTGGCCAAGCTATCCATCTACCAGACCAGGAAGGAAGTATCTAGCACCTGTGTTTTGACAGAGGGAAAATGACAACAGTGAAATAACAGAAAGAAAGAGTCCAATCCTGATATCAGTAAAGTCCATAGGAATTTTGCTATTGAGTTCAATGATAGCAAAATCGGACCCATACTACATACCTTGCATTTAAATTTCATTGACTTATTTCTAAGGGTCAAATCTTCCTGATTTTAATAAGCGACTTATATTAGTAAGGAGGAAAGGATCTGGCTCTCAGTATTTCAAGATTTACTGAGAGTGGTTTGATATCAGATCTGTAGAGCAACAGGCCTGTGGAACTCTTTTCACTAACACAGCACCCTACACGTTAGCTGTATGTGATTAAACAACACTGCATTCTGGTTTCTACTACGAGTTTCTTGAAGTTACAGCAGTCTTCCAAAGCCAGCCTTTCAGAAAAGGCTGGCAGCTGTTAGATAATGATGTAGTTAGCAGCCTCTCTTCCCGGACTGGGGACTATTTATTTAGTGCCAGTGCTTATGGCATATTTCATTTCCAGAAATTGGATGCAGCTGGAAGATAGTGGCTTACAGCACAAAGACTGGCATGTTTTAAAAGCTAACAGTGCACAGTGTTTTGCATCAAGACAAATTCACACAATAAAGAAACTATTTTAAATTGGGGCAGCTATTAAATTAGTGGACAACAACAACTTGGCATGCTGTGTAGCTTCTGTAGCCTTTTAAGCCTTTTGTAGCAACACTTTTAAATCATAATATTGCAGTGCAGCCACATAGTTCTGATTGCCCACAAACAAGAATAGACTTTGACCTCAACTTTAAAGGTATAGCATGTTTCATGAGAAAACATGAGGGTGAAGGCTGGCACAGGGCCATCAGGAATCTCAGAAAGCATGAGCACCATACAATCCATCATGTTCCCTTTACCCCTTACTAGCTCTGCTGAGACACTTAAAAAGAATTTATACTAGAGAGGCAACTCTGCTGTAGCCCCAGGATGCCCCCAGAGCCCCAGATAAAGCTGCTAGGACCAGCCTAGGTGCTGACCCCAGCCCCCACTACCCCACCAAGGGCAATTTGCCACATACCACAGCATGAGTGGAGGGGTACAACTATGTGCCGCTTCTGTTTGTCCCTGGGGAAATGCATGTGTGCACTTGTCTGGATGTGCCCTAGGAGTCCTTGTGTTTAGGAGACACTGTTTATGCCTGCAAATGGGCCAGGTTCTTCCATAAGGGCTCAATGGTAAGACGTCTACTAGGCAGAAAGTAGGTATGTTCAGTTTCTGGTATAGCTAGGGTTTCCAAAAGCATTCAGCATCGGCTCTTTCTGAAGCCTCTTAACACTTTTGCTTTCAACAGGAGCACTTAGATCAATGAGGTTGCAGTAAATAAACTAACGACTGCATGTTTGCTGGTGGTTGCCACAAGTAAGTACCACCAGCCCCTGCAGAACAAAGTTTTTCTTATCCCTCTCTTTCTCCAATAGGTTGGCATGCTCTCTTTGGCTAGCATTCTTCATACACCACCATCCCTGCCCTGTCATAAACAGGGATCCCCAGATTCTCCCCACTTCCTTGCTACTTGTCCCAAGGGACAGAACAAGATTTGCTCTGGGATAATGCCTTATCCCATGCAAATCTCAGCTTCATTGTCCTTTCGCCAGACCTCACAGCTACAGCAGGGGAATCTTCCAGCTCCAGGTAGTTTTTCCTTGGCTCATAAAAGAATTCTAGATCCCTTCCATCTATAGAAGTGGCTAGCCTGAAGTCACTCACTTCAACATCACACTTTACTACAGGCAAACAGGAAGGTAACAATCAACAAAAGCATGTATTCTATAGAAGAAAAGTATTATAAAAGAAAACCTAAAAGTTTGAAGACAGAACAAAGAAGCAAGCAAAGCTTCCCACCTTCTCATAGAATCATAGAGAAGTAGGGCTGGAAAGGACCTCCAGAGGTCATCTAGTCCAACCCCCTGCCTGAGGCAGAATCATTCCTATATAAACCATTCTATACAATCCATAATCTAAACTCTACTTAAGACTACTATCAACCCTGACACAACACAAACCTAATACCCTAACCAGCCAGCTTCCTGTTTCTATGAAATGTTGTCAACTTAAGCTCAAAAGATCCTGGGTAGAGGGCCATATCCCCACTACAGGGGAAAGCAAAATCCCTCACAGTCCATACCAATCTGACCATGGAGTAAAATTCCTTCCTGACCCCAAATATAGCGATTGGTCTGACCCTAAATGGAGAGGCAAGACCCTCTAGCCAGGAACCTCTAGCTTTGATCCCAGCAGGAGCACTGGCACACCCCAATCAAAATCCTCAACCTTGGCTGTCACCAACACCCAATGCCTCTGAATAAGGCTTTATAACACCCTGACACATGTAACCGAAAGCTGGGGTGGTGGCACCCATCAAAACCTAGGAGAATGGGAAATACCCATAGTAGAAGATAGGTGTAGCTAGCTACTCCTAAATCATTCCTGACTAGTGGCTGTCCAACCTCTTCCTGAACACCTCCAGTGATGGAGAGGCCACAAGCTGGACATGCCTAGCTCCTTCAGCCTCTCCTTATATGACTAGGTTTACCATATTCCCAGTTTCAAAAAGGAGGACACGTGTGGGAGGGCAGGAGGACTGGAAATATATGATTGTGGTGGGGAGGGAGAGGGAGAATATAATTGTGGAGGAGGGTAGTGATATGCCCGTGCCCTACCCCTGTTCCTCAGTCCCAAGACAGAGCCCCCCACCCAGCCCTGCTGCTGCCTCTCACTCCCAACCCACAGCAACCCACCCTCTGGAACATGCTGGTGCTCCTCACTCCCAACCTGCAGCCCCTTACCTCCCCAGCCCTGCTGCCCATGCAACTCCCTGCTGCCTCTGAAGAACACCCCCTTCCCCCGCCTCCTCACTCTGCTGCAGCTCCAGTGCCGGCTAGCACACACACGTGCACACAAGTGTATGCGCACACTTACCTGCCTGGAGCTGCCGGGGCTGTGCGCAGACCATGTGATGGACCTGCCTCCAATCACCCTGCCCCTGCTCTCCCCAGCCCCAAGCAGGTCCTTACTGGGAAGTTGGGAAGTGCCAGGGAAGCAGAGGCAGAGGAAAATCCTGGACATTAGCTGATATTTAAAACAACACCTGAATGGAGATGGGCGGACCCAAAAAGAGGACATGCCTGGGAAAACCTGGACATATGATACCCCTATATATGACTTGCTTTGCAAGCCCTTTATCATTTTGTGGCCTGTCTCTGGCTTTTCAGCTTCTCCATGTCCTTTTAAAAATGTGGAGCTCAGAACTCCATGTGATATAGAGGCACTATAACCTCCAGTGTCTTGCACCTAATGCTTTGATTGATGCATCCCAAAATTGTATTCACCATTTGCAGATTTGTATTGAATCTGTGATTTACCAAGACTCCCAAGTCCTTTTCCATAGTGCTGACATCCAGCCAGGTGTCACCCATTTTATATTTATGTTTTTAATTATTCCTCTCAAGGTGTAGCACTTTGCACTTGTCCGCACTGAACTTCACTCTGTTAGCTCTAGCCCAAATTTCCAATCTATCGAGATCCTTCTGAATTGCACTCAGATCCTCCAATGTGTTTGCAATCCTTCCCAGTTTTGTGTTGTCTGCAAACTTGCTCAGGAAGCTTTTTATGCCAGCATCCAAATCATTTATAAATATGTTGAACAGCACAGGGTCCAGGACAGACCTCCTGTGGGATTCCACTTGAAACCCCTTGCTACTCTGACACAGACCTGTTAATAATTACCCTTTGTTTGTGGCTACTGAGCCAGCTATCTATCCACCTTGTTGTAGTTTTGTCTAACCCACAGTTCTCCAATTTGTTTATAAGAATATCATGTGGGAGCTTTTCAAAAGCCTTTCTGAAGTCCAGATACTCTATATCCACAACATTCCCTTCATCTACTCAAGTAGTTGCTTTGCCAAAGAAGGAGATAAAGTTTGTTTGACACTTTGTTTTTCATAAATCCATGCTGGCTCCTTGTGATCAGTCTTTCCTCCTCCAGATGCTTGCAAATGGCCTTTCTTAGGATATGCTCCAGTAACTTCTCAGATATTGAGGTGAGGCTAAATGGTCTGTAGTTCCTCACGTCCTCCTTTTTGTCTTTTTTAAAAAGGGGCACTACTTTGGCCCTTTTCCAGTCCTTTGGTACCTGGCCTGTCTCTTACAACTTCATGAAGATCATTGCCAAGGGCTCCAAGATCTCCTCTGACAGTTCCTTCAGGACCCCGAGATGTTCATCCAGCTCTGCTGACCTGAATTTATTCAGAGCCAACAAAAGGTCTCTGACCATCTCTCTTGTTATTTCCTCCCTCAGCTTACCTGCTTCCTTATCCAGATAACTCTTACATGGTGTCTGGCTGCAGCTTAATTTTTTTGTAACTGAGACGAAGTAGCTGTTGAGCAGATCCACCTTCTTTGCATCTTCAATTTGAGCTCCCCCTGGCTTGTTAACAGATGACCCATAGCTTCCTTGGTCCTTTTCTGGCCAACATACTTACAGAACCTCTTCTTGTTGTCATAGAATCATAGAAAATTAGGGTTGGAAGAGACCTCAGGAAATCATCTAGTCCAACCCCCTGCTCAAAGCAGGACCATCCCCAACTGTATCATTGCATATCATTTGTCAGGATGTTCTCCATATCTTCTCCAGACCCATAAATGAACTTGACTAGATCATTTGTCATGTCATGCCTTAAAAACATCCAAGGATAGATTTCTAACCTCCAAGGACAGGAATTCCACCACCTCTCTAAGTATGTTGTTCCAGTGCTTCACCACACTCCTAGTGAGAAAGTTTTTCCTGATATCCAACCTAAACCTCCCTTCCTGCAACTTGAGAACATTGCTCCTTGTTCTGTCATCTGCCACCACTGAGAACAGTGCAGCTCCATCCTCTTTCGAACCACCCTTCAGGGAGCTGAATGCTGCTATCAAATCCCCTCTCAGTCCTCTCTTCTCCAAACTAAATAAACCCAGTTCCCTCATCCACTCCTCAGAAGTCATGTGCCCCAGCTCCCAAACCATCTGTGTTGCTGTCCACTGGACTCTCTCCAATTTGTCCACATCCTTTCTGTAGTGAGGGGCCCAAAACTGAAAACAGTACTCCAGATGTGGCCTCACCAGTGCTGTCTAGAGCAGAATAATGACTTGCTTAAACTCCTTTGCCAGGTGCAGCTCATTCTTCATCTTTGCCTTCTAGATTTTTTCCCTGCATGTTCTTGCTATTTCCCGGTATGTCTCCTTGGTGATCTGCCTGTTTTTTCATTGCCTGTATGCTTTCCGTTTTCATTTGAGGCGCTTTAGAGGCTCCTTGTACAACCACATTGGTCTCTTGCCATTCTTCTTGCATGTCCATCATCTCGGAACAGTTTCTTATTGGGCTTCCAGTACTGTGCCCTTTAGAAGCTTCCAGTCCTGCTGGGCACCTTTAAACATCAATATATCCTTCCATGACACCATGCCTATTTACTCCTTGATTGGAGGAAATCCAGCTTTTTTAAATCTAGAGTCCTAATTTTGCCAACCTCATGCTTTCCCTGTCTCAAGATCTGGAATTCTACTGTCTTGTGATTGCTTCTTCCCAAACCCATCACCTTCACATCCTCCACCAGGTCTTCCCTGTTGGTCAGGACAAGATCCAAGATAGATTATCCTCTGGTTGTATCCTCCACTTTTTGGAACAGAAAGTTGTCCTCCACACAAGTTAGGAACTGGTTTGACATAATATGTTTGGCTGCATTGTTCTTCCAGCAGATATCTAGAAAATTGAAGTCTCTTATGAGTACCATCTGATAGCTTTTTGACAGATTTGTCACATGCTTGAAGAGTGCCTCATCCACCTCCTCTTCCTGATTGGGTAGCCTAAAATTAGGGACCTACCAATTCACAGCTGAAGTGGGCTTCACGGTAGCTCCCTTAATCCTGCAGGTTCCTCTGCACCCCCGCCCCCTCCGCCACCAATTGGTAGAAGGACCACACCACTTGCTCCTGATCTTCAGGGAGGCAAAAACTGCAGTTTTAAATATGGCACTGTTTTTGCCTCACAGCCAGTAAGCAGCAAACAGCAGGGCCACAAGGGCCACGAGGGCCACAAGGGCCCCTCAGCCAATCAGCAATGAGTGGGGTGTGGGAAAGCCTGCAAGATTAAAGGAGTTGCCACACTGCCCACTTCTGCCATGAATTCAGTAGATCCCTACCTGTAATAAATCTCCACCATCATATTGGGGCTGCATCTTTCATCTTTCCTCTTCACCCAAATGCATTCTGCATTTCATTTAGCTACAGCCTAGTCCTTCAGAGTCCTACCAGTATTTCCAAAGATCAGCCTTTCTGCTGATCCTGCCACCCTTGACAATTGGGGATTTCGACTCACCCCAAGGCCTAGGATGATCCAAAGATCACCACTAGCTAATAGAAATCTCCTAAATACCTCCAAGCCTACCCTACCACTAACCTTTTTCAGTTTGTTGAAAAGTCTCAACATTCTCTGTAAATCTCTTGCCTTCTTGGGGTGCCTAGAATTCTCCTAGTCTACTTCCCTGAGGTGCTTTCATTATTATGAAGCCATTTTTTTCATTACAGACAATGCCTTGGGTGTCTATCCCAGCAGTAGCCCCTTCTGCCTGTGTTTAGGAGTGGCAATTTTTCTTGGTCGAGGAACACAATGGGCCAGTGATCCTTACTAGTTTCATTTTCCTCTTTTCCTTTGACATACAAACAGCACTTAATTAGAGACCTAGCCATAATCTTGACCAAGTTGTGCCACCAAATTGTAAAGATATATACAGTAGGGCTGTGTAAAATTTTGATGGGTATTTCATTTTGAAGCTGTTTCAACACATTTCGAGCTCGAAACAGCAAAATTGAAACAAAAGGCTTTGAAACAAAATGAGGGCACCTGAAATGTTTTGAATGTTTCAAAACATTTCAAGTTTCAAAGCTGGGCTTGCTTGCAGCTAAACAGAAACTAAGGAGAGGAAGGACTGCTCTGATATTGACATCTAGTTCCTGGTTTGATTCCCCAGCTCCCAGTTCAATTACCCCAGCTCCCCCTGCGGGGTACAGGCCCCCAATCTGCATGTGAGGTTTCAGCAGGCTGCTGCTATAGGTTGGGGCCAGTGGCAACCACTTGGTGCAGCCTGCACTGAACACTGGGAAGACTGCAGTGCAGCCGCTGGCCCCAGCCTACAGCCACAGTCTGCTGAAACCCAGTGCACCAATCCAGGGTCCCATGCCCCCCCAGGAGGAGCTAGGGGAATGATCAGAGAGCTGGGGAATTGAACCAGGTGCAAGGGGAATGTTCAGGTCCCTAAATATTCACCAAGTTCCTGGTTCAATTCCCCAGCTCCCTGATCTTTCCTCCAGCTCTTCCTGGAGGGTGCAGGCCCCTTGATGATGTGGGATGACAGCAGGCTGCTGCTGCCAGCTGGGGATGGCTGTGGCTCTGGGCTATTTTTCCAGCCAGCAGCCTGATGAAGCCCCGCACACACATCTGGGGACCATGCCCCCCCGGGGGCTGGGGGAATGATCAGCCAACTGGAGAATCAAACTGGGAACTCTAGCTGACCTGTGGTTCCACCCCAGCTCCCAGACAGTACGCAACACCCTGCAGAGCCATGCTGCACCCGCGCCATGGTGCAGCTGCTGCGCGGGTGCCAGACTGCAGCAGCTATCCCCGTTGCGCAGGGTGGCTCTGCCACAAGCACCCAGAGGCCCCAGTCATCACTTCAGAGTCAGTGAGGAGGGGCTTTTTTCTTTTTTTTTTAAAGCTTTGCACTCACCAGCTGCAGAGCATGTGGATGACAGCATGTTGTTGCTGCTGGCTGGGGCCAGCGCCAGCACCCAAGTATGCCTGTTGCAGCCCATGCTGAGTGCCGGGAAGAACCCAATGCTTCATCCCACACACATATCCAGGGGCAAGCGCCCCTGAGGAGGGCTGCAGGGCTGTGTCAGACTCCTTTGGGGGGGAGCAGACCCCCAGATCTGTGTGTGGGATGACAGCATGCTGCCACTGCCAGCAAGCGATACTAGATTTGCTTTGAACAGTCTGAGGTGCAGTTTCACAAAAACCCCTGTACCTATCTCCTTTAAGCTTTGTAGGCTTCATGCCCTCAGAAGGAGCTACCATCCCTGCAATTTTCATCTGAATCAGGCAATAAATGACAAAGTTATAGGCATTTTCATGATTCCTCATTATAGCCTACGGATAAAACATGGAAACACATTGAAACAGCATTGAAACTGTTTCGCTGTTTCGACAAAACCAAATGGAACAGTGCTTCAAAACAGTAAAATAAAACACTGTCCCTTCGAAACAGCAAAACAGAAGTCAAAACGAAATGGTGCTGTTTCACACACTCCAACAGACAACATAATCCATACAGTGATAAAAATGACATAAATAAATACAGTTTAACATTGGCTTTTGAATGAGACCAAACACAAGCAATTCACTGAATTTCATTCCTGCCTTTGGGATGAGTTTGTAACATACCCTACTTCACACATAGAATCATAGAAAGTTAGGGCTGGAAGGAACCTCAAGAGGTCATCTAGTCCAACCCCCTGCTCAAAGCAGGAACATCCACAACTAGAACATTCCAACCAGGGCTTTGCCAAGATGGGCCTTAAAAACCTCCAAGGATGGCGATTCCACTACCTCTCTAGGTAACCCATTCCAGTGCTTCACCAGCCTCCTATTGAGAAAGTTTTTCCTAATATCCAACCTAAACTTCCCTTGCTGCAACTTGAGACCATTGTTCCTTGTTCTGCCATCTGTCATCACGGAGAACAGTCCAGCTCCATCCTCTTCAGAACCACCCTTCACATAGTTTAAGGCTGCTATCAAATCTCCCCTCAGGGAGCATCACATGCATGTATGCATGCATATGCAGATGGCTGGCATGCAGCGAGGCAGGGTGATAGGACCAGCCCTGGCAGCTGGATTCAGGTAAGTCTATGGGGAGCAGGGGTTGAAGGGCTAGGGCTTAGGGATGGTCCAAGTGGCTGTATGGGGCATGTGTGTGTGTGTGTGCGTGTGGCAGGGATGCGTGGAGGGGATGGGTGTGTGAGGGTGGCAGGTGCCTGCCGGCACTCAAGGAAACTGAGCACTAGAGTTGCAACAGGGAAGGGGGGTAAGCAGGGAGGCACCTGCCCCTCCAGTGGGGAAAAGTGGGGGGGCTTCAGGGGCAGTGGGGAGCTAGAGCCAGTGCCCTTGCTCGCAGGAGTAAGGTGGCTGGGAGATGCTGCAGACCTGGGGGAAGCAGGGGGCTTTGGGTCAGGAGTGAGGGGCACCAGCAGTACTGAGGTAATTTTGGCTTGGGAGTGAGGGGCACCATGGGGGGCAGAAGACTGTGGGTCAGGAATGCAAGGCACTGGCAGTGCCAGGGGGCTGCAGGTCAGGACCAAAGGGCACCAGAAGGGATTGAGGGAGCTAAAGGTTTGGAGTGAAGGGCACCTGCATGGTCCAGGGGGACAGGGTACTGTGGATCAGGAGTAAGGGGCACCAGCAGAGACAGGGTTCTGTGGGTCAGGAGTCATGGCTGAGGGGGGCGCTGTGGCCTGGGAGTGAGGGTCAATGGCATGGGCAGGGCACTGACATCACACTGGCATCATATATCTGCACACCTCTTCCCCACCCCCATGAGCGTCCTCTTTTTTTAAACTGGAAATATGGCAACATGGGGACCTTTGTAATGAAGGCCAAAACCATGCTGCTACCATCTCTTCTCTTTCTGTACCATTTATTTTGGAGAGAACCTTGTTTTTGACTTGAAGACCTATCAAATGGGACGTAACATTTCTACCTCCAACTACACTAGATATAAACATAAAAATAGTCTAAGGAGGACACCAGAGAGTTATTCTCTCTCTCTCTCCATATATAGAGAGATAGATAGATATACACGTATGTACATACACACACATACATATACTATAGCCTCTATAAATTCATTTGACCAAAAATGTCAAACCAAGGTCCAACTCTACATTGTATGATTCACTTTTCATTGCCTCAATGATTCCATTCCATATAAAGTTTACTATTACAGTATGTTTTCTCCTAACTTCCAGCATGAATTGAGGTTAAATCAAAGATTGAAAATAGACTCTTCTTTGAGGCTAAGGACAGACATTACACATAAACCAGTTTAAGTGATCAGAAACTGGTTTAAACCTGTAACAGAACAGATGTTCAGTGCACATAAACCAGTTTGAAAATGACTAAAACTGGTTTGAGATAAACCTGGTTGAATGTAGTATCATACATAACTGATTTGGCTCAAACCAGTTTATGCAATGTCTGTCCCAGACCCCTTGCTGGTTTAAGTTAAATCAGAGTCCCCCAGCATCCCAGCATGCTCTCTGGGCTGGGTCTGCTCCACAGCAGAGCTGGCCCCTCTACTCTGCTCCCTGGCTGGAGTTCCAGAAGAGACTGCAGGCACAGCAGGGTCTGCTGGTTTCCCCATGCCCAACTTCCTCTGTCCCCTCATCACTCGCTGCTTAAGTAGGGATCCCTTCCTCCTCTCTGCCACAGCATGGACCATAGCCAGCATGTGGTATGCTAGCTAATGCTGTGTAAGGCTCCAGCAGAGACTGCAAATACAGCAGGGTCTGCCTGGCTTCCACCTCCTGTACTCCCCCCTCGCTGCTCAAGCAGGAAATCCCCACCTCCCTTCCATCTCTCACAGCATGGACCCCAGCCCCACGGACCCTAGGCATGTGGTATGCTACGTAATGCCAAAGGTATTTGTGTGTGTCTATCTCCAATTTCACTGGGACAAGCAGACAGAACAGTGACTGCTTAGCACTGTTTGAAGCTAATCAACAAGTCAGCCAGTAGGTAAACTGTTTAAGAAGTTTGAAGTAATGGAGAGGGACCATTGTTTTGCTAATCGGGTGATGAAGACTGTTATCAGCCCCCCAGCTGGCTTGCTTGCCTGTCAGTTTGCTGCAGACAGTCTGATGAAGCAGGGAGGGAGATTGAAAAGCTCCAGTATCATGCACTGCACCCCCCACCCTCACCCTTGCCTCAGAGTGTTAGCCCAGGGCTGGGGGTTGGCCATACTCTTACCCCTTGAGCAGACAGCGGGGAAAAGCATGGGACCATGCAGGCAGACCTCTCTAATGAGAGAGTCCTGCCGGGGCCTGGCCACCTCTCCCTCAGCTCAGCTCCCTGGAGAAGGGAAGGGAGGGCTGCTCTAGTGCCCCTTGGCTTCTAGCCTGAGCATGTGCCTGAATTTTCTCAGTCCAGAGAGAATGTCTGTGTGGTTTCAAACCAATTCAGCCTAGCCAGATTAGACTAACCTGCAAAGAGTGAATCAATTCAGGCTCAAGCCTTTTGAACATCTGTCCCTAGCCTTAGAGTAGCAACAACCATAAAGGCTCCACAAGCTATATTGTATGAGAGTTTATAAACCCAGTGTGGGGGTTTCTCTTCTATCATGAATAACTTCACAGAAGTCTTTGGAGTTACACTGATATAACACCAGCATCACTTACAGGAGAACTAAGGCTCACTGACTTCACATTCTGTCCCTCCTGACACTGTGCAGTTCTACACTGCCTGCAATGCAGTAGCAGACTAGAACTTAAGTAAATCTGTAGGTGATTCACAAGAAGAAATTGAATCTCTCTCTCTCTCTCTCTCTCTCTCTCTCTCTCTCATCGGTTGTGACTCAGTAAGAAAGCATTAGACTTGGCACAACAGTAAGTGGCTGTAACATTAAATAAGCAGACAGAGAAAGCAAATCTATAGAGCAAGACTAGAATATATTAAAATAGTTGTTTTTCAGTCCAGTGCCACACTAACTATTCACTCAGCTATGACCCTGCTATGAGACTAAAGGGCTACATTTCTACAAATATCTTCTTTTCATAAATGCTGAAAATATGATAACTATTAAGCAAAATTATTTATTCTAGTGGAGGGGAAAAGAGACCATTACCAGAAATAAAATGGCCTAGAAGAGATAACACAAGTGACTACAGCCACTATTATTTATATAAAACATGATGCTGTCTTATGCTATTGATTATTATTCCTAATAGCAGTAATCCTCTCTAAATAGTATATTAAAGTGTCCTCAGAATCACAGTGAGCTGTTAAATATCTTCTGGTAACAGCCCATTTTGCAATTATTAGTACTTAACTCTCATCTGTTTCTGGGTTTTTTTAATATTATACATTTACTAAAAGTCTTTTAATTTCCTTTCCTTTCAGTACAGCTATAGGAAACCTGCTGATAGAGTTTTTTTTCAAAATAAAAATAGGCATAAAATCAGTTGAAATTGCTGCTGTGTATCCTTGTCTTGTCAGTCCTTACTCAGGAGTTTAATTCCAAATAACTCGAGTCACCAGAGATGACCTCTCTCTTAAGCAGACACAATCTACATAGGCAGGAGATCTGGATTCCTGGCTGGCTAAGCAGCAGCTTTGCAGAAAAGGACCTAGGGCTTACAGTGGACAGTAAACTTAATGTGAGCCAACGCTGTGCCCTCGTTGCAAAGAAGGCTAATGGCATACTGGACTTCATTAGTAGGACCATTGCCAGCAGATTGAGGGAAGGGATTATTTTCCTCTATTTGGCACTAGTGAGGCCACATCTGAAATACTGTGTCTAATTTTGGGGCCCCCACTACAGAAAGGATGTGGACAAATTGGACAGAGTCCAGCGGAGGGCAATGAAAATGGTTAGGGGGCTGGATGATATGATTTCTGAGAAGTTGAGGGAGCTGAGCTTATTGAGTCTGCAGAAGAGAAGACTGAAGGGGGATTTAATAGCAGCCTTCAACTATCTGAAGGGTGGTTCCAAAAAGGAAGGAGCTAGACTGTTCTCAGTGGTGGCAGATGACAGAACAAGAAGCAATGGTCTCAGGTTGCAGCAAGGGAAGTTTAGGTTAGATATTAGGAAGAATTTTCTCATTAGGAGGGTAGTAAAACACTGGAACAGGTTACCCAGAGAGGTTATGGGGGTTTTTAAGACCAAGATAGATAAAGCCTTGGCTGGGATATATAGTTGGGGATAGTCCTGCTTTGAACAAGGGGTTGGACTAGATGACCTCCTGAGGTCCCTTCTAACCCTAATTTTCTATGATTCTATGATTCTCTCCCTGGTTTCATCACTGAGTTGTTCTGTGACTTTAGACAAGTCTCCCATTTCTCTTTTTTTTAAAGTAGATAATGACACACCCTCAGCTCCATAAATTACCAAGATATCTTTCAATAGAAAGAAGTTATTTTTCCCCACAGTTCATCATCTTTCCTCTAATAACTGCAATAAAGTCCACAAATAACCTTAATGCATATCATATATCTATAGATTAAAACTTCAACCAGTATATCAATCAGCCCTGGTTTCAAATTCCTGCATTGTTAGCCTATGCCATCTGATTAATAATCTGCCTACTCCAACACAGAAACATAAGCATGGATTTTCATACTGACTTTGTTCCTGGCTTACTGCTAATACTTTTTTTCAAAATTAAAAAACATATATATTAAATATCACACTAATTTGATACATCTAAGATCAAGATATTTGGGGTACCTATAGATGCAACTTGTAGATTGGGAAGAATGTTTTAGGTCCAGTTCTACAAAAATCTAGAAATGAAGTGTGTGTCTTTAAAGGTAATAGGAATTGAGGTGCTTCAGCACTTCCCAAGGTAAAGACTCTTCTTTTTAAAAGAAGGTAATTGAGGAAAATAAGAATTGCTTCCTAACTTGAGTCTGATGATGTTTTCCCCTTGATTGGTTACTCATAAGCAACATAATGATTCAATTAGGGATGCCAATTAATTGCTGTTAACGTGTGTGATTAACACAAGGACCAATTAATTTTTTTTAATGCATTAATTGCACGCATGGTTTTGGAGCCTGCACCTGGGCTCCTCTCCACTGCCATTGCTGCTGCCTCAGTTAGGACTAACCAGTGGGGCAGCAGTGGCAATGCAGAGGAGCCACAGGGTAGTGCATACTCTAGGCTGCTTCAGAGGAAACGGGTGGAGGAAAGCCACACACACACACACACACACACACACACACACTTTCTCTCTCTCTCTCTCTCTCTCTCTCTCTCTCTCGAGGTGCACCAATATATCACTGTCATATTGGGATGCCATGTGCAGGCTGTATGTAGAGCAGTGCCCAGCAGATAAGTTGGTAGACAGGAAGATTGAGGCCCTCACAATGAGGGAGGGAGAGGGGCAGGGGCTAATGGGACCCCAGGGCCAGGGCAGGTCATGAGACAGAGACACAGGAGGCTCATCCAGGAGCGTGGGGGGAAGGGGGGTTCTCCGCGCCACTGTGAACACCTCTGGGGGAGGTGTGGGGGAATGTGCCTCCCAGATTTGTGCACAGGGCAGAGGCAGGCTGCCTGCTGTGGGCTCGAGGCTCTGTTCCATGCTGCCTTTGCCCTGGGAGCCATGCATTGCCATGTTGTGCCTTCTGCCACCAGGCAGGCAGGGGACATGTAGACAGCCCATGTCCCCCAGGGCAAAGGCAGGAGGGCGCAGAGCCTCGAGACCACAGCAGGCAGCCCACCTCTGCTCTATGCACAAATCTGGAAGGCACATTCCCCCCCATGCAGAGCCCCAGCCCACAATGGGCAGCCCACCTCCACCCCACACATAAATCTGGGGGGCACATGCCCCCCATGCCTCCCCCAGGGGTGTGCACAGTGGCAGGGAACCGGCCCCCCCATGTCCCTGGATGTGCCTCCATCATATGACCTGCCCCAGCCCTGGCCCCAGGGTCCCATTCACACCAGCCCCTAGCCCTGGCCCTGGCCCTGTCCATCGCTCACTGTGGGGGCCTTGATCTGCCCCCATCCCACTTCCCCTTCCTCTCCACAGACTTATCTGCTAAGTGCTTCTCTACACATCGTCAGGTTGTTTTCCTGTAGGGTTACCATATTTCTAGTTTAAAAAAAGAGGACACCTGCGGAGGGGAGGTAATATGATTGGGGCGGGGGGGGAAGTAATATGCCTGTGCTCTGCCCCTCACTCCCAAGCCACA
>NW_017729024.1:127220738-127228830 GCF_001723915.1 Gavialis gangeticus
CCCCTCACTCCCAAGCCACAGCCCCCTCAGCCCTGCTGCTGCCCCTCACTTTTGATGCACAGTACCCTGCATCCTGCCACGGTGTGCAGGGGTCCTCCCTCCCCAAGCTCCAGACCCCACCTTGAGGGCCCCCCCAACAAGGCTCCAAACCTTACAGACACACCCAAAGCCCCCCACAGCATCACAAATTCACACACACACACCCCCCACACACACCCAACCATACAAAGTATCTGCATAATTTGCATAATTTTGAGTTGTTCTGTACATAATTTTGAGTTTTTAGCTGTGATTAAAATCGCAATTAACTTGCAACTAATTTTTTTAATCGTGCAACTAATCGCGATCAAATATTTTAATTATTTGACAGCCCTAGATTCAATCATTGGCAACAAAAATAACATTTTGTTTTTTGTGGATTACACAATTGTTATACCTCCTTATAAGGTGTTTCTTGACTATTACATCAAGACTGTGATCAATGTTTTTATACAAATCCATCCTGGCTCACCAACCAACTTCCCTCACATGATATTCTAGGAAACCATAAAGCAAGAACATTAGACTTAAGTGTTTCTTTTAACTGGCAAAGAAAAAAATCAGAATACAGAAACCAGAACAAACCCTTTCTTACGTTAGATGCAGGTAAACTTTTAACATTTTAAACTTTTAACACACTGGTAATATTCTTCTTTAACACATTGGTAAGTCCAAGAGAACAGTAGCTGGAAAGAGATCAGTTAATCTATTCAACTGTCAACTAGGTAGTCAGCTTAGGTTTAGCACTGTAGAGCAGTTCTGAACATATGTTGCTTTTGTCTTGCACTACATTTCTAATTCTTAAGCTTGGAAATCAGATTAATTTAATGTAAAGAGGAAATCTGGGGAAATAAATTGAGTATGAATGTCTCTAACAGAAATTCCCAAATGCACGTGCTGCTTTAACATCATCTTTCTGTCTCTGGTGTTCTGGATCCTTTTGTTTTATATAACTTATACTGTTATCTCAAGCTGCTCTTTAGGGGCAGAAGTAATTAAATAAAGGGGATTTTGAAGAGAAGCTGGAAGCTTTCATAATTCTCTTTTCATCGATTGAATTATTCTATAACTGGACACCACAGCTAGCATCATTCTTTGTTAATGTGCTTGTCCAGTGACACAGCTATATTCTTGAAAATATTGAACAAAGTTTTGATTGTAGAGGAACCTGAACCCTAAACTTAATATTCCACAAAAGAAAAATAGTATACAGATGTTGGACAAATATAAGGCATGAATCTGAATAGCTGTTAACTTAGGGAGTTGGAGCCTGAATCCAAATGTTATAGCTCTAATAATTTATAAAGTAGAGTGATGTCTGATTCTTTCAAAATATTAAGATACCTAATCATTAACTTCTAAGATTTTATAGCATTTGATGATAACTTTCTGGCTCCCTTTGTCAATGTGACATTATAACCACAATAAATATAGGTTGAAAGGACCTACCTTCCATCTAAAGCATCAATTCTCCTTCATTCCCCTGGCATTTTTCTTGTGGGCTGCAAATTAGATTTCAGCCGTAAGGTAAGAGTGTTCTTTCTTTATAAAAGTTTTATCAGAATTGATTAAGTCATTTTTTCTGTGACAGTGTACAAGGAGAAACAATTTTCAGAACTCTTTACCAAAAGAAGGAGGATTTATTCTACTCCACTAATTCAAAAGAAGTGGATTTTATATTTGAACCTTGATGTGCAGTGGCCTTGAAATGTTTCAAAAACAAAAAAATCAGTCAGACACATTCACGTGAATATAAGCCACACAATTAGATCCTAAGTTTCCCAAAGCTTAGGGGATCTTAGATCTAAGGTTTTGTTTGGGTCTATCCCAAAGCACTGAAAGTTTTTTTGAGTGACCAGATGACCAATATTAATAAATAGTGAGCCAAAGGAAAAATGTGTCAGAAAACAAAGATATTGTTCTAGCTCTGGGCTTCTCACCTACCACCATTATCTTGCCCTACTGAGCCCAACTAGTGTAGCTTTTAAGTAGGTTTTTTTTCTTTCATCAAGGGGCAAACGCTAACTGCAGATAGCATTAGTAAGAGTATTTTTAAATAGAGCGTGATGGCTTTCTGTGCCTCCTTTATGAAGGCATTGTCAGTAGTATTTCAAAACTTTTATCAACTATGTTATTGCTATGGCATCTTGGCGAGTTGCATTTATGTGAACTTCTGGAAAAGAGCAACTATTATACAGTATCCTAGTTTTATTTTGCCTTTTTGTCAGTTCTTACACAAATAGTTTTATTTTTGTGGCTCTGTTAGGATAAAGGGAAAGGCCTGTTTTCTAAAATAAAGTCTCAGTTGTGCCACTGACAAGTCACCAAGGCATAACACAGAAGTCACCTCTTTATGAATTTGTCTCTTCAGGACCACCTGTACTAAGAGCTACAATAATTCTAAAGCCAGGGCTTCCTTTATATTGGTTGAGCACAAAGATGTGAGAAGTAGCACGAGGTCAGTTCTTATTCTATAGGAAATACTGAAGTCAGGCATTAAGGGCAGTGAGAAAACTGCTATTCCTAGAGAAAATTGATAGAGCTGTATCAGCCAGCTATTTCATGGATAGCTCCAATTAGACATGCAATATGGAACTTCCAGTATTTGCATTCCAGTTCATAAGTTAATTTTTTTTTAAAACAGTCTAACATAACAACATGTCAGTTGTACATTAGCTATAATTTGACTCTTGTAAATGGACCATTGCTCCAGATAGATCACTGCTCCAGAGCACAACTGTGACCAGCACATGTTGAAAATCATTTGCATTATTTTTGGTTTTCAGGAAGCACAGTGACATTCACTGCTATCATCTAGATTACGTTGCTATCCTCTAGATTATGTTAATTCCAGTAATAACTGTATTTTGTACCGCTTTCCACTTAGGGGCCAGAAGCTGACAATTCACCTCATCTACAAACGTATGTAAGACCCATACCACAGTAATTGCTGGGCAATTACAGAGAAGCCACTTTGGTATTCTGTATCCAGTGCGTTCCATAGAGCACAGTTCTCTGTACAGCCTTGTGGCAAGAGGTGTAATGGTGGCACAAACTGAGCATATATGTGGCCTGTGTGTCCACAAACTAAACAGATCCAACAGCTAACACTATTCGTGGAAGCAGTCTGGGGCAAGGGCACTAGTACAGCCCTGGGTTGTAAAAGATGCCACAGAACAATGACACAGATATCCAGTGTCCTGCTTGTTGGCAAGTAGCCCTCAAATATAAAGTTCATAGACCTTTTAAAAAATCTTTTCTTGTTTAACCTATGTTGCTTTTAGCACAAAAGAAAAAAAGGTTTAAATAGAAAAAGGATCTCACAGCCTAAAAATGCTTTGGACAGCTATTGTGCTAGGTGGCAGGTCACAAACCTACCCAGAGAGCCTGAGAAATATTAATATTTAACAGGGCTTACATTTGACTAACTTCAGATAAAAGTGGGTGGAGTTTTCTGTCTCCTGAAGCTCAAGGGGAGCTAGAAAAAAAATCACAAAGCATACAAGAAGCACTTCTCACCATCAAATTCCCCAAGCAGCTCTTGTTCATTGTCAGTTCAGCAGGTCTTAATGCCAAAATTTCAGCGTTTACCCCTGCTCACATACATTTTTTAAACAAACCAGCAAATCACGAGCTCTTGCCAGGGTTGTGGTATGTCTGTCTAGACCTTGATCACTAAAATATGTTTTTTGCTAAAATCACACAAGTCACAAGACGTATAACAAATCAAAGAAAGAGTCTAAAAACTTTCCTGATTGCCTCTGCCAACTCTGCCTGTATTAAACCGTGCTGTCAGATTTTTAAAACTAACCATCATTTCAGCAATTAGCACTGACAATTATGATACACATTTTATCTAACAATGGAGAGTTTTTGAATAATGTAATTATTATTATTATTATTATTATTTAAACCATGGCTCAGGCTAGCATGTCCACAGGCAGGGTCTTTACCCCACTGCCTTTTGGGCAAATGCTCCAGATCATTTGTTTGCTTCCACCAAATCTCTCCCAGGTTGGTATTCAATTTCCAAATCATACATTCATAGATAAAAATACTGGCTCTATTCTTATTAGGAAGAGGGGGTTCCCAAGCCCCATTTGGTAATGTCTGTGATGAGTTTCACCTAATATGAGCCTTCAATTAAGACACAAAATTCTTTACCCATGAAGACAAAGACAAGTCCTTCATTTTTAGCATTGAGGTTTTGTTAGCACCTATGATGCTTGAAAGTCACTGGTTTTCTACTTTGACTATAATGTTGTAAGAAGACTGTACCAACACCTTCCTTAGAAGTCTCCACTGAAACATAGTTTTGCTTCTAATATCATAGCATATCAGAAGCCCTGCCTTTCTAACCCCTACAGTTCCTTAAACCCATTATTAATATTTGCACCCTTTTGGTATTTTGCCCTATAATCTTGCTCAGAATTTTGCCCTGCACAACTGGATTAGGCACACATTTATCAAATAGGCCACCATTTAAGAAAATATTTATATCTTTTCCTTGTCTTTTGGATCAGGCATGTGAAACATGTCTCTTGCTGTGTTAACTCTTTCCCCCAGGCCTGGGCTTTCTGTTATAAATTTCACATATTACATTTTTGTTTGCTTAGCCCAGCAGCTCTGATTTTTTTCCGAAGCCTTTGGTCATGCTCTTCTATTTTTCCTCAGACCATATGTTATCTATGTAGATAGCAACGCCCTCTATCCCATTCAATATTTGCTGTAGTTTCCTGTTAAATACTATGGGGACCACATATAATTCAAAAAAATAGCTGTCAAAGGAAAGTATTACCTACAAGCAGGGTTGGATGTATATAAAAATGCCCTCTGCTTTCCTGCTGGCACCTCTGATAAACCTCTTGACACACCATGCATAGAAAAATATTTAGCATCAACAATACAAAAAAATTCTCTCCCGGTAAGTTCTGAAAATATTCCTGTAGCAGGGCAGAGGGAAGACCCTACTCACCCTCTCCTGATCCTTTCTCATTCCCTGTGGCCCAAGGAATGCCAACCAGTGGGGAAAGATCAGCATAACCCAGGATATGCCATCAGTAGTTTAAAGGCATGAGGGAAAATCCCCAGGTGCAGCAAACCCATGTCAGCCTGGGAAGCAGCCCAGCAGGATGCAGACTTACTGGTGGTGACTGATAAGTGACAGCTAGCAGACAAGCATGTGGACTGGCCACCCCTAGGACCTGTGGGAGAATAAAATACCAGCTGTCACTTACCGGAAGGCACAGGAGCAGAGATGAAGGCTCCTGGCAGCGGCAGACCCAAAAGGAGGGCAAGAGGAGCATGTGACTCCTACATTTTCTGTTATCATTTACTTTTATTGCTGAACTCATATCAACATTACAGTGGTTGCGGTGGGAGTGCAGGGGAAGGTGGAGCTCCCTTCTGGAGCTGCTCTGCAAGAGTGAAGCAGGGGGAACTAGCAATACAATTGTAACCATCCCCTTAAAGGGGCTGGTAGGAGGAATCACTGTTTATTCACTACTAAATCCCCCAATCTGATTACAAATTATGTAAAAGTGAATCACCTCCTTTTGTAATAAAACTATTTAACAACAGGTCATAGCGAGCAAGAAAGCAAGAGGTGGGAATCACTTATAGACCAAAGATAGTCAGGGGGAACCAGGAACTTGCACCAGCCCCTAACATGCCCACAATTCTTTTTTATGTATTTGATTTCTTCAGAAGTTTTTCCTGGCTCTGTCTTAGGGCAAAGGGAAACTTCCATATGGACATGAGTCATGGGCTGCTTGAGCTCTGATTTATTCGCTGTCTAGAAGATCCCTGTCACCTGAAGGGTCCCCAATTTTTTCTACAACTATTTTGTTTTCTTCCCTTCCCATGAGTTTGCCCCACTTGATGAGACCACAAGTCCTTTTGCCCCCCG
The DNA here is from genome assembly GCF_001723915.1 of Gavialis gangeticus. Lineage (NCBI taxonomy): Eukaryota > Metazoa > Chordata > Crocodylia > Gavialidae > Gavialis > Gavialis gangeticus. The sequence continues at coordinate 127,226,686 of NW_017729024.1, forward strand.
AGACTATTACAATTCATGTCCTTTCCAATGTGTTTTTACTCAAAAATTCATATACTTCTTTACAGCAGACTAGCTGACTACTATAATCTCAGAATTTCACTGGCTTTCCTTTACTGCCTATGGCTTTTCTTTCAGTACCAATATCACTGCTTTTGGTACCTTACTGGCTTCATTACTAGCATTCACCTTTAAATGGTAGCCCTTCAGGCTGATAACTTAATTATCTGCTGCTGTGGCAACCTGAAGGGATATTATGATAGGGTTGGATACTCTTGGAGTAACAATAGGAGCCCCCTGACTCTGCCCATGAATGTTTGTTAACTCTGTTGGGGGGATTGAAGAGAAACTTGATGTCTGTGTTAGTTACTTAATTTGTGTGGGAGGGCTTCCACCGGTCACCTTCAGAGACCAGAAAGAAATGTGCCTCCATTCCATTGAAGTATTATTTGGCTTCTTGGTCAGGCTCGTCTCCCTCTGGAGCAGCATTTCTCAACCTGTGGATCATGACCCAAAAGTGGGTCACAAGAATATATGAAAGGGTCATGAACATATATTAAAATTGGATCGATCAACTTGAAAAATGGATTCTCCTTTAAAGGAGAAAAATGTGGGAAACCCTGGTTTTTTCCTTGCAGGCTGGCAGTGTGGGGTGTGGGGAGCAGTAGGTCAGGAGTGAGGGACATTGGGTCAGGACTGGCCATCAATGCTTACAAATAGGTCCCGGTACAAAAAAGGTTGAGAACCACTGCTCTAGAGCTTAGACAATGGCTGGGGTATACTGATGCTCTCAGGTGCCTGGGTAACAGATTTTACACACAGGCTCAGAGTCAAATGAAGCACCAGATTTAGGGTCAGGAAGGACTCCCAGCCCCAGTCAAATTGGCAAAGACTTTTAGGAGTTTTTGACTTCCTCTACAGGCTAGGTACAATCCATTTCCCAGGGTCATCTGAGCATACTTTTTTAATCAAATACAATTCCCTGCCAGTGCAATGGCTAAGGCATCAATGGAGCTTTTGGCTTTCTTTCCTCCACCTGTGGTAATTCTTTTATACGTTCATTTATTTGGATGTGTTGTAACTGTGGTGTGCAAGGGAGCACAACAAATGTTCTTGTGAAGTCATTTGGACAAAGTTTGCAGGGACCTGGTCTGGATGGACTAGGAGGTTTCTTCCTTGCCCCCATGAATACTGTGTTTAGTTGAATATAAGATAAGGTGCCCCCCCCATCAGCACGGGGAAAAACAGCTCCTTGTCTTACAATAGCACACAAGGAAACCTCATTAAACACATTGTCTATCACTAAACTGCTGCCAAAAGCAACATGTGCTTAGTAATGGAAACCAACTATGAAGCTGATTAAATGCAGCCAAAACTGAGCATGACTATAAAACACATAGCCCATATTGGGCAAACATTAATGGGAACCTTTTTTAAAAAAAAATTAAATTTTATTAAAAACACACTTATCACCCAACACTTCACATCTTGAGCTTCCTTGTTTTACCAAAATTTCATATCATAAAACATAACGACATATCCAAAAACATACAACTACATATATTAAACCTTTAAACAGTATACATCAACTTCCCACAAAAGAAACCCTTAAAGAACTCTTTTTCTTCATACAGAAACCCATGAAAAACTATTACTTCAGTAACCACCCAAAACTCTCCCATCAGTCCTCTCTGTTGGTTCAGTGAAACAAGTGTGTTCAGTCCTTTTTCCTTTACTTTTTCTCTGCCTCTTCCTCTCCAATCTCTTCCTTGTCCCAATTGATGTAGTACAGGGGTTGGCAACCCTTGGCACACGTGCTGAGCATGGCACGCGAGGCCATTTTGCTTGGCACGCTGCGGCCAGCCCTGGCTCTGGGAAGCTGCTGCCAGCAACACAGCCCGGGCTGCTCCAAGGAGGGCTTGCAGTTTCTCAGCTGCCTGCTGGGAGCAGCCCAGGCTCCCAGCTGGCAGCAGCTCCCCAGAGCCGGGGCAGCTGCAGTCGGGAGGCTTCAAACAGCTGTGCTGGGCTCCAGCACCAGCTCTGCACTGGCGTGTGCAGGCGCGGCTCGGAGCGGGCGGTGGGGGCGGGGCCCGAGACAGTGCAGCCCTGGTCTTTCCCCCACTCCCGGCACCGAGGTGATGAGCCCGG
>NW_017729024.1:127233830-127242852 GCF_001723915.1 Gavialis gangeticus
CCTGGCTCTGGGAAGCTGCTGCCAGCAACACAGCCCGGGCTGCTCCAAGGAGGGCTTGCAGTTTCTCAGCTGCCTGCTGGGAGCAGCCCAGGCTCCCAGCTGGCAGCAGGCAGCTGGGATGCTGCAAGCCCTGCTTGGAGCAGCCCAGGCTCCAGCAGCTACCCAGAGCTGGGGTAGCTGCTGGCAGCCACAGAGCCCAGGCTGGGGGCCAGGGGTTGTGGGTGGGGGGCAAGGGGCAGTAGGGCTGGGGGGCAGAGGCTTTGGGTGAGGGGCAGGGGCGCAAGCAGGGCATCCTGCCATGTAGCCCTCATTTTGTTTTTCTACCATGCCGGCACTCCGGCACCTTCCGAGGTAGGCATTATGGTGTTTTTCAGCACTTCAGCAAAAAAACATTGCCCACCCCGATGTAGTATTTCAGTTCATGCAGCCCCAGCTTCAGGCACTGTCTTTTAGTGAAAGCCAATCCCTAAAAAAACCCAGAGGTGTCTTACTTTCCATAAACTAGTTTAAACCATGCTAATAAAGTCCTTAATAATGTTTCCTCTGCCCCTTCGTATGAGTCCATGTAGTACCATCTCCTGCACTAACAACAGGTTTAGCTGATGTTCAGAGAGCAGTGGACCCTTTCGCACACCTGCTTTGCACCATTTCTTCTTCTGCACACCTTTCTCTTGGGCACCTAAATGAGTCTGTCAAACCCCATCTGCGTTGCACCTCTCTCATGAGCAAAATATTTCTTACAACCATCCACCCTAGGTCAGCAAGTTCCCCTTTTAGTTGTTTACCTGCCACTGCTCCCCATACCTTCCTTCACTTGTCCTTCTGTGAAGTTGCCTACCAGTGCCATTCTGTCTCTCTCCCTTACCGCTTTCATCAATTTCTTATGATCCTTCAAGACCTCCAGCCCTACCTTACCTATTTTATATCTCTGCATGAAACCTTCCATCCTGATGTAAAGAACTGGCAGTTGCCACACTCATGGACTCTTCAAAGAGGTCTGATAGCTGCAATGTTGAGGAAATGGGGAGTATACGTGAAAGTGAGTTCTACCTGCTGTTTTCCCCTCTTACTCCATTACCACCTTGCTTACATATTTTGCATTGACAAACAATCCCAAGTCCAGCAGACCCATCCCCTTCCCCTCCCCCACATCTCTTTTGCTTTGTACAGTTCAGATCAAGCCAACCTTTCTCTTTTGACATTCCAGAAGAAATCACATATTTCCCCTCTATACTTATGCTATTTGCTGCCATGTTGGTAGAAATACAATTCCTGTATATGGAATAATTGATAGTAGCCCAGCCTTAATCACCGCCACTTTTCCAGCAAAGGACAGCATCCTTCCGGATCATAACCAAAGTATTTGCCATATCCTTACTGTCTTTTTCCCATGCTGTATTACCTTTTCCCTCAGCATGCATCAGGATCCCTAGCACTCCGATTTCTCTCTCTCTTTCATTTGAAGGCCCAACTTCTCCAGACCCTCCAGGTCCCACTCTCCTTACAATGCTTTTTGATCTATTTAGCTCTCATCACTTCTTCATAATCTGATGAATGCTTTAGCACCCTTTCTGTCAAAAGTCTCTCTTTAACTACTACATTTATATCATCCATGAATAATATACATTTTACCTCTCTTTCTCCTAGTATATTTACTCCACTTATGACCTTGTCTTTTCTTATTCTTTGTGCTAATGGTTCCATGCTGCATGCAAATAGTAATGACACCAGGGAACATCCTTGCCTCACCCCTGTATGGATTTTAAAGCCCCTGCTTAGGTGACTTGACTCTCCATGTCTCTATGTAATAGCCTTATACAACATATACATTTCTCAGGAAACCCCATTTTTCCTAGCACTCTGAATATGTAATCATGATCCACTCCATTTTATGCTTTTTTCTAAATCTAGGTTTGCTATAACCATATTTTTTCTTCACTTTTTCCACCACAGAACACTTTGCACTTATTTTTCCAGATACCTTTCTATGTCTTCTGCTTGTAATATATCTCCATCCATTCAGACAATAATCACTCTTTCCCTTGACCGTTCTGCTGCTACAAACTTTAAACCTTTTAATTCCTCCCTTCCCCCTTCTTCTGCATATTTCTAGCAAAATTTGTTTTGCCCTTATTTGTTACACTAAGTCAGTTGCCATGTCTTTTGAGTGGAGAAAGCAATCATGCTGGTGAAGTGTTCCACCTGCACCCTCAATCACTTGAACAGTACCTTCTCTACAAAATCATATCTGTGCATCAGTGATCCCTTCTGCACCCCGTCACCAATTAATGTTGCTCTTATCTGGAGTCTCCATTCTGGACCAGCATCCTGTACTGTCTGTTCTGTATCTTTGAACTGTGCTGCTCCTGGTGGGCCGACCTTTCATTCCACTCCCAAACATCCTTCTCCAGCAGCTCCCACTCTGCCTCCTGCTCTCCTCTGCTCCTTCCATCCCTCTGGCCTTGTTTTCCTCACCATCACTTTCTTCTCTGCTGACTCTGTTGCTGTCTCTGCTGTTGCTTCTGCCTTCATCTTCACTGTCTTCTTTTCTTTCTGCGTTCCCACCTTTAACCAATCTCCATTTGTCACCAGACCTTCATTTCTACTCTTTCCACCTCCTGGTTATCTCAACATAAATCAGTCAAGTCTGATACTATATTCAACCAGGTTTCTCTTAAACCAGTTTCAACCATTTTGAAACTAGTGTGTGTGCACTGAACTTCTATTCTGTTACAGGTTTAAACCAATTTCTGATCATTTAAACCAGTTTGTGTGTAACTTCTGTCCCTAGCCAAGGGGGAATGGAGGTATGCCCTTTTAAAGGGGCAAGGGGCTGCTTCCGCTGTTATTATTGATGTTATAGCCTGTGGGGCATCTGTTTGGGTTGAGCCCAGAGAGGGGTGGGGTGCAAGGCTCTAGAGTAGACAGGGGCCTGGGGCCCAGTGCCTGAGAGGGGCACAGCCACACATGGGCCTGGTGACCAAAGGTGATAGATTGAAACTAGTGCCTCAAAGCCAGGTGTAATGTGGTGGACTTCAGCTAGAAGCGTTAGCAAGATTAAAGGGGTGGAGGCCAAGGCCCCAACCAAGGGAACAATGTTATTGTAACACCCGCAAGGCATTGGGCATGGTGTAAGGAAGGATTTGGAACCATGCAGGATTTGGAGCCATGCAATTAACACTTAAGGCTTGAGGTACCCTCTGGTGACACAGTTATGGAGTGAGGCCCAGTGAGGGGCCTAAGGACCAATGAAGCCCAGCAAGAGACCTGGGTGCAAGTAGAGGCTGGCAGTGTCCAGTCAGACTGAGGCCTTGCAAAGGCCTGCTGACAGCCCCCCTATTTATTATAATACCATCAAGGCATGACAGGTTAGACAGGAATGCGCCCAGGTGCAAGGTGGGGCATGGTTGCGGAGCCAACAGGGGGTGTCATGGCCATCTCTGGGACCCCAACCTTGTTACAAGTCATTATCACCTTTCAAACATTGGAAAAATAATTCAGGAATCAGGTAGGTTATGATGTGCCATAAAGCCAATATTAGTATTTAGTCTTTAGTTCCTAGTATCCAGCCAGCTTATAATTTTTTGTTTCCAAGTTCACCTTTTAAAGGTATTTGGTAGTTTTCCCTTGAATATGAGGATAGTAAGGTTAGAGAGAGTGGCTGATCTGTGAGAAACATGCCGCTAATGGTCTGTCTCTGTTGCTGCCTATAAACATGCAGGGAGGCTGCTCCAACATGCTGTAATTAATCTGAGTCTGTTGAAGTGTGCGAATTAGTGCACTCCAGCAGCCTCCGTCTCATGTATCAGCATCCCCATGCTTCAAAATGGCGGCAGGGGCACTTTGACTAAAGCTTGATCAACAAAGCGCATGGACACCAATACATGAGACCTTGTGGGCACTTTAATTAGAGTGGCTCTCAGAACTGCTCTAATTAAAGCACCCCCACCCCACCACTGGAACATGTGTAAAAATATCCTACATGTTTTCTGTGAGAGTTCATTCTGGTGTATAGCTGCTGCTTAGTTTCACTTTTGTGGTTGCTATGAGGGCATTGGGTGCATTGGATCAGATATATCACATCTGGGAAAAGCTTGGATCCATGGATTTTGATGGTTTCCTTATGGAGCTGTTGACTGTAGATGCAATGGAGATGCATTGACAGATTAAGCATTTTTTGTTAAGGCAAAGTTTAGCAAGCCAGGATGACTTGATGTCTGTTGAGCAGTGGAGAGTTTGCTTCCAATGATGAGCTGGGCAAGGTTAGTAGGGTGGTTTGAAAGCTGGGAGCAGAGGGGCTGGGAATATTTAACTCAAGGTCTTTTTATAGTCACATCAACAGATTAAGTAATATTTTTTTAGTAACACCCTGTCAGAGAAACAATACAATTATCATTCAATAAATATACTTCAGTTATATCATGACTATTTCTGACATAATACAGAGCTGACTAAAAACAAAAGAAGAAATGGAAGTTGATACAAATCAAGAAAGCTGTATTCAAAAGGATAGATGACTATTAATATTTTAGTGCCCCTGAGTTTGTTTTTATATCTATACATTTATATATCATTCACCTACCTTAGGCCACAAAGGTACATACATATCTGATCTGGAAAAGTTTGTTGCTCTCCATTTTTTGATTATCTTAAAGTGAAATCTTTCCATGAATTTCCCCCTGGGAACTAACTAATTGTTAACAGAAATGTTACTGTAACTTGTCACCAATATTACCATCAACAAGCTCCAAGATAAGTGAACACTGAAAGTAGAATGCTACATAGCATTTACACAAATTAGGTAAATTAAGCTGGGGTTTTGTTTTACATGTGTACTATTTCCATAAAGAAGTTCAGTCAGCTGATTCCCTCCAATTATATTCCCAAAGGCTGTATTCCTTTGCATGGCAAATATTTTCATGTGCACCACATTTTTGGCATCTTGCACCTAGAGACAGGCTGACCTTCTGCTGCTTGTGTCTGATCTGTGCATAGTCAGTGGAAATATGCCAACTACTAGGGTTCCATTTGTGCCAGATTGTGTCAGCCAGAAAGCTTCTTTGTAAACGAAGAGTGGTTTTCTCAGCTGGAAATAGTTGCATTTATAGAACACAGCTTTAAATTTAAAAATGAATATATGCAGAAATCAATAGTGCTCAGATCGTTTGCCTGGTATTCATGAACTTTCTAACAACTCAATTTATAACAGAGACTATCTAGAACAGATTTCAGCTAACCCCCGGAATTGAGAGAGAGCGCCAAATCACGTCTTCTTCAGGGCAACCCAGAGGAAGAGGTACTTTTCCCTGGTGATCAGCAACTAAGTGGGAAGTAGGCACTCAGAATTGCAGGGGGGATGAAATATTACTGGAACCAAGTAGCTCCCTCATTGACATGTAACATTTGCTGTGTGGTAAACTAATTTCCCCTAGTTCCTGCTAATTTTATAAAGTAGTTGCAAGCATGTTACTTCAAAATGATAGTTTAGAAATGGACCTTTTTTGTTCTTTCTGCAGCAGTCGTCTGTAGACCTTCTGCTTTGTATGGATATCTAGTCAGGTTAGAGAATTTCCTTGCCCAGTAACTTGCTAAATTATATACCTCCAAGTGAAGATGACATTTGCCATTGTGATAGATGAAGACTTGATTTCCCACCCTTAGTAGCACATTTAGGTTCAATTTTCGGAAAATAATATCCTTGTATTTTTCTTCCTATAAATAAAAAAAGACATAGAGATAAATATCAAGGAGCTTGCCAAGCACCATTAAGATTGGTCCTGAGTTCAGCTGATCTTTGCCCAAGACCTTTTCAATTCAACCAACTTTAATTTTAGACGGAAACAAGATCATGCATGCCACTGTCATCATAAAAGCCTAATGATGCATTTTAATGCATGCAAGCAATATTTACCATTAAAAACTTTTAAGACAATTCATTAAGTAGCTTAAACTGTGCTTTTCCTTTAAATTTAAATGGGATCCCAAATAAACCACCTCCTCAGTTTGCAATATCATAAAGCAATTAAATTGTGGAGAATGCTTTCTAAAGCAAGGGGCTCCAATATACATCTCTTCCAATATCACAGTAATATCACAGCTAATCCATCAATTAGCTTGGCAGGCAGCAAGTTTTTTAACTGCATGGTCTGCATCACTATTTTTTATATGGTCCCAAAGAACGCAGGGCGCCATTTTTCTAATCGTTATATATGAACATCCATACACCAAAAGGCTTGTAATCTAAGTGGTTATAGACCCTGACTGAAGAGTCCTTCAGAAATAAGAAGCATCTAGCTGCAGAAGAAGAAAAAGGCAACAGATTTCAAGTAAATATCAAAACTCTTGTGCCATTGTATATGCCATTAATATAGTTGTGAGATTTGAAACACAAACGATGTAGTATTAGGTTTCTAAATTACCAGCGACTTATGCTCCCAGATAGATAGGATTTGGACGTTTCCAGAAAGTGCCTTCAATTAAGTAAATTTTCCTTTCCACCTTTGTGCAGAGCATTGTGCTACCACTATCATACAGCTTACTGATCTTATTCCTGCCTTTTTTAATATGCTGTATGCAGCTGCTGAGGAGTATTAGAGTTTTCCAACATCTGTTCTTATCACGACTGAAGTCTTGTCACAGAAGAGAGTAAGTTACAGGGTAGAGTCAGATTTATGATGCAGTTCAGTTAACATTAAAATGATCCTAAGGTAATACATTAGTGAGAAGTGGGTGGAGGCAGAAAGCTAAATCAGCACACAACTGTTAAATGCTATGAGGCAATTTGAAAAAAGAAAACATTGCGGTTTGTTTATAAATTAAGTACAGAGGCCCAAAATAACCTGGGTAAGACTTCTTAATCCATCGCCGGTTAGATCTGTGTTAATGACAGCATGCAAATACTTAAGCACTCATTGGAAGCTCCTTTTGAAGGACAATTTTGTTAAGAGCTGAACATCAGTTATCCTTGAATTCCAGGCTTCTGGTTTCATCAAAGTCTACCCCTTGCCCCAGACCTTAAATTGCCATTCTGTTCTGAAGCTACAATTCAGGGTCTCACATTTGTCTCCCACTGGACGTGTCCACACATTCATTAATGTGCAGTAGTTACCACACATTTACTTTAGTACTTGCTTAATAAAGTACTAAGTGCTCAGTAACTACTAAGTGCTCAGTAACACAGTAGCACCAGCGCACAGTTTTTTTTAGTGCCGCTTACTGTACAGTAGTTTAATACTACTACACAGTAGCGCATTAGCATGGTTTTTGGCCAGCACACTACTGGGCAGTGTTATTAGGCTACTGCAGAGTAAGCATCTCGTGTTGACAAGCCCAATGAGTTCTAGCTATGCTAATCTCACTTCCATTTCCATATATGTCCCTTTGAGTCAAGATAACAGATTCATAAACATGACATAGTACAACTTGCCTTTCAGATCCCTTTGCTGAACGTGGAGTACAGACAAATCCAGATCATTTTACAGGTAACCTGGATAAAAATCTGGACCTTCACAATGCCACTTTTAAATAACATTTCTCCAAGCAAAACTGAATGGAGAGCACAGAAAGGAAATTACTTTAATGACCCTAGCCTAACATCCTTTAATGCTTGTGCCCTAACAACCTTACTTTTTATCTCAGTTGGAAAACTTGGAAATTGTTGCACCAGTTTACTGCTTAGAACACAATGGCATTTTGAATATAGGACAATACAACAGAGGACAGGTATGTCAAAGACCTCCACACCTGTACCTTACATCATGTGACTAATCTTTTTCCCACTAAAGTTTCTATTGATCAGATCCAGTTATACAAAACTAACTAAGGTTTCAGGTTATTGATATACTTTATGCACAAAGCTAAGTAGAAAAAGTGTCTGATAAAAGAATTTATGTTATTAGACAAAGGCCCAAGTTTTCAGAAGTGGCTAGGGACTTCATAGATTCATAGATACTAAGATCAGAAGGGACCTCAACAGATCATCAAGTCTGACCCCCTGCCCTGGGCAGGAAAGAGTGCTGGGGTCAGATGACCCCAGCCAGATGCCTATCCAGACTTCTCTTAAAGACCCGCAAGATAAGGGAGAGCACGACCTCCCTTGGCAGCCCATTCCAAACTCTGGCCACCCTTACCGTGAAGAAGTTTTTCCTGATATCTAAACTAAATCTGCTCTCTGTCAGTTTGTGACCATTGTTCCTTGTTACCCCAAGAGACGCCCTCATGAACAGAGCATCTCTGGTTCCTTGCTGCCCCCCCCCCCCCACTAAGCAATTTGTAGGCAGCCACAAGATCACCTCTCAGACTTCTCTTGCAGAGGCTGAAGAGGTCCATTTCCCTTAGTCTCTCCTCACAGGGCTTGGTCTGCAAACCCTTAACCATACAAGTGGCCCTCTTCTGGACCCTCTTAAGGTTATCCACATCTTTCTTAAAGTACAGCACCCAAAACTGGATGCAGTACTCCAACTGTGGTCTGACCAATGCTGTATAGAGGGGAAGTATCACCTCCTTGGATCTGTTCATGATGCATCTGCTAATTCATGATAAAGTGTGGTTAGCTTTGCTGATGATTTTGTCACACGGACAACTCATGTTCATCTTGGAGTCCACTATTGACTCCAAGATCCCTTTCTGCTTCTGTGCTGCTGAGAGGGTCATTCCCCAGCCAGTAATTGTGCTGGATATTTTTAGGCCCTGGGTGCAGCACTCTGAATTTGTCCTTGTTGAACTGCATCCTATTGTGTTCTGCCCACTTTTCCAATCTATCCAGGTCTGTCTGTAATCATTCCCTACCCTCCGGTGTGTTCACTTCACCCCACAATTTAGTATCATCTGCAAACTGGGACAAAGTACACTTCACACCCACATCCAAGTCACTGATGAAGACATTGAAGGGTACAGGTCCAAGGACCAAATCCTGCAGGACCCCACTGCCCACATCCTTCTAGGTCGATACTGACCCATCCACCACCACTTTCTGGGTGTGATCCCCAAGCCAATTTGCCCACCAAACTGTGTAATCGTCCAA
>NW_017729024.1:127247852-127248883 GCF_001723915.1 Gavialis gangeticus
ACCTTACTGGGGTCGTTTGACCCCAGTACTCTTTCCTGCCATGGCAGGGGGTCGGACTAGATGATCTGCTCAGGTCCCTTCCGACCTTAGAAACTATGAAACTATGAAACTATAAGTCATTAGAGCTAAACCAGAATGAATCTGGGCTAATGCCTTTAAAATTGATTCATATTAAGTTGTGTAGATTCTTGCTAATTCACTCATTTCCCACTCCTCCCACCCCTCTCCATCAGTTAATTATTCAGTCCTTGTAGAAAGCCTTTAAAAGCAAGAGAAAAGATTTGATGGTATCATAATTTGCAGGGGGTGAGGGTACAGGTACATGGCATGCAGATGGGACACCAGCCCCAGGCACCAATTCAGAAGGGCGGAGGAAAGAATAACAGTTTCCAGGGAGCCTGCACCTTTGCAGAAGCCTATGTTTGGGAGCTTGCACTGAGACAGTGACAGCCCACCTCTGTTGCTGCTGCCACAACTACAGCATTCCATGCATGAGGAAGTGGGCATTTGCTTTCCTCTCCCCAACATGACCCAGTGTCCCCCGGAGTGCCAATTGAAACCTCTGTGATTTTACTATGACTACAAAGGGGATTGAGACTGCTGGATCCTGCCTATCACCCACAAGAGCAAACCCTCCAACACATCCCAACAGAGCTTCCCACTCCACATTTATGTCTAGTTATAAGAAACCTCTTCCCACTGATCCCCCACATCCACCCCCACTCCCCTGCTTCATACACAGGGAGATCCCCAATCCTCTACTACAATGGTTCTCAACCTTCATAGACTCAAAGCATCTATCCTTAGATGCAAGACACCTCTTAGAAAATAGGTAAGACACTCTAGCTTTCGCTCTTATTTTTCCATAAGCTGGAGAAAAATAGAGCAAAGAACTGAGACCATAACAGGTCAGAATGTTTCTAATGCTATGGATTCCTATTTGAAATATCTGGGTTTACCTTGTGAATCATGTTTGTTGTACACCTAACAGTGCTAACATTGTGTGGCACCCTATGGTGGCATGCTTGAAA
>NW_017729024.1:127253883-127261257 GCF_001723915.1 Gavialis gangeticus
CCCCCCCCCCCCACTAAGCAATTTGTAGGCAGCCACAAGATCACCTCTCAGACTTCTCTTGCAGAGGCTGAAGAGGTCCATTTCCCTTAGTCTCTCCTCACAGGGCTTGGTCTGCAAACCCTTAACCATACAAGTGGCCCTCTTCTGGACCCTCTTAAGGTTATCCACATCTTTCTTAAAGTACAGCACCCAAAACTGGATGCAGTACTCCAACTGTGGTCTGACCAATGCTGTATAGAGGGGAAGTATCACCTCCTTGGATCTGTTCATGATGCATCTGCTAATTCATGATAAAGTGTGGTTAGCTTTGCTGATGATTTTGTCACACGGACAACTCATGTTCATCTTGGAGTCCACTATTGACTCCAAGATCCCTTTCTGCTTCTGTGCTGCTGAGAGGGTCATTCCCCAGCCAGTAATTGTGCTGGATATTTTTAGGCCCTGGGTGCAGCACTCTGAATTTGTCCTTGTTGAACTGCATCCTATTGTGTTCTGCCCACTTTTCCAATCTATCCAGGTCTGTCTGTAATCATTCCCTACCCTCCGGTGTGTTCACTTCACCCCACAATTTAGTATCATCTGCAAACTGGGACAAAGTACACTTCACACCCACATCCAAGTCACTGATGAAGACATTGAAGGGTACAGGTCCAAGGACCAAATCCTGCAGGACCCCACTGCCCACATCCTTCTAGGTCGATACTGACCCATCCACCACCACTTTCTGGGTGTGATCCCCAAGCCAATTTGCCCACCAAACTGTGTAATCGTCCAAGTCACAGCCTCTTCATTTATTTATGAGAATGGGATGAGATACCATATCGCAGGCCTTCCTAAAATCCAAGTACATGACATGCACCTCTACTCCTGTGTCGAAGCGTTTTGTGACCTGGTCATAAAAAGAAACCAGGTTAGTCAGGCGTGATCTACCTGCTCCAAATCCATGCCGGTTGCCCTGCTGCATTATTTTTCTTGCTGGACTCCCACAAACATGATCCTTAATAATTTTTTCAAATAGAAGAAATGGTAGACTTCATTGTCTACCATTTCAAAATTATTGAATGCTAACCTTCTCAGGACCTTTAAGGCATTTCAAGGTGGGCACCCAAAACTACTAGACAGGTTTAAGTACTCAGAGGTATTCAGAGATCCTAACACAGTAAGTTGGGGCAGAGAAAGTACTAACTGTTCACCCCCATTACACGAATATTTTTCTGCAATCTGTTTTCTAAACAAACTGCTTTCATATATGTCTTGGGCCTTTTTACTATTGATGGAATTTAGGCTACACAATATTTTCCATTATACCTGCACAATCCTTATGATTTCATAATTGAGAACAGAATTTGGCTCTGCTCTGTGTGTGAAATGGATATCACCCCAAGATATTTTGACCTTCAGACTTGTTTAGATTAAACAATTCTTTGATTAGTGAACAAATATGCAAGATTTCATCATGAAATTATCTGAAAATGTATTATACAAGTCAAGCGCTGTAACCTAATTAAATACATATGATTTCCCTTTTCATCTTACTGGAAGAATTACATTTGAGAATTTCATTTCTTTGGTCTGGATATTTGTTTTGTCTGCCATTTCTTAAGACATCTCTAAAAATATTTATTAAAAGCAAAAGAAGCTTTCACAGTTTGTTACCCAGTACTCAAGGTAATTAAATCCATCTTTATAAAGCACTTGCAGTGTTAAATTTTTAAAATTGCTATTGGCTGAACACTTGCAAGACTGATTTTGCATATTGAAGGCCTGGGGCTGTAGGACAAAGTGTTTCCTGAGATGATTAATGTGAGCCTGAGAGGAAAGAAAACATTGTAATGTCAATAAAATAAAATGAATTTTGTTACTTTCTCCTATCTTTGTTTCACCAACATCAAGGTTTAAAAATCCTTTAGATTCTGCAAAGATGTGAACAAACAAACAAGCAAAACAATGCAAGTATTTGTGCCAGGATTCTAAGTAGGTTACAATCACATTGTTTTTCACTGTTTTCTAGGCACAGAAGGCTTTAAAGTCTGTACTAAGATTACTGATCCAAATTTCTCCCTGGTGTAACTATTTATTGACTCCAAGATGAACATGAGTCGGCAATGTGGGGAGGCGGCTAGGAAGGCCAACTGCACCTTGTCGTGCATCCACAGATGCACCTCAAGCAGGTCCAAGGAGGTGATCCTCCCCCTCTATGCGGCCCTGGTCAGGCCGCAGCTGGAGTACTGCGTCCAGTTCTGGGCGCTGCACTTTAAGAGGGATGTGGACAGCATGGAGAGGGTCCAGAGGAGGGTCACTCGTATGATCAAGGGACAGCAGGGTAGGTCCTATGAGGAAAGGTTGCGGGACCTGAACCTGTTCAGCCTTCAAAAGAGAAGGCTGAGGGGGGATCTTGTGGCCTGTTATAAACTGGTTAGGGGGGATCAGCAGGCGCTGGGGGAGTCCCTGTTCCCCCGAGCGCCGCAAGGAGTGACCAGGAACAACGGTCACAAGCTGGCGGAGGGAAGGTTTAAATTGGGTATCAGGAGGCGCTACTTCACGGTCAGGGCGGCTAGGGTCTGGAACCAGCTTCCAAGTGAGGTGGTGCAGGCTCCCACCCTGGGGGTTTTTAAGAGGAGGTTGGATGACAACCTTACTGGGGTCGTTTGACCCCAGTACTCTTTCCTGCCATGGCAGGGGGTCGGACTAGATGATCTGCTCAGGTCCCTTCCGACCTTAGAAACTATGAAACTATGAAACTATAAGTCATTAGAGCTAAACCAGAATGAATCTGGGCTAATGCCTTTAAAATTGATTCATATTAAGTTGTGTAGATTCTTGCTAATTCACTCATTTCCCACTCCTCCCACCCCTCTCCATCAGTTAATTATTCAGTCCTTGTAGAAAGCCTTTAAAAGCAAGAGAAAAGATTTGATGGTATCATAATTTGCAGGGGGTGAGGGTACAGGTACATGGCATGCAGATGGGACACCAGCCCCAGGCACCAATTCAGAAGGGCGGAGGAAAGAATAACAGTTTCCAGGGAGCCTGCACCTTTGCAGAAGCCTATGTTTGGGAGCTTGCACTGAGACAGTGACAGCCCACCTCTGTTGCTGCTGCCACAACTACAGCATTCCATGCATGAGGAAGTGGGCATTTGCTTTCCTCTCCCCAACATGACCCAGTGTCCCCCGGAGTGCCAATTGAAACCTCTGTGATTTTACTATGACTACAAAGGGGATTGAGACTGCTGGATCCTGCCTATCACCCACAAGAGCAAACCCTCCAACACATCCCAACAGAGCTTCCCACTCCACATTTATGTCTAGTTATAAGAAACCTCTTCCCACTGATCCCCCACATCCACCCCCACTCCCCTGCTTCATACACAGGGAGATCCCCAATCCTCTACTACAATGGTTCTCAACCTTCATAGACTCAAAGCATCTATCCTTAGATGCAAGACACCTCTTAGAAAATAGGTAAGACACTCTAGCTTTCGCTCTTATTTTTCCATAAGCTGGAGAAAAATAGAGCAAAGAACTGAGACCATAACAGGTCAGAATGTTTCTAATGCTATGGATTCCTATTTGAAATATCTGGGTTTACCTTGTGAATCATGTTTGTTGTACACCTAACAGTGCTAACATTGTGTGGCACCCTATGGTGGCATGCTTGAAAGGATTTCAAGACAATGCATCCCCAGTGTTGCTCCCTCCTCCAGTATGCTTGGCTTACCTGCTCCTATTCAAGCATGCCAAACCCAATAGTGCAGCCAACAAGTTGCTCAGTCACCATGGCTAAGCGCAGACAGTCAAAAAGCCTGAGGCTGAATTGATTCAGTCTTTACAGGTTAGTCTAAGTTGCAAAGATTTAACTGATAAGCTAATGAATACACATTCACTTTTGATTCAGGAAATGCAGCCACATGCCTACGCCTTCTCAAGCCAGAAACTGGGGGCAGGGGGCACTAGAGCACATCTGCCAGCTATTCCCAAAGAGGAGGGAAGAGAGAAAGCCTTGCTAAAGCAGTAGGAATGCGGCCAGGCCCCAGCCCATGCTCTGTCTGGGGGAGAAGGGGAAGGTAGTGGCATTGAATTCATAAAAGCTTGAACAAAAATAGTTCTCTCTCTGAAAAAAATAGTTATTTCCCCAAGGTCTCTGGGATTTGCAGTCCACAATCAAAGCAGCAGGACTTTCAGTTTTGCTCATCACTGCCTCTTCCTGCTTCCAGGTGCCTCTGGGACTTGTAGTCCACAGTTGCAGTCAGCAGTAAGTTTAGCAGAACAGGGCAGTTCTGTACTCAGAGGAAGGTGAATTCAATCACCCTCCCTAGCCCCAGACCCAAGCTGGGGTTTGCCTGGCAGGGCCAGTGAGCTAGCTGTCACTGCTCCAGCTAGGGAGCAGAGAGGTAGGGCCAGTCCTACCCTCTGGAGCAGACAGCACAGCCCAGCCCAGGGCTGCAAAGCATGCTGGGATGCAGAGGGACTCTGATTTAACTTGAACCAGGAAGGGGTTCGGGACAGAAGTTTCATAAACCAGTTTGACTTAAATCAATTAAGTCTGATACTACATTCAACCAGGTTTATTTTAAACTGGTTTCAGCCATTTTGAAACTGGTTTATGTGCACTCAACTTCTATTCTGTTACAGGTTTAAATCAGTTTCTGATCACTCACACTGGTTTATATGTAACTTCTGTCCCTAGCCCATGATTCAGGGCTCCCTCCCCACCTGATGATAATGCTGTATTTTGCACCCTTCTGCCCTTAGCATATTTTATCAGTTTAAATTATAGTACTGTCCCAATGTGCTTTTCTCCCACTATGTGATCCTTCATTGCCTAGTATTATGAGTCTTCAGATGCAAGTAATATATCATTTCCACACTGGAACTTAATTATAATGTAGTTAAGTTGACAGTCATTTTTTTCCTTGCATCCTTAAAACATTATTTGGTCTTGCAGACCTTTAAGTATTCCAAGATATTTATTGTTGCAGACTTTACTCCAATTGCCCAGCTCATAATTCAAAGTTGTGTAATCAGAGGCAATAATATGCAGCAGCAATAGCTGTTGCAAGCTGAGTGGGAGAACAGAGCATACTTACTTCTGATGCAGCTCTTGTACACGTGTCAGCTGGATGAATTCAAGCCCATTGTCAGAAAGAAAGTCAGAGTAGCTCAGTGAAAATTGTAGATATGATTCTTTTCCACCCAAATTCTCATGTAAGGAAAACCAATTTAAAATATAGATTTCTTCAGTATACCGTCTTAGTTATCTACATGCTGGCCAATTAATCTCTGGTCTTTCCAAGATGTCATTTTAATATTTGTTTGGATAACCCATTGGGGCTGGAAAGAAGATATTATTTCACAAAGGGATGGTAATTTGGGATGTAACTGGTCTTTGTCAGATTATTTATTGCACTAACAGCTTCTGAAGGGAGGAGAGATGCATTGCACCTGGAAAGAACAGCACTGAGAGTGTCTCTACAAAACAGCAGTATCCATGGCAAAAACTGGCACTCCTGACAAACTACCATAAAGAAGTTTGACGGCCAGATTCTATCACCTTAGAAATGGACAAGCCAGGAAATACCCTGTATAAAGTTGCTGGAGGGAATTGGTCAGAATGATTGTCCGTTTCTTCAAAACGACCCCCATGTATATCACAGTTCTGATTAGGTGTGATGATTCAGTTACAAGCAGAGTAAAAGGCAGAGTGCCAACGAAACCTAACTGGTGTATCCAGGAATAGGAATCTTAATTCCTTCACAGTCATTAAATAAGCACAGATATTGAAGGAATAACAGAGTCAAAGTAAGAATTCATAGAATCATAATGAAGCAGAGCTAGAAGAGATCTCATATGGTCATCTAGTCCAATCTCCTGCTCAAAGGAAGATAATTTCTGACTAAACCACCCCAGTCAAGTGTCTGGCTAACCTGTATTTAAACACTTCCACAGACAGCAATTCCCCAGCCTCTCCAAGTAATCTGTTGCAATGCTTAACCACCCTCATAGTAACAATGTTTGTCCTAATATACAATCTAAATTGCTTCTTGCCCTGTCCCCTGCTGCCACAGAGAATAGTCTATCTCTAGCTTCCATGTAACCACCCTAGAACTCAAGAGACTTTCTACAAAAAAGAACATGCTGAAAAGAACTCATGGTATCATTTTGTATTACCCCAAATAGCAGCCAATTTTGTTCCCTGCAATACCCACAAAGGACCATTTTGTTATATTTCTTATAACTTGTCCCTGGGAAATTTAGGAAAATTGAACTAGGGGCTTGATTTTTTCTTACACTAGAACTATGCTGTGATTCTCAGGACATAATTTCTAACACCACTCAGAGCAGATGTTACTACAACTCTAAGAACTTGTCTACACAAGATAGTTCAGGACTATCTTGTTAGGACATAATCTAAATGAGAATCTAAACTGATTGAGCCTCCTGTGTAGCCACTTTCATTCTGACAAGAGAATATTTTTCCTGGTAGAGGGTATGTTGTTTCAGAAAGAGTTTAAGCTATACCAAAAAAACAACTCCGGGCTTATCCTAAAATTAAAGGGTTACAATTGATGGGGAATTAAGTCAGTATAGCTGTAGTTGTTAAACTATACTGGCATAACTGCTAAAATTACCCCACATAGATCAACCCTAAATTTTCTCACTGAGACAGGTCCCTTTACTGACATCAATGTCAGTGTAACATAATTCCACTTCTCCGTACTTCCTTACTATCTTCTCACACGTGCCTGTGCTACAGCCATGCCAAAACACAGGGATCTCCTATCCCTGAGGGAATTCTTTGCTGAGAATTTGCCATGGAAATGAGCCATGAGCATGATCTGGCCCTAAATCTATTTTTTTAAGTCTTTATCAAAGCTATCAAAAATAAGAATTTTAAACTTAACCACCCCCATAGTGACAATGTTTGTCCTAATATACAACCTAACGTCAATTAGCAAAGAATCAGAGAAGGGGCACTCTGAAGTGCTCTGGGTTAGAATACAGGGCAGTTGAGGAGAAAGTGACTTAACGGTGTTTTTTTATTACATTTCTTCCAACCAAGGGGAAAAGCGGGACCAGGAATTCTTAAGTCAGCTCACGGACGTAGTTAAGTCAAAGGACGTGGTCATCATGGGTGATCTGAACTTTCCAGACATCTGCTGGGAAGAGCAGTCAGCCACGTCTGACTGCTCACGTAGGTTCCTAGCCAGAATGCAGGACCTCCATCTAACCCAGGAGGTGCACAGCCCCACCAGGGGAGACGCCTTGTTGGACCTGGTGCTGGCCACGGGTGACAACCTGGTGAGGGGGCTGAGGGTGCTTGACTACCTGGGCAACAGCAATCATCGCCTGCTGGAATTCACTATCCAGTGCA
>NW_017729024.1:127261372-127261903 GCF_001723915.1 Gavialis gangeticus
ATCAAAGGGAGCAGGAGGGCACATAAGCCCCCATGGCTCACCAAAAGTATCTGGGAATGTCTCCTAGCTAAAAGGAAGGTGCACACCCAATGGAAGGGAGGGGCCATCACCAGGGAGGATTATACTGCGGCTGCTCGGGGATGCAAGGGGGCAGTCAGGAAGGCCAAGGTGGAGATGGAACTGGGACTAGCTTCCCAGATCAAGGATAACAAGAGGTCCTTTTTTAAATACATAGGGGGCAAAAAGAAGGTCCCGGGTAATGTGGGGCCCCTGCAGGACACGCTAGGAAATTTGGTTGTCACACTGGACGACAAAGCCAACATATTTAACCATTTCTTTGCCTCCATTTTCCTGAGCAGGGACTAGAACAGCCAACCCCCCTCTAGGCTCCCCTTAGATCCCAGGGGAGGTGCACCTAGGCCAAAGGGTAGTGAGGAACTAGTTAGGGAACTTCTGGAAGGACTGGATGTATTCAAATCAGCTGGTCCGGACAATCTCCACCCCAGAGTACTGAGGGAATTGGCTGAGGTC
>NW_017729024.1:127262168-127267204 GCF_001723915.1 Gavialis gangeticus
GAGATTATGCTTAGGGGCAATCAACACAAGTTCATTAGTGGCAGGTCCTGTCAGAACAACCTGGTGGCCGTCTATGACCAGATCACCAAATCCTTAGATGCAGCGGATATAATCTTTCTGGACTTTCGGAAGGCCTTCGACACTATCTCTCACCACATTCTCATTAAGAAACTGGGGGACTGTGGTGTCGACATCCACACAGTCAAATGGGTCGCCAACTGGCTAGAGGGCCGCACCCAGAGAGTGGTGGTGGATGGGTCATTTTCGACTTGGAGGGATGTGGGCAGTGGGCTTCTGCAGGGCTCGGTCCTCAGGCCCGCACTGTTCAACATCTTCATCAGTGACTTGGACGGGGGGGTAAAAAGCACCCTGTTCAAATTTGCTGATGACACTAAGATGTGGGGGGAAGTGGGCACACTAGAAGGGAGGAATAGGCTGCAATCGGACCTAGACAGGTTACAGGGGTGGGCGGATGAGAATAGGATGGGATTCAACACTGACAAGTGCAAGGTGCTGCACCTGGGGAGGAAGAACCAGCACCATACCTACAGGCTGGGGAACTCCCTTCTCGTCAGTGCAGAGGCAGAAAAGGATCTTGGAGTCATCATTGATGCCAAGATGAACATGGGCCGGCAGTGTGGGGATGCAGTCAGGAAGGCCAACCGCACCTTGTCATGCATCCACAGATGCATCTCAAGCAGGTCCAAGGAGGTGATCCTCCCCCTCTATGCGGCACTGGTCAGGCCGCAGCTGGAGTACTGCGTCCAGTTCTGGGCACCGCACTTCAAGAGGGATGTGGACAGCATGGAGAGGGTCCAGAGGAGGGCCACTCGCATGATCAGGGGACAGCAGGGCAGGCCCTATGAGGAGAGGCTACGGGACCTGAACCTGTTCAGCCTCCACAAGAGAAGGCTGAGGGGAGATCTAGTGGCCTGTTACAAACTAGTCAGAGGGGACCAGCAGGCATTGGGAAAGTCCCTGTTCCCCTGAGCACTACCAGGAGTGACTAGGAATAATGGTCACAAGCTGGCAGAGGGTAGATTTAGGCTAGATATCAGGAGGCGCTACTTCACTGTCAGGGCGTCTAGGATCTGGAACCAACTTCCAAGAGAAGTGGTGCTGGCTCCTACCCTGGGGGTCTTTAAGAGGAGGCTAAATGAACACCTTGCAGGGGTTGTTTGACCCCAGTACTCTTTCCTGCCATGGCAGGGGGTCGGACTCGATGATCTGCTCAGGTCCCTTCTGACCCTAGAAACTATGAAACTATGAAACTCTTCTATCTCCCCTAGGGTTACCGTACGTCTGGGTTTTCCTGGACAAGTCCTCTTTTTTGGCCCTCTGTCCTTATGTCTGGGCAGGTTTTTAAAATGGGAGCAAATGTCTGTGTTTTTGCTCTTCCTCTGCTTTCCCAGGCACTAGCAGCTTGGGACTGCTTGGGGTTCAGAGCAGCAGACAAGGAAATTGGTTGTAGGGGGTCACATGCTCTGTGCAAACTCCCGAGTAAGAGAGACAGAGTGTGTGCAGTGTGTGTGTGTGTGTGTGTGTGTGTGTGTGTGCGCATGTGCATGGGAAGCATGGCTGGAGGGGCAGGGGCTGTGAGCTGACAGTGAGGGGCACCGGCAGGGATGGAGGGACAGGGCCTGTGGGTCAGGAGTGAGGGGCACTGGCAGAGCTGGTAGGAGCAAGAGGCTGCGGGTCAAGAGTGAGGGGCACTGGCTCACTCTTGGTGGGGGGGCAAGGGGATGTAGGTCAGGAATGAAGGGCACCAGCAGGGCTGGGGGGGCAGGGGCTTAGGAATGAGGAACAGAGGCAGTGCACGGGTATATCACTGCCCACCCCAATCATATACCCTTCCCCCTCTCCACTCACTTCTCCCCCCTAACAAGTGTCCTCTTTTTTGATACTGGACATATAGTAACCCTAATCTCCCCTTTTTAAAAATAGTGTCCCCACTAGTCTCAGTAGGTGGATTCTATCTATTTAGTTACCTACTTAGACTTTTAACTCTTCTCACCCTTCACTGGCCTCTGACATCTTTCTGGCCTCATCAGAGCTTATCTTGCTTAATTTATACTGTTGATAGAGATAGGTACTTAGCCAAGTTAGTCTGAAACATGTGATGAAGTAAGCCACTGCTTATGAAAGCTTACACATCACGGATTTATGTCATCTATATGGTGCAAGTGCCAGAGAATCAATGCTCAGGAGTCAAAGCCAAACAAAATTCAAATGAGAAATTCAAATGTTGAATGTTATTAATCATCAGAACAAACTGCCAAGATAAGTGATAGAGTCTCCATTTCTCCTTGTCTTCCAGTCAAGACTGATGCCTTTCTGGAAGACATGCCTCAACCAAGCACAAGCTGTTAGTCTCAGTACTGGACTACTGGGTAAATTTAAAGACCTGCAATATGCAGGGGATCAGCTTAGGTGATATAGTGGTCCCTTCTGGCTTACACTCTATGTCTGTCAATTCCATTGACCAAAACAGAAGCAGGATCAGATCCCATAAGTTCATTAACCCAAAGAAACCAGACCTAATGAATAAGCAACTCCACAAACATCCGGCACAATGGTTTCTATTTGAACATGCAGAAACACCAACTCCAGCTGCTAGTCTGCCAGGCGAATCCTGTCATTCACTTCTTTGTGACTCTCTCCATTGTTGGGCAAAGTTTTCTTTTAGAGGCAACCCCCTTATTTTGTTCTTATGGAAAAGTCTTTAAAAGCCAAGAGACGGAAAGGGAGTCTTCAGCTAGAAACAAAGAGAAAAGGTGCTTCTGCCAGCAGGAGGCTAACAAGCACTGACAGTTTCTATCTCTGTGGCTTGAGCACAATCACTTTAGGCAGTGTCAAGACCTCTGTCAGTTCACTCCCTTGCCAAGCTTCCACAATAGATCAGGATGTCTGCATTCAAGAAACAAAACATTCCTCAAGGGAATCATCTCACAAAGCTTTGAGGCAGAGGATTCAATCACCCTGAGCTGTTCAGCAGATTTCACATCTTAAAGCCACTGAAATTGGCTGATGGCCTAAATAACTGGGAATTATTACCATGCTGAAATGATCAAGTATTGATAATTCTTGTAGCAGAGCATTCTAACATGCCATGCTGACTCTATATATCATTTAAGGCTATATATTAAAAGCCATTACATTGTGAAAATAAGGCAGGGCTTATTCCAGATGAAAATGTGGCTTGAAGTTCTAGGCCACATAATAAGACCCTAAGAAGGTCGCAGAACTTGGATGCCTGTGTTCAGCCTAGTGATTTAGCATCAGAAACTGTGCTAAGCTACACTGAGGATGCCTGCTCTTGACTGAATGGAAGGAGAAGAGAGAATCCATGTCTCCACAGGGCAGCTTTACGAAAGCCAGCCCAGTTGAGCCAAGCAGTCCGCTTCCTAGTGACCACATTGAAAATGTATAGAAACAAGAAGCTAATTCAGCTAAAAGCTCAATAGAGATAATGGCTCAGCTCAGCTCAGCAAAGGCCTTTTCCATGGGCCAAGCACAGGCAGAGGCTAATGTCTGATGAGAGCCTATGGGTAACACTTGACACAACAGGCTAAGAGTTGGTTCAAGGCAACTGATAAAGATAACACTGTGTGTGACTCACTGTCCCCCCAAGGCTATGGCCTTGCTGAGAAGCAGTCTCTTGGAGCCATGCTTGGCTTTCCTGTTGGTACTTTTACTAATACTTTTTTGTGCTTGCTCCCTTTAATCCTTCCAATTCCTGTGAAACTGTGTCACTGACAATAGCTCCAGAGCATGCCATCCAGGGGATGCATCCCACCCACCTCCTCTATAATCCCCATTATCCAAAAGCAGGTGTGGTTCTATGGCATTCTCCATGGGGCAAATTCATCCCTGGTGAATAGCTCTATTGCCATCAAGAGAGTGGATAAACTCAGCAAACTTTTGTAAGTTCAAACCTTTAACTCCCATTAACCTCAGTGATGGATCATGTGCTTTCATCCCTACACCTCAAGAGGAGGAAAAAAGCCATCAAAAGATGTTCCCACTACCCTGATACTGCATCAAAGTTCTTTATCACTAAGTGTGCCAATAAATCTGTTTTTTTAATGTTTAGAGACTTTCTCCTTAATTGGCTCCTTTGATACAAATAACTCCCCTTTCTGCCTCAGCAGGGAAGTCAGTAAAATAACAGCAGTGTTTGTGATAAGAGCATCCAAAGAAGTAAAAAAGTGCTTTTTATGGAACTGACCCCTTAACAAGTAAAAACACAAAAGATCATTTATTATAAGTGTTCCTTTGCCAACAGCCCTTATGCATGTTACCAATTTCAAAAGCTTTAAGTTCCCCTTCTAGAAAGGCTTTGTACTGCTTCCCACTCATTAGAGGATGTCTATTGAAAGTAGCATTTCCAACATTAATATTAAATGCAGAAAGAAATGTTTAAACATAGTTATGGCTAGAAGGCAGACTGACAAACACCAGGAAATTCAAAAGTTAAAGCTGACACTCTGCCCTTAACTAACACCAGTGTGAAAACAAACAGAGGGGAGGTAGCGGGTTACTTAGACTCAGCCAGAAGTGTCCATTTCCTGGCTTTTATCAGTTTATGTCACAACATCAACATTACCTAAGCACAGGATTTTTCTGTTTCAAAAATGACCTTGTATGAACAGATGAGAGAACTACACTAATGCCTTGTACTTACAGCTCATTCCAAAAGGACTCCAAAAAGTGCTTTTTCAAATCCCTTCCCTCACCACAGAAATGCAACAAAATCTGGAGTGAAGTATGGCAGGCATTACTCAGGCTTTGTCTACACTAGAAATTGGCCCAGATTTTGTCATTTCAGCCAACAATCAGCAGTGTTTCACCAGTTCAGACTTTCAACCCAGGAGAGCTGCTGCTTGCACCAGTTGACTTTATACCTGCTTGAAATCAGAATTTGATTACACATAGCAGCTTTCCTTTTCTACATAGGGGCTTGACTGCTGCTCCAGTGGCTGAAATCAAGTCTGATCCCGAGCCTGCACAATACCTCTGTGCTTGAGGAGACGAAG
>NW_017729024.1:127272204-127297788 GCF_001723915.1 Gavialis gangeticus
ACTAGAAATTGGCCCAGATTTTGTCATTTCAGCCAACAATCAGCAGTGTTTCACCAGTTCAGACTTTCAACCCAGGAGAGCTGCTGCTTGCACCAGTTGACTTTATACCTGCTTGAAATCAGAATTTGATTACACATAGCAGCTTTCCTTTTCTACATAGGGGCTTGACTGCTGCTCCAGTGGCTGAAATCAAGTCTGATCCCGAGCCTGCACAATACCTCTGTGCTTGAGGAGACGAAGCTTAAATTGTCTTATTCAACAAAGCCTGGGACATTTTAGGTGGAAAGCAAGCAGTTAAGCAATTTCAAAAGAGTGAGGACAGGCTGGAGCATTTCCGGTTTCTCAGGGAAATGTGTGTTTATGCTTCAACTCATTTAGGGCCAAATACTTTATCCCTATGAAAAAAAAAGTGAGCAGGCTTTGATCAGATGTTCTGTGAGGAAAAGACCTCCCATCTTGCCAAGGAGCACAGCAGTTCCCAGCTCCGGTCATGTTGCAGAACATCCCCCATGTCACTTTTCACAGAAGTTGGGCCCTGTGCAGCAAAGGATTATACTTTGAAAACCCTCTAGATACATTTAAGGAAACAGGGTTTTTACAAATGTGTAGTATGCACCGAGTGCCACTGAGCTACTCTGATCCATTCAAGAAGGAGCTTTGTAGTTTTTCAGTTAGAAGACTGGGGTCAGGCATTGCCCAAAGCTCAGTAACTGTAGAGCAGGGGTGGGCAAAATGTGGCCCAGGGGCCGAATGTGGCCCGCCAGGCCATTCTATCTGGCTCATGGGGCCCTTAAAAAATTTAGAAAATTAATATTTATCTGTCCTGAGCTGCCCGTCATGCAGCCCTCAATGGCTTGCCAAAACTCAGTAAGTGGCCCTCTGCCCAAAATAATTGCCCACCCCTGCTATAGAGGGTTCTGGTCAAGTGAAACTAGTAGAATATCACTGCAAAAAAGCACCTTGATTTGGAGGCCAGGTACAGTGTTTTCTACACACAGTACACAGATGAACTGTGAAGGGCCAATTTGTGTTGATGGGAGGGCTTCTTTGGGGTATCATGACCTTGGCTCATCCTCCATACTGATTGTCCCTGACTTACCTTTACTTACATACAATGTTTTTACTGTGCCATATGGAGGCATTGTACCCCAGTGGCATCAATATGTTCTCATGGATTTCCTCTGGGGACAGGCCTTTCTTATGGAGGTACTTGATCACCACTTCAATTTCTTTTTCTGTTTTTCAAATGTTTAGAGACAGACTCACTTTGACACATCCTCACAGACGTTCTGCACAGATAAAAAATTGGTGCTAATAAAGAAAAACTTCAAAATATCAGTATTTTGATGTATGAAACCTCTTGGGCCCTACTGTATCATTAAATAAGTCGGGCTAAGTCAGTGGTTCTCAGCCAGGGGGGCCACAGCACCTTGGGGTGCCATAAGATCCTTTTAAGGGTTCCGCAGAGTGGAACACACAATATTAGCACTGTTAGGTGTGCAAACACTTGTACATGATTCACAAGACAAATCTAGAGCTTTCAAAAAGGAATCCATAGTATTAAAACCATTCTGACGTGTTTCTGAGTTCTTTGCAACAGAATTGCTCCAATATTTTCCCATTATCAAAAAAAAAGAGTGAAAGCTAAGAGCTGGCATTTCCAAGGGGTACCTTGTGTATAGACAGGTTTAGAACCACTGGACTAGATAGTCTCTGGATGCCCCTGGTCAGGGCCATCCTTCAGGAGGGGGTGGGGGGAGGAAATCAGGATGACTGCCCCAGGCCCTGTGCTTTGGAGGGCCCCACAGAGCTGAGCCAGCTTTGAGTCTGGCTGCTCACCCCCACCACCCCGCCCCTGCCACCACTGCCACGTCCGGGCCCCACACAGGCTGATTTGCCCCAGGCCCCGCACCCTGCTATGGTCATCTCTGCCCCTGGTGGTAATGTTGTCATTCTATAACCTGTGACAGGGAGGAAAGGATTTCTGATCCTTTTCCGCCTGACAGTGAGTCTCAGTTCTCAAACTGATGAATGCTGACCTCATTTAAAATGAAATATTTTGCTCAGCTTTTCTAAAAAACATTGATTAATTTTGTTGATATTGGCTGTGCTCCAGGATTTGGCTCATAGTTTCCCAATTGAACTAAGTAGCTGTTCTGGTTCTGGCCCATGAGCCACATAGCTATATGCAGCACATTTTTTAAAGACTATAATCTTGTATTGTTCAATAAAGCAGTGGAGTGACTCTGTAGATCCCAATTTTTATGTTTTAGATGGCAGGTGATCACGGAATTTTGAGACCAGGAAACAGCATCTAAAACCATCAAGCCTTTGGGAGTTTTACACTCATATGTCTTAAAAGTGACAGTATGTTTGCTTTAAGCAAACACAGTCCCAAAGCACAGACACACATGGTCTTTCTCCTCTTTGTTTGTACATGGCAGAGTGAAGTAACAGTAGATTAGTACTGGCTAGTTAACACTGACAACTTGCTCAGTGCTATGTAATAGCCAAGAATAGACTGACTCTGCTAATAGCAACATTTTAGCATTTCACAGGCCCTTTCATTACCCCCACACCCCTGAAATATAGCCATTAAAACTGGTTGAAAACTTGGAATAACCATTCCACAGGAAAAAAGAATGTGTCAACATCTGTTATTATCCTAAATTAGGACGAAAAGGATAAAAAAAAAAAAATCAACAATTTTCAGAAAATGGAAAATTAAAAAAAATCCATTTGAACTTATCAAAACGTTGTGTTGTATCAAATTGAAAGTCTTTATTTCAGTTCAATCTGACAATAACCTGTGTCCCCTTGAGTTGCCCTGGTGTCTTACTGATGCAGTAATTCAGGTGTCTAATAACCTCATTTTCTTTTCTGGACCTGGGTCCCACACCAAACAACATTCCTCATAGTGCTCTGCAGTAAGTCAACCAGAGAAGAGACTGCTTCATGGGAAACGTAGTCCAAATATGGAAGAGACTGGAGCTGCTCAAACTACAACTCCCATGAGGCACTGTGGTAGCTGGGGGTGGGGTGGGGTGGGGTGGGGAGACAGAATGTCAAACTGACCTGCAATGTTTCCATTCCTTTCAATATAGGGTTACCATATTTTCAGTTTAAAAAAAGAGGACACCTGTTGGGGTGGGGTGGGGGGATAAATATGATTGTGGGGAAGGGCAGTGAGATGCCCATGCCCTACCCCTGCCCCTCACTCCCAAGCTACAGCCCCCTCAGCCCTGCTGCTGCCCCTCACTCCTGAACCACAGTACCCGGCCCCCCAGACTATGCTGCTGCTGCCCCTCACTCCCAACCCACAGCTTGCCCTGTCCCCTCTGATATCACTTACTCTGGGCCTGTAGCCCCCTGGAACTGCCTGTGCCACGCACTTCTGACCCATGGTTCCCCCCCCGGTACCCCTCACTCCCAAGCCACAGCCCCTCTCAGTGCCCCTCACTCCCAACCTGTAGACCCTTGCCCCCCCAGCTTTGTCAGTGCCCCTCACTTCTGACCCGCAACCTCCTGCCCCTCCCCAGCCCTGCTGGTGCCCCTCAGTCCCAACCTGCAGGCCCCCCAACCCCCCAGCCCTGCCAGTACCCCCCACTCCTGACCCACAGCCCCCTGCTCCCCCCAGTCTTGCAGCATCTCCTGACTGCCCCACCCCTGTGAGAACAGGCACCAACTCCAGTGCCACTGGCACAGCCATGCAGCTCCCTGCTGCCCCTGAAGGGCCCCCACGCCTTCCTCCGCTGGACAGTCAGGCACCTCCCATCCTGCTGCAGCCCCAGCACCATATGCGCCCTGCCTCCAGTCACCCTCCCACTCTCCCTAGCACCAAGCAGCTCTTTGCTAGGGCAAGCTAGGGAGTGCCAGGAAAAACTCTGATGCTGAGCAGAGGCAAAGCAAAATCCCAGATATCTGTTGATATTAAAAACAATGGAGATGGGAGGACCCAAAAAGAGGACATTCCAGGAAAACCTGGATGTATGTTAACCCTATCAATGTAGCAAAAAACATTGTAGTGAAAGTCCAGCTCAGCTGAAATGCAATCTTTTAGTCAGGTGCTTCTAATGGAAAGATTGAAGAACTGGTACAAAATTGGAATTTTACTGTGGAAAATTTGATTTTGCAGAAACTTCATTTTCCACTGAAAATATTTAGAACGGTTGGGAGTTTTTTGTTAACAATTTGTAAATCAAAACAAATTGGAGCTTGTTTTCTAAGGCTTTTTTATCCAAGAGATTGAAATAGTTCAGCTAAAAGTGTTATTTTAAACTTAGAAAAACTTAACCTGTGTAAGTATATTCCTAAATAATTAAAACCAAACTGAAAGTAGCCTGGATAAACTGAACTGGGTTAGGGAAATGAGATTAAAATGTACAACTTTCACTAAACTAATGAAACTCTTGCACATGAAACCAAGCCCTAAAATCTTATTAAAAATGCTCTTAGTGACATACTTGTGGAAGAAGGCTTTTAGTGCCATTAATTGTTTGCACATTTCAACTGAAGAAAACATGTGATAACTTGAAGGGGTCTTTTAAAATCATTCACTTTCAGTAAGGGACACTTGTACTCCAAATGTGCTTTCCTTCGTGCACTGGCCATCTGAGACAAAAAGATGGAAAAAATATTTCATTTGGAGTTGAACAAAATGTTCCATTTCTTTTTCACTGTTTAGCCTTTTTTTTTCTTTTTATTAAAATAATTCAATGTTGGCAATTTACCAAAAGAAAAACTAAATGCTTTATTTTGAAAATGTAAAAATAAAATGTTTCAAATCGTCTCAAGTTTTTCTGATTCTTCTCTTACCTGGAACCATTTATTGAAATTAACCCAAATTTACAGATATTTTTGGCCCTCCCTAACATTTCATTTTTCAGCAAATAAACTATTCACTGAAAAAAACTCTGGACAGGTTCTCTCACACCATACCTATTGTTTACTCAAGACCTAGAGATTGTTCTTTCATTTAGAAACTATTTAGAAACCTTTGCACCAAGATACCTACTGTGTGAATTAGATTGAATAATATCATCCGAATGTATGAGATCCAAGCTGAGTCTTCAGCCCCTTTGAGGTTATTTCTTTCTATGTGTTTCTCACTGAGTGAGTTCCCAATAAAAGCTCTCAACAGCAACATGGATGCAACAGGAAGAATTCCATCATTCTCACCCTCATTATTCTCCTGACCAAAAATGAAGAGCATGAAACAAGTCACAATTGAGCATAATGAGCATAATGTCAAGTCAAAATTGAGCATAATGAGCTTCTTCCTCCTTCGTTACTTGAAAAATTCAGATCAGTAAAGGGACCCCACACAGCTTTTCAGTGCTAAATTTTAACACGGAGCAAATTGGTTCAGTTAAGTTATGAACTGCTGAACATAAAGCTTTGTAATGGAGCTGCTGACACAGCAAACTACAGCCCCATTTGCAAAATGGCTTCAGCCCAACATATTCACTCCATCATTTGAGAAGAGGCATTTTCCTTTTGTAAACCTGCCTTTGTATTGCTCACACTCCTACATGCTACTTTGCGCCAAAGTATTTGCTATTCTTTAGAGACTTCTGCAGTTTCCTACATGAGATGGAATTTACCTTCATGTAATTATTTGTTCTGGAAGCTCTTTGATCTCTACTTCCCTTGTAACTGCAGTGTAGTCACACTTTGAACTACAAAAAAGTACCAATTTAGAGCTCTTGATGCAAACATCATAATAGTTAATCCTAACAAAAAGGTGTTAATTGGTCTCTTGGCAATTTAAGCCAGAGTTACAATAGGCTCTTATATTTGTTTACCACTGTTGTTTCTTCACCTCAGTAAAAGAGCAGTACTCCAAATGCCTTTTTATACAGTCTTCTATTTTTTTTAAGTTTACTTTACAGTTCAGGGTAAAAAAAATATTGAATGTTGGTGAA
Source organism: Gavialis gangeticus (assembly GCF_001723915.1). NCBI lineage: Eukaryota > Metazoa > Chordata > Crocodylia > Gavialidae > Gavialis > Gavialis gangeticus. Next base: position 127,278,129 of record NW_017729024.1, read on the forward strand.
ACAGATCCATCTCAACAGGTGTGATTAAGGAAGACTAAACTCCCAGTGAACCGTCCAAGGCTGTGCTCTCATGGATAGGAACAGGTGAGAATTCAGGTCACACCAAAACTCTTTCTTGAGCACAATAAGCCACTGTTAAATGAAAGCTATTTCCTGGTATGACAAACTCAACCAACTCTTTGATGGTAACAGAAATTTCACAGGATTCTGTGAAGAATACGGTCTTTTTTCCCATTAGCCTTTTCTCCGCTCTCTCCAGTTCAAGAAAGCCATATGAATAAAGTGACCAAACACTGTGTTCAAAATGAAGAAAGTTGCTTCACATGTTGGATTGGAAAGTCAAATTTCAAAGAGAGACTAAGGAACTGTTCAGTTTGGTTGTTCTCATAAAGCACACAGAGGCCTTATTTATGAGGAGTGTTCTACCCAAGGGTGTACCCCTGGAGCAGTACACAAAGTTATAGTCTCTATATATTTTGATAATGCAAGTACAGTCTTCAAAGCACTAGTAGACTGAGAAGTAAAAAGGGAATCACCTCACCCTATCATATGTTTAGCCAAGTGAATTGTGAAGAATAAAATGACAAGATTTCCTTAAACAATAGCCAGTGCCAAATGCTATGTTTTCAGGTAAGCAAGGAGAAAGCATTGTTTGATGGTCACAGCATGGGAGTAGCAGCCAAGCATTCTGGGCCTCGTTCTCTTACTAATCATTTCAATCAAAGTGAATCCATCTCTGATTCAATTAATCTATATGGCCCACCTCTACCCTGCCTTTTGCCTGACTTCAGACAACGAACTCTTTCTACTCATTGAAACGAAAAGCTAGTCTTATATAACTTTGAAATAAAGTCAGTACTTCCACAGAACACAGGGATATAGCATTGTTTAAAATGAAGCTAGTTGGTGAGAGATGTTACAGAAGTGGTCCTGGGATAGAATGAGGCATTGGTTTGTTGCAGGGTGAAAGACAAACTGGATATTACAAAAGACAAGACTAGGGTGTGAAGAATATTCTCAGACTTCTAGCTCATCAACATCAATAATGGCTGAAGGTCATTATTTCCTAGTGCCTACTATATGATTTTTCCAGGCTAAGAAACATCTTACCATTGCTTTCCCCCATCAAAATACCTCTGACTGGAGCCCAAACCAGACTATGCTATGGTCTCTTAAGAATACTCAAGGACTGGTATGCTACCAGTTTACTAGAAAGGGTTCTAGCAGCCTGTTACATTTGCATATACTCTTGCCCTTGATCAGTTGTAGCCTGAAAAGAACATGCCATTACAGAAGCTTATGGGTCAAATCAATTTATTCTTTCTTTTTCCTTTTGCATTATTATACTTTAGGCCTTTGGCAGCTGCAACTCATAGTCTGAGGCCTGGGACAGAGGCACTGATATTATATTATAAATGTATAGAATGTATTTAAAAGAATTAATTTTATTGCAACATTCGCTGTGACTGAGGAAAAGGGTGAGAGATCTAAAGATCCGGTCAGTTTTCTCGTGTAAAAAGGTTTAGTCATTTCTCATCTGGAGAAGCTAAAAGTTCCACTGAAAACTTATTGTTCTCACAGTTAAATCTTGAATCAGTGCCTTTTATTCTGGCTTTGCAACCTATCTTGTACTAAATGTCCTCCCTTTTTAATCTACTGACTACAGATAAGTAAACACTGCATGAGATTAAGTTATTTGAGGGGTTTTTTGCTGTTGCTTCTTTTAATTCTCTGTAAAATGAGGAAGCTGTTAGAACAAAATATAAAATATCATTACAACCCCCTCTCTTCCCAGAGCATTTGTGGCACACCTTTCTAGGCAAAAAAATAATAGATTTTATAACAGCAACCTGATACAATAAATCAGAAGCACTTTGTAATTGTAAACCATGCTTAAAAGCTACATTTCAAGATTATATATATTAAGCAGACTTTTGTGTCATGGTATCAAAGGGAGTAAATAAAGACTTGACATGACAGATGAGCCACAATTTGTGATTTCCTTGACATCTTTGATTAACAAATCCAACTCTTACTCAGGAGAATAGTTCTCTTCTGTATATGACATGGCAATCATCTTGTGTTAGAGTTGATATAAAGGCAGTTAAAGAGTTGTTTTTTTCCATCTGAGTACCAGAGAACTGCAAGATTGAAGTCTACTACATACACAGGTGAACAAGCAGCCAGGGGATTAAAATTAAGCAGCTATCTGAAGTGAGTGGAAAAGACAGAAACAAGTTAGATGGGGATGTGTATGGGATAGTTCAGATAGAGATGATCCTGCCTCGCACAGGGGATTGGACTAGATGGTCTCCAGAGGTTCCTTCCAGCCCTACTTCTCTATGATTCTATGATACTCCCTACAAACACTGACTCCTGGGTCTTGGGAATGGTGAGACTTCCTGCTGAAGAAAAGGAATTTTGGAAGTTGTTAGGACTTTTATGTATTTATATATTTTAAATTCTATTTGCTCTCAAGTAATTTAAGGGAATCGTATCAATCATAAGCATGATGTGTCCCATAATAAAGTAGAGTCTCCCAGTGTTTAATGTACTCATCCTCACAACATGCCTGTGACACAAGGAAATACAGTTACCTTCACTTTTCAGATGGGGAACTGAAGCTCAGAGTAGGCAAACAACTGTCCAACATCTTACATGAGACCTTTAGAAGAGCAAAGGATGAAACCAGGTCTCCTGAATGCCAGGCCAACACTCTAGGTGCACTATTTTTCTTCTTTTACTTGAAGTGAAGGTCACAGCTTCTCTAAACCACACTGGTGCTAACCTTGCTGGACATAAACCATCAGTAAAATGGGAGTACCACCTCCAACAGTAAAGCTATCAATTTATTTAAACCCTCAGTCATAATGGTACAATGTAGGTCACTTAGATACTACACCGATAAATACTTCAGTTACCTAAAATAGATGTTATTCTACTGGTTGTCTTGAACCTATCAATCACTCTTCAAGTGCTCAAATAAAAAGGCCACATTGCCTTTCAGATGATCTTTTTCACAAAATAATATCAACAAAATCTACTAATTGTTTCAAATACACATGCTCTCAAAGCCTACTGGCATCTGAATTCTTGACGTTTCCATCACTATGATCACCTCACACTTGGGATGAATGCCCCATAGATATTTGAAGAGCTTCCACCCTTATTCTTCAGAGCTCTCTTTAAAACACACCTTGAAAACAATCAGATTGCTAATGTGTTAAATTCATTCAGTGTCTTGCACACTGATCAACAGTTAGGGGAGGGGTTTTCAACCTTTGGGATCAACATACCCCCAGTGGCCAGACGCGGCGCAGGGGTGGCAGGGGGTGGCATGTAGACAAATATGGAGCAGCGGCAGCCGCCGCATGTGAGCTTCCCCTGCCCCCCATATCCAGCTGGGCAGGCGGCGCCTGTGCAACAGTGCAGGATGGTGCATAGTGATGCTCCATCCCTGCCCACCCGCGCATACCCCCTAGGGCCTTCTCAATGACCCCTGGGGGTATGCGTATGCCCAGTTGACCATGCCAGATTAGCCAGGATAGTCCTGGATTTCAGAGGTTGTCTCAGCATCTCAGCTGCTGGAGAAAATTGAAACAAAAGTCCCAGATTCTTGGGAATCCATCTGCACAAGACTGGGCATATGGACCAGTTCAGGCCAGTCCAAGACTTTTGCTTCAATTTTCTTCAGGGAGACCAGCCAATGGGCTGCTCCCTGGCCTAGACTCTTCTGGACTGTGAGCAGTCACATGCACAGTGGTGGGAAGGGCAGGGAGAGGAGCCATGGGGTGGTTGCCTGCCCTGCTCCTGGGAGCTGCAGGGTGGTGGGATGTGTGTGTCTTGCCTGGGCCCCTTGCTAGGAGCCAAACAGGCATCATGGGGGAGGGGGCATTGTGTATGCACTGCACTGTCCTGCCCGGCCCAGGACCTGGCACCCCACTGTCCCAGATTTCCCTCAAATTATTATGGTCACTCTACCAATAGCATCTTATTCTTTCCTTGTTCTCCCTTATCTTTCTGTATCCATGTTTCTTGCATATTAATATTTCTGTTGCTTGGATGGTTTATTGTAATGATAGGATCTCCAGCTGAGATGGATCCAAAGTAAGAAATTGGATTTGGAACTAAAAGTCCTCCTGTGTTCTGATAAAACAGTTTTGTTTCAAACACTTTCTACTGCAAAGGTAGGAAACAAGCCATCATCCCAGAGGCAATCTGGTATTCTATAGTTGCCAAAGTAAGATGGCTTCTTTATTTCCTGTTACTGTTTTGTACATTTGTAAACCCCTTTATGTGGCAAAGAACAGTCTGCAGGCACATTCCAAAGGGGATATTGAATATTTTATTGACAGCAGAGTTCTAATGAACTGGTTTCGACAGTCACTACCTATAAAAGTCTTCCCCTCAGGGTTCACAAGAGGGAGGAGTGCATCCTTCCACCCTTCACCTACAAATCCCTGCTGAGAACAATGCAATGCAAGGGGAAACTCACCACTTTCAGCAAGTCTCATAAATCTTTCCTTTGATCCCTGACAGTTTTGCTTTCCTTGAAGGGGGAACAAACATACATTCTTGGAATAAGTATTCCTGACTCATTAATAGGCCTTTAGAAATGTGCCAGCTCCATAATCTAAAAATAGCTCAGGTATCCATGGGAAAAGGTTATCTACCAAGCAGGGAGTAAACCACAAAGGCTATTGCCCAATGCACAGATTCTAGCCATACACCTGAAAGTGAGCAGATCCACCCTTCAAACATTTGTAAATGAATTCTCATAGGGGAAAAAAAAAATTAATTCAAAACTTCATTAAATAATTTTATTTGGCAGAAGTAGCCACAGGTGTGTGCCTCTCTCTCTGTCCTATTCCAACCCTGTCTATATTGGATTTTGTTTGTTTTATTATAGAAGCAGTTCAAGGAAGTGACTATCTCCTTAGAGACCAGAGGAAGGTTACTGTGATACCCTAAAGCTTGTCTAAATTCATCCCAACCATGCAGTTGTTCCAATAAAAGATATCACCAACAAAATTATTGCCTCTTCTATATTTCCTGGACCATCACAGCTACAACATCACTTCAACACTACCTCTTTATCTGGTAGTTATACAGCACCTTGCACAGAGAAACCCAATTCTGTTTAACCATGACTGATTAACAAAAATGCCCCTCCTCCCACCAGTGATGCCAGAGCTTCAGATACTTTTTCCTTACCCATCTTCATGCCTACTAACATGCTTCTTCTAATCCATGGAATGAACTACTGACCTCAAAGAACTAGGCGTACACTAATCAAACTCCTCTTAAAGCCCACAGAAATAGCCCGCCTAAGTCAATAAATTAGCTACAACACCATAACTGCATCTATAACACCACCTTATTTAGGTCCCCCTATGCATCTTTTTCTCCTTCCCCTCATAATAGCCTTGGAGACTATAAACTTACTGGGTCAAGAACTTTGTTAAGCTGTGCTTTACAAAACACTATGCACGTTGCTATGATTCAATTAATAATATCTCAGTTTAGAATGCCTCCTTCAGAAAGTATAAAGTAGTTTTTTACCTATATACTCTCATACTGATTATTACCTATCCCAGAGTTTGAACATGAGCCAGAAGATATACACAAATGTTTAAGAGATTTTGGAGGGTAGCACTTCATTCTAAATAAACAGTTTTAGTACAGCTATGGAGGCCTCACAATTAGTTGTCAAGATAAGTTCTACAGCTGTTTCCAAACTTCCATTGCCAGATACAGCAGTTCCTATAGTCTTCACTGAAGTTTGGCTTCACAAGATATAAAAGGAATCCCTGTACCATCAAAAGCCATTAGGAAGCAGTGCAATGAGGCATGGCACACTTGCTTAATGCACATTACACCCCAAAATAATGCATAATAGAATGAAACCGCACAGTGTAGCACTGGGGAGAAATACCACAGAAGGAGAGCAATATTTGGTCAGTTGTGTTAGCACTAGTAACTACAGTAATGGGATTATGTATTTAGGATGAAAACTTGATTCCATTAAAATTAATAGCAAAATGACTTCAACTGAGCCAGGAGTTTACCCTTTTATACAGCTTAAGGTTCACCAGACTTTGATTTGGCCAAAAGGTAAACAAAAAGACTTCATACAAACAGACTTCAAACAGCAGAAAGATGGGATTTTTATTTTATTTTATTGTATTTTATTTTATTGTCCTGTTAAGTACTCAAAGAAGTACTGACTTTTCATTGTGTCTTCCTACAATTAAAAAAACAAAAATCCCCTGCCTGGGGGATGGAAGATGAGAAAGGAAATCTTCTATATATCTTTGAAGCTGGAAAGTATTGAAATACCACAGTGATATGGAGTGCACAATAAATGCCAGGATACAGAGGTTCAAAGTCATTTGCTCTCGACACAGTAGGAATAAAAACAGTTATAATAGATAACAAACTATTAGAAGTCTTAAGATTTGCCTGCTTCAGTTATAGTATCATACAAGAGAGAAAAACCAGAGAGACAGACATTCAGAGAGAAAAGCATTGGCATTTTAATGACATTTAATGGATGTGGGGTGACAATCTAGATCAGTGGGTACCAACCAGTTGATCTCAATCCACCAGCAAATCTTGGAGCCTCTTGTGGTAGATCTCAGAGCTTCTTGGAGTCAGTCCAAGGCTGGGGTGGGGGGCTGAGTGCCTGTGTGCATGCATGCACACACCCCAGCCCAGCAAGTCAGTCCATGGGGGAGGTAAGGGGCAGAGGCTAGATCAAGGGCCTTGTGGTGAAGAACAGTGCAGCAGGAGCAGGAAGGAGCAGGGGTAAGTTGAGTGGGGCCCCAGCCAGGTGGGACTTACCTGCTGGGGAGGTGCACCCCCAAATCATTTTTTCTTGATCTTCCCCACCCTTCCCCTCCCCACAGACTTACCTGCTGGGTGGTGGGGAGAGGGAAGGGGGTGGCAGTGCACAGTAGATCTTGGGTTGCTTTTAAATGCCAAAGGTGATCTCCTACTTAAAAAGTTCGAGACCACTGATCTACATAGTGTCAGTTGTCCTAAGCAAAGTTGGATAAAGCATCAGCTGGTACATAAAGCAAACTATAAGGAAATCACCTCACACCATGGACAAAGAGGTTGTCAGGTTAAGAGAGGACCAAAAAGGCTAAGGGACACATTTTGTACCAGACAACTCAGCGCAGAGGGCTAACACTATTCCTGTGACTTCCTACCAAAAGAAGCAATGCTTGTAACAAAAATAAAGGGAGTGTATAGTTATATACGGGGAAACAAAAACATATGGAAAGAGTGTATGGAAAGAGAAATATGGCTGCAGTTGCTGAACAGTTGAACAGATAAGCTCTTGCAGGAAACATTTTAAAAGATCCCAAATCACCAACTAACAGTATTTCCATGAAACAAAACTATTCATTAAGAAGATGGAAGAAAATAAAGGCAATTTTTAGGAAGAACTTCTTAGGTGTCTTGTTCTCTCTTAGCCAGTCAGGATGCTTTGAACTGATAAATAAAATGCTTCTTGTACAATGAAAGTGGAGGTCCATTATGAGATTATTGTAAAAGGGCAACAGAGTTTTGATGTCCAACCTCAGTTGGGAAGGCTGGTGAGCTGATTTGTCAGCAAATCTTGACAGATAGAACAAAAGCCTTTAGCTGACAAGTATATTCTGATTGGAAATAACAGACAATAAATAGTGCCAGTGCAAGGGCACCATACTTACAAGAGATGTTGCTTCATTATATTCTAGAGTTACTCCATGATGCTGTTTGCTTTAACTCTGCTCCTGGTTATGCAGAAAGCTTAACTCCAGTGTCCTCCTCCATATCATTGTACAGATACTAACAAAGTCTGATATTTCTGTGTTTGGGACAACCCTCGGGAATGATAAACAACTCCTAGACTACAGCAAGTGTCTCCTGGTGGTGTTACCTCCATGTGTTAAGAGAGGAAAGAGAACCCAGCCTGAAAACACCATGGATCATAAACTCCAAAGGGCAAACAGAATTATGTAGTTCCTGGAGTATCCCTAGGAATAGTCTAGTGAAGTATGCTTACAATAGCTCATATCCTTCATGATAACATGATCCCCTTAGTCCCACTATCTTTGACTGACCCACTGCCATTCTCCCTGGCAGGCATGCCTCCATCCAGTTTTTAACCTCCCATGCTTTAATGGAAGAAAGCATTTGCTCTGGTGAATTCACTATGTTCAGCATACAGAGATCCTGTCATCCATTTCAAACTCTGAAGCTGAAGAGTAGAACAAGGTTTTGAACCAGATCTGAAGTAGAGAAAATAACCTGTCTCTTATAAGCAGCTAATTCAAACAAAAAGCTGATACATTCCTGCTGGAAAGTAACACTGCTTAGAAATGGGGACACACCTGAAACTTGTTCAAAGGCTTGTACAATCAAATCCTAACTCTTCTTTTTATTTACCTTAATTTGAACTATCTGCTTCTTAAAGATCATCTGGAAATCTGCATGATAAATTCTTCTACACATTAGTTTATCATTCTCAGAACTGGATGATTTCATTTTCAATACAGTAGATATGACTAGATAACAAAAACGTATTTCACAGCAACCCAAACGTTACTTTGTTATATACAAGATAGAAACCAAGGAAACCCAGCTATCACTGTTGAAGAGTGCTGTGTATTTGCTTCATCGTTGCTTGTGAAGGCAGCATTTCTAGAATTTGGTCCATGTCTGATTTAAAAATGTCCTTATGCTTGTTTCCTTTCAAAGTACTTTCTTAGAACAAGACCTGGTGTGATTGATATGATGATGGTCATGGGGAAAGCCAAATGACATCTTAAACATAACAGGTTCCATTTGACACTATTTAGTGGGAAATTGAAACCAAATATAGTAGCAGAGCAATCTTTCAATGAAAACTTGTTTCACTGTGCAGCAGAATGCACTTAAAAACACATAAGTCACCAATATAAGAAATACATGACACTTTCATTTCTTTCATTCCTTATATCTTATGGATTTAGGAGAAAATGGATAAGATCCATGATTATAAATCAGAAAGACTAAAACAGGTGGTGCATATGTCCTGGGGGAAACCATTTTATCCCGGGACAAAGTGGAATCATTCAGACGTCTATGTCTCTTGTCCCAGGACAAACCCTAAAAAGGTCTCTGGATAAGAAGTGCTAAGTTTGTCCTGGGATATCACTGAGTGCATCTGAATGGCTGTCCCCAGATTGCATCATTGAATCAACAGCAAAAATGCAGTAGTGCATTCAGATGTTCACTAAACCCTGAGTGGAAGGGTAAGGTGTGTAACACAAATCCTGGGACACTTCTGTTCCAGGACAAACACAAGCAGAACTTGTGCCAGGAAAAATGCAATGTCTGTGCCTTGTTTATCAGGAAAAGAAAAGACCTCTAGGTTCTGTATTGTTTATTTTGCAGCTCTAGCTGCCTCCCTTGAGGCTTATCACTCAACCACATCTATCCTTGTAAGAATGACATAATGGGAAATTGTTACAGATCAGAGGTATTTGCAGAGGAATCACTGACTAAATGATTAACCATTGTGCTTCCTGCATTCCATAACTAGTGACAAAGCAAGACTTTTCCCATTGAACAAAATATCATTCTAGTAACACATTAAATTTTACAGGAGGGAGAATGAAAGGTTATAGTTTGTAATATGTGGATTTTTGCAAAGAAAGAGTCTCTCTTTCAATACTTTTGGCAATTTGAACTCATGCTACTAGATAAGGTTACTACTATGCCTGAAAAGGCAGTATTTTTAGGTAATCAAATATGGGAAAAATATTTTCTCAATAATGAATTTAATTGAAACCTTGAATGTTTAGTCTCAGAGAAAAAGAAAAAGAATTGAGGCAAAATTAAGGAAAACGTTTAGGATAATTAAGGAAGTCTGTAAAAATCAGTTTGCTCAATTTTTACATCTCAAAACCCGAGGGAAAAAGATCAGATGGGTTTCACTTATTAATTCATTATTACGTAATAAGAACTATGTTAGGCACCAGAGATAAGCTGGACATCCTGCTCCACAAATCAACAAGCTATTATCTTTTACTTACTTTCCCACAGGCTGTCTACTCACACCCTCAGTTAGATATTACTTAACATGTGCAAGATCCCTCATACCAGAACACATATGAGACCCAATATGTCACATTTAGCAAAACCTGAGTATTCCATTTCTAAGCTGGGTAGAGAGCTCCTGCATAATGAGTGTGCCTTATCAGGGTGGGAAAACAAGTAACACAATGTTGACACTTTTGCTTTATCTTGCCAGCTAAATTTATCTAGTGCATTAGCAAAAAAATTATTAAAGAAAAATTTGCATTTGAGAATTACAGATCACTTACTAGATGCAGAATCATCAATAAAATGTAGCTGGATGCAATTATAAAGTAAGCTGAAAATAAAAGACATATTGATCCAAATCACTGCAGCATGATTAGCAAGCAGTTTTGACCTACAATCTGTTTTCCTATAGTTGGATACAGCAGAGCTTATTTTTGGTAAGCAAAAAATATGAAGACCAAATTACTATTGTGGAGAAGAAAGGGATAATATTGTTCTTGTAAAATCTTATTACAACCTTCAAGTATAGAGTCATAGAGATGTAGTGCTGGAAGAGACCTCCATAGGTCATCTAGTGTAAACCCCTGCCTGAGGCAGGATCATTCCTATCCAAACCATCTTATATAAATCTATTATCTAACCTCTTAGCAAAATTACACAGCCAAACTAGACAAGTCAAAGCAGATAAGCTATAATACAAAAATACTCATTTAAGTTTGGCATACAAGGTCTTATTATGCTCAAATGAAATAAAAAAGTGTGTTACTTTAAATAGATCCTTCATTCCAAAATTCTTTTTTTCCCATCCCCATGTCCAGCATGTTAATCAATCTCAGCAAATGAGGTTTATTGTTTGCCATAAGAAGAAATCATATGCTAAACTACATTAATTTATACTATAGTTGAACTATTGAGCTACTTTTCTTCATTTTCTTTGTTTTTTTCTTTGCATGATGTGGGGACACCAGGAACCAGAAATGAAGACAACATGGAGGGACAGGGAGAGGAGACCATTCCTCATAAACTAGAAGAGAAAAAGGATGCCAGGGTCTCCTGATGTCAGAAAGAGCTGTGAAGCCTACTGGCAAAGAGCCTGCTACATTAGACTCTTAACAATTGGGCTGGGAGAAGGATATTGGACTGTTAGGGTGGAGATGGATCACTGGAAACTTCCCACACAATTCCTATTACTCTGACAGTGCTGGCAAATGCTAATTTAATGGCACAATGAGATCTGATCCCAGATCCCAGCAATCGTGCATCCTGCCATGCCACATGTGCCTGGCAAGATGCATGGTTTTTGGGAACAAGGAAAGATCCCAGTCACATGGCTGCCAGTGCAAGGAGCCGGGCATCACCTTCTTACAGCTCTCTTTCAACTCACCATCACACATGCAGCCTGGGATCCTGATCCCAAGTTCCACATGCACCAGCAAGTTTAAACGCATGGACCAGACAGCCCTGCATGGGCTGCCCAGCATGCAGGTTGACAAGGATTGTGCCAAGGGAGTCCATTGGTCCATGGGTGGCACCTGTGAAGCTGAGAGCTGCAGCCCAGGGCAAAACTGCACCTTAGGGCTTGAACCTTGCTGGGTTTGGGGCGTGGGGAGCTCATCAGTTTCCATCAAGCCCAGCACAGGGCTGCACCTCATCATTCAAATGAATTTGCTATACAAACCAACAACAAAGATGTTACGTATCTGATGCAAGTTACTGACCCTGAAGCATATGAAACCAGGAAAATGACTGGTACATTTACTCTGCATTTTATTTGATTTTCACTTAATTTACATGAGTTATAAGGTGATGACCACTAATGTGGAGCATCTTTGTGGCTGCTTTGCCACTGTATCATGCCATAAATTGCTTGCACATGTGTCATGTTACAATTTATGGCACAATTAACATGTAAATTGTGCCATAAATGTTAGGGGCCTGTGGTGCTGCTATCCAGACATATGCCACCATAGCACATCACCTTGTAGCACCTTGCTCCAAACACTTCTAGCCCTTATGGTGGTTTGTTAAAAACTCTCTTCTTACTGGAGATAGCTGTGTATTAGTGGTATGGAACAGAATTAGTATTTTATCTTGCTTATTTTGAAATCAACTTCAAGATAAGCTTCCAAGGTATGACTATAAACTGCATCCGACTGGAGGGCCTGGTGGCAATGTGGTGGGGCTACTCCTATAAATTACCACAATGTTGCAACCTCAGAGTAAGGTGAGTATAGGGTGCCTCAAAATCCTAACCCCCACTGCCATGTGGGTACTACTTGGCTGGAGAAAGGCTAAGGGATATCATCACCCTGACAGAAACACACCCTCAAGGAGGCACTAGGCAGTCAGCAACAGTTCTTACTTGTTGCCCTCATGCAGAAGCTACAACCATCAAGGCACTGAAAGTCTGCACTTGGTCTGACTTTTGGATTCTGTCTCAATGATCTAAAGAGGGGGTGGTAGGTTTTGGGGAGCTTCCACTCCTCCATGATCTTGCTTAGGCATATGTGTCAAAGGTCTTGGTGACCAGACCTCTTATGCATACACCATGATGGAGAGGATCAATAGGTCTCTAAAATAGGGACCTACAAATATGCTGTAAAGTACTTTAGGATCCTGCAGGATGAAAGCAAATTAAAAAAAAAAAAATGAGGATGAGCAAATTACTTAAATATCATTGAGACAGACCACTAGGAAATGTTGTTATGGGGGTGGAGGCAAAAAACCAAACAAACAAACCCCACAGCAAGAAGCCAATGTGTTCAGTTTCATCATAGAATACAAAACCAGAGATGGGGGAGAAGTGACTTTACAAAAGGTGGACTCTCTGGCCTTGCTCAGGAAACATAATTGAGAAGCGTATACATCACAATTCTTTTGCCTGGACAACAGGGAGGTGAGAAGTAGTTGCAGGGTATTCTTGCGCTAAAGGTAGTTATTCAATTCCTTGACTGCAGTCAATCTGACATGTAGTACAAGCTGCATAACACTCGACGCCCCAAAGCTTTCTGCCTCACACATGACTGAAAGTTGCTGTTGCAATATCAGTGACCTGAATATATGAGAGCAAAACTCTCAGAGAGAATTAGATTCAAGAGGCTTGAAGCTTCCCAGGAATCTGAAAGAACTGGCATTTAGGTCTTCATGGCCCACTAGAGCCAGTTAAAAGGTCAGAAATAAAAGGTTATTGACCTGTAGACTTTCTTGAGACTCAGAGGGCACCATGACTTAAACCCAGAGTTCTTCTCACAACACAGGGATCATAAAGGAGTTTGCAGGTCACTGACCCCAAAGCATATGAAATCAGGGAAAAGGCTGGTAAATTTACTCTGCATTTTATTTGATTTTCATTGGATTTAAATAAGTTATGAGGCAATGATCACTAATAATGAACATTTATATAGAGGGAAATCATTCCCTTCACTTTCAAGCAGTAATTCCTACATTCTATGACCTAAGTCATGCAGCAGGTCAAAGTGGATGATCCTTAAGCTCCATACATCTATGTTGCATTTCCTAGTGGCAGTGCTAAAAAGTCTCTCTCAACCTTGGATTTTAATTTGTCACTATAATCTTTATAACATTTCCATCAAGAGCTCTCTACAGTCTGCCCAGTTACCCTTTCTTTGAATAAAAGCAGTACAGTGATTTGTACTATATATTTCACTCAAGAAATGGCTGATTTTTGACAAGCTGCCAAGAAATCTTGAGAACACAAGAGTCTGTATCACTTTGATCATGAAAGAGAAGTGGCTCTAGTTGTTTGAAAGTATATTTGACAGGATGGAAACAAGATAGGAAATGCAAAGTTAAATTCACCCGTAAAGATCACTGCTTTATGAGTATTTGAGAAAAGCAGAAAGAAGTAGATTTTCAGAAGGCAATAAAATAATCAAGAAAAAGGGCCAGTATCAATGTTACCCAACATCCTTTTAAAATACCGTCCATGATAGAAATTCAGTTTTGTTTGTTTTCAGACCCCTCAAAGGTTCTAGAAAGTCAGTCTGTGACAATAACAGATTGCTAATGTTTAGTGGTGCTAATCAGAATCAAAATGCTGTTGTGGCTGTGTATAAACACATTTTCCAGCAGATTCTCCTTCACAGTAATTTAATTCCTTTGAAGTCAGTGGAGTTAGTCCTGATTCATACAGCTGGAAATGGGAGGAATATCAAAACCTTTGTGCCGTAACTGAATAATCCTTGTAATTGTCTCTTTCTAACAGAAAAATAAAAGCCACTGCTTGAAGAAGTTACCCCAACTTTCAACAGGACTTTGAATATTTCACACACAAATTAAAGCCTTGGAGCAATGACATCAGAAGTGCACGTTTGGTTTAGTGTGGTTCTCTTGACATTACTGTGGAGCTAAGTTTTGCTTCAGGCCAAAAGCATATTATGTAGATGAAAGACTAATCACTTATCTAGCCAGGCTGCAGACTGCCGGGACAGGGGCTAAGCAAGAACAAATTTCTTTAATGGAAAGATCTGTAATTTTTTTTAAAGATATTAAAAGCTTGAAAAAATGTTTTGTGCTTTTCTCCACAGGCTCCCACAGAGCCTTGACTCTACCGCATTGGTTGGGTACATTGTATACAGCATTCTTCTTGCTGTAATGTCACAGGCTGCACTGATAGCAGGAGTTAGCAAAATTGAACACAAAGAAAAGGAAATAAAGTGACATGAAGATGGCTTAATGAATTTGGTTTGCTTTGAAAACCAAAGAGAAGCATGTTTCATACCACTAGCAACACTGACAGCAAAGTCACATTCAAGCTATTATGATACGGTCTTTATTTGGAAACCACTGGTAGCCAATACACTAACAACAGAGGCAGCAACAGCAATGACTAAGACCTGCAGGGTTTTTTTGCTCTCAAAAAATACTAGATTAATGGCTCAGGAGACCAGCATCCTCTCTCTATCCACAGAACAGGCACAGGGTGTGAAATACTGCAAGATCAGAATAGTCACATTTTACTCAGACAGTGTCAGGCAATGTGTCATCAATATGAATGCCTTCTAAGAGGTGAAGGTCTTCATGCCCACTAACTCCTGGCCTGTCCATAGGGACTGAGAATAATTGCTCATTTCTGTGATATGAACAATAGTCCATAAGGAAAATGATTGACACCCTCAGTTTATCTAATTTAGGCCAATTCACAGAGGGCAACAGCTTTCAGCAACTACCAGCCAGAGATCCCCACTAGTGATTTACACAATATAGGAGACCCTCGCTATTCACTGGGGATATGTTCCAGAGATCCCTACGAATGGTGAAATCCACAAATACGTCAGGAGTATGGTGGCTGCAAGGGCAGAGCTCCCACAGACACTGTCGGGGCTGTCGGCGGCAGCGGATGGGGGC
The DNA here is from genome assembly GCF_001723915.1 of Gavialis gangeticus. Lineage (NCBI taxonomy): Eukaryota > Metazoa > Chordata > Crocodylia > Gavialidae > Gavialis > Gavialis gangeticus. The sequence continues at coordinate 127,293,576 of NW_017729024.1, forward strand.
TGGGAGCATGGCAAGAGCATGTGGGGAGAGAGCATGTGTGGGGAAAGAGCATGGGTTTGAATATTCGCATTGTGAATTCCTGTATGGGAAACCCTCACCATTTGTGGATTCGCAATTCACAGTTTCAGTTATTCGTGGTGCAAATATACAAATGCACGACCTCTCCCCACACACTCTCACTATGCTCCCCCCCTGCTGCTGGCGGCATCTGCAAGAGCTCCATGCTTGCCACAGCCGGGCTCCTGCTGCCACGCTCCTGCTGCCGCTGCCAAGCTCCTGCCATATTCGCAGATTTTGCCATTTGCAGGCATCTCTGGAACGTATCCCCCACGAATGGCGAGGCTCACCTGTAAAACCAATGACATTTGTGGACAGTACTAATTGCATCTTCCTCCAGTGAGAACCTCTTCCTAATTCCTTTGAAGTCAGTGGCAAGGCTGACATTAATAATTTAATATCTGTAAGTCCAAGTCAAAGATTCTCTCCAGCTTAGTGGCCCAAAGGTTAAGACACTCTGTCTTCCGTTGTCCACAGCACACAATGCAGTGATGTGGTTAGTGTTCTGTCTAAGCAGTTTTGGCTTGGAGGTGACCACATATTCATTTACAGATGGTTCAACTTGGGCAGTCTTCGGCATAAGTCCAGTGCAAGGAATTGAAATCACACTTCTGCTGATGTAGCAAGAAATCTCATCCACTTTGCAACTACACCCCTGAGATATCAGGCCTGAAGTGGAATATTTAAATGTCAATAAGTGTCCTGAGATCACTGAAACTAAAAAGTTCTCCTCAGTGCTATTCACAAGGTTGGAGTCATCTTGTTGATATGACCAAATCAGACATTTCTTTATATTTTTTGACATTTTCTCCCTCCAGCTCCATTCTTAAAAGATTCCAGACATGCAGGAAGAGAAACATCCTCCTACTCCTTCCTAAAGAGAAAATGGAGATGCATAACAGGCCATTTGAATGACAGTACAGTATTGATTACCCTAATTTTGTTGCAGCACCTGGAGGCAAAATCTCCAAAATCCATCTCCAATGCCTGATGTTTTCCTCCTTCCTTTCTACATCCTGCCTTGTCCTTCTTTAGTCAGTTACACCTATGCAAAATGTGAACATTTGTCTGGTGTCTTTTTACATCCTCTCTCTACAAGTGTAAATGTACTAGTCAAAGGACAAAGGAATGGAGAATCAGACTCAGTGAATCTATCGCAATGTCATCCATGCAGAATGTAGGGCAGGATGGCATCTTAGACACTGTTTCAGAGAGGCATGAGCTTCTCTTCTCTGTATATATACACACATATAACTGCATGAGGAGGGTGCCCTTTATATAGTTCATACACTAAAGAATGAGGACATAGGTATACTGTTCTTTCAATGCTTAAAATTACATGTCAGTAACTCCTTGCATGACAACTAAACCACTGGAGAGAGGAAAGGCCATCCCACCAATAGTTTACCTGGTTATCTACTCTCTCTGACAGTGACCAGAGCCAGTTGCTTCAGAAGAAGGTTAAATAAACCATGTTAAAGACGAAGATAGAACAAGTTGCCACTAGCAAACATTTCCTCCTAACACCAGTCAGTGACTGGAAATAACAGAGAAATGACCAGTGAGATAGCTTGAACTTCATAGCATTTTATTACTGTCTGAATTGGGACAACTGGTAAATCCTTCCCTAACAACTTCAGTATCATACTTGGCCGATGATCATCTTTAGCAAATCTACCTGGCATGGATTAGAAGCATCTACTACTGTTCAAAATGAGTGGTTTTGACAGGGAGGGGGGGTTAAGGGGGCTGTTTTGCTGGGGTTTTGGGGGGTGGGGCTTGTTTTTTGTTTTTTTGCAGACAGCTATGAATAATTTATTCAGTGACTACAGAAGAGGAAAAGCCCTGGAGCTATCCCCTCAACTAAATCCTAGTTTCTTTAGTTTACAAAGTTCTATCTAATTTGCACCCACCAAAGGAAAACATACCAATCTAGGTACACTGCATATTCCCACTAGGAATTTTAACATAAACTGTTAATGAGTTGTGACTTCCTTATGTGCTCATGCAGAGAAGACTCTAAGAAGGTAATCAGAATTTAAACCAGATGGTACAAAGAAGGAAAAAAGTGGATTAACATCATTTTATACACCAAAGAGAAATGGCAAAAAATGCAGGAGGAAAGCAGTAAATCAATGACAAATTGTAGAGCTTACTTGGGGGAGAAAAATGCTGCTTACTTTGCCGTCACAAAGATTTAGAAACTTGTTCTTGAAGTGTTTATAAACACTGCATGTGGGATTGGCTGTTTAATGTGACAATTGTATTGATTAACTTCCAGATCATATGGTTGGGTTTTAAAAATAAACCACAAAGATACACTTCAGAATAACAATTCCATAACAAAGAGATATTGGTGGGGAGGGAATAAATGGCATGAACTTTATAAAAATTCCATTTCATCAGACTTCTCAGCTCAAATCACTGGAGTAAAAAGATAGGCAGCTTTCAGAACAAACCCTCACCTCACCTAAAGCCACTTTCAGTTAGAATGGGAGATGATGCAAATTAAGGCTCTTCACAACACTTAAACAGAACCTCACCACATTTAATTAAGGCCTAATTTAAGGGGGAGTTAACTGCTATTTGCAATCAACCTTAAATCTGGTTCCAGTAATTAAAGGGATTTTCTAAATCTCATCCTCAGTGTTAGGACACTCAGTTTAGTAGTTAATTAAAGACGGTTTCCTAAGCCTTCCATAAAGGAAATTTTAAAAAGAAATGAGGAGATTACAAAGTGCCACACAAAAATTGACAACACAAGACCAAAATTATTTGTTCGCCTCTTTAATTAAAAGAAAAAGTCTTGATTTATTACAACTGGCTCATGCAAACAAATGCTTGGAAATACTTTTTTTCTTATGTACAGTTAGAAGCATATTTCTACATTTTTTGTAACTGCCTCACAAACAAGACTGAATTTGCAAGTGATCCACATGCCACAGTTTGGTCAGTTTCAAGCTAAAGTACAAATGTGATCATTCTGTCATGCACTGATGCAGGTGCTCATATATATATTAGTTGGGCATGGGAAGAAAGGCCATTCCTTTATTGACACTATGAATAAGTATTATCATAGTTGGAATGTTTAGAACATACTGTATAAACCAGAGAGAACAGATTAACCCATAATGGCAATAGTAGTATTAGCACAACTTCATGACTGTCAAATTAGTCAGTGAGAAAGTACGCATGTAATATAACCAGACAGCTGGAATAGTGCAGTACAATGCCTTGAGCCTGTAAAGATTTATATGCTTAATTTCAGTCATTTAGTAATTTCATCAGCTTTCAGGAGAGCAAGAACAAGATAGCCCAGAATTTGAGAGATACTGGTTCCGTTTTTGGCTCTACCAGGGAGTTCCCAGGGCAAAAGAGCATTGGCTTTTCTACATAGGAAAGCTATACTGGTATAAGGAAAGACATGGAATCAAAATTACTACAGCTAGGCCATTATAAATCCTTATAACATTAAACTTCCTCACATAAACAAGCTCTTAGCTTCTCTGTGCCTCAGTCTGTCATCTGTAAAATAGGGATATTTGCATGTCACAGGGGTGTCATGAGGGTAAATATATTATACCTCATGAAATGTTTGAAAATTTTGATTTGGGGGGTGGATTGCCTAACATTAAGCACAACATTAAGCACAAGAATCAATCTTTGTCAGATAAGGCATTTAGCTTAATTTACCTAGTTGTATAAAGCTGTGTTCTTCTTGATTCAATACTGGTTTAAAAAAAAAATCTCCAATGTCATTTTCAGAAATGTAGTACTTTGAGGATTTGTTATGCTTTATTTTATAAAATAATATTTGAAAAATATTTACATACCTTTCTGATAAAAGTTGGGAACATTTCATAGCATCATAGAATCATAGAAAATTAGGGATGGGAGGGACCTCAGGAAGTCATCTAGTCCAACAACCTGCTAAAAGCAGGATAAACCCCAACTAGATCATCCCAGCTAAGGGTTTGTCTATTCAGGTCTTAAAAACCTCCAAGGTTGGAGAGTCCACAACCTCTCTAGGTAACCTGTTCTGTTGTTTTGCTACCCTCCGGGTGTGTCTACACATGCTGTTACTGAAAATTAGGTATACTGAACATTATTGTACAGTACGAGCATGCATCTATATGCAGTAACTACGGTGACTTAC
>NW_017729024.1:127302788-127304184 GCF_001723915.1 Gavialis gangeticus
TGTTTTGCTACCCTCAGGGTGTGTCTACACATGCTGTTACTGAAAATTAGGTATACTGAACATTATTGTACAGTACGAGCATGCATCTATATGCAGTAACTACGGTGACTTACGCTGACTTGGGCATAAATTTGCTACCTGCATCATGCAGGTAGCAAATTTATGCCTAAGTAGTTACTGCACAGTACTGATATAAGACATGTGTAGACACCTTACTGCCCGGTAACCCTGTTTGCATACACTGACTTGGGACAAAAGTTAGTCCACACACAGTGTTACTGTGCTGTAAGGCTTGCACATGTAGACGTTGACGTAAAAGCTGTTTACTGTGCAGTAATCTACTATGCAGTAATTTACTGCATAGTAAATGCATGTGTAGACATGACCTCCTAGTGAGAAAGTTCTTCCTGATATCGAAGCTAAACTTCCTTTGCTACAATTTGAGAACATTGCTCCTTGTTCTGTCATCTGCCACCCACTGAGAAAAGTCTAGTTCCTCTTTCAAACCACCCTTCAGGTAGTTGAAGACTGCTATTAAATCCCATTTCAGTCTTCTCTTCTCTAGATTAAATAAGCCCAGTTCCCTCAACCTCTCCTCAGAAGTCATGTGCCTCAGGCCCCCAAACCATTTTTGTTGCCCGCCACTGGACTCTCTCCAATTTGTCCACATCCTTTCTGTAGCGAGGGGCCCAAAACTGAACACAGTACTCCAGTTGTGGCCTCACCAGTGCTGAATAGAGGGGAATAATCACTTCCCTTGATCTGCTGGCAACAGTCCTACCAATGCAGCCCAGTATGCCATTAGCCTTCTTGACAACAATGGCACACTGTTGGCTCCTATTCAACTTATTGTCCACTGTAACCCCCATGTCCTTTTGTGCACAGCTGCTGCCTAGCCAGTCAGCCCCCAGCCTGTACTGGTGCCTGGGATTGTTCCAGCCTAAGTGCAAGACTTTGCACATGTTCTTGTTGAACATCATAAGATTTCATTTGGTCCAATCCTCCAATGCGTCTAGGTCTGTCTGAATCCTAGCCCTACCCTCCAGCATATCTACTACTCCCCCCAGCTTAGTGTCATCTGAAAACTTGCTGAGGGGGCACTCTATGCTATCTTCCAGATCATTGATGAAAATATTGAACACAGCTGGCCCCGGGACCAACCCCTGGGGCACTCCACTTGATACCAGCTGCCAACTAAACCTCAAGCCATTGATTATTAGCCTCTGAGCCACAGAGTTTTCTACCCACCTTACAACCCCTCAGAGATGTGGGGTAGAAAAATTTCTGGAAAATTTTCCATTGCTTTATTTTTCATGGGAAATTTTCCATTTCTAAAATGTCATTGTTTCATAAAATTCATTAGTAACAATGAATGGATGCCAATACAATATTGGAC
>NW_017729024.1:127309184-127309845 GCF_001723915.1 Gavialis gangeticus
TATTAAGCAAGCTTGGCAGTTTCAAAGTTGTAATTAATGTTTTTCAGGTGATTATCCCTAGGAAGTGTGTGAGAGAGTACATATATGTTTTACTGATTTGCAAACAGGAGGGTAAATACACTCACATAATAATCCAAACCAAAAATCAAGTAATGAATTCACCTAATTGGCTGTGCAGGTCAAATCAAGACCAAAACTAAAATTCTTATCTCAGACTGCAAGTGAAAGCAAAACCAAAACTAAAAGGGGTTAATTTTTGTTTCACTCTCAGTTCAACAAACACACAGAGCAGTGTCTCACTTCTTTTCTTGAGTTTGGGAAGTTGGAAGCATTTGCATAAGATCTGTTAGTTTTTTAGTGCTTTTGGTTTGGTAGTCATAATAACGTGTGTCATCGAATCATAGAAGTAGGGTCGGAAGGGACCTTGTAGATCTTGGAGTACCGCCAGCTCTGTGAAGGGATCAAAGCAGGTGCACAAGCACTGTGGGAGGTGTAGGGACTCTCCTCTCCTATAGAGCAGAGCCAGACCACCTATGGGAACTTAACCATATACCTTTTAATACTGGGAACATAACAGGCATAAATCAGAGGGTATAGTGGACACTACAATGCCCCAAGGGGCAGGATTCAACAAAGGTTAGACACTTACAATCACTGACAA
>NW_017729024.1:127314845-127325948 GCF_001723915.1 Gavialis gangeticus
GCCCCAAGGGGGCAGGATTCAACAAAGGTTAGACACTTACAATCACTGACAAAACAGGGTTAACAAAATATAAAACTCAAACAGCAGAACAAACAATACGGGTTGGTGAAATATAAAAAGGCACAAAATGACAAGGAAACGTAGGGCCTTAGTACTTGGAGGGGGAAAAAGCACAATGGCCTCTTTCCACTGCAACAAGACTTGCTTCTTGTTATCTCACTCACCCCAAGTCACCTCAGCTGGGACTTGAACCCAGATACCCCACATGGTAGGCAAGAATACTGGCACACAGCCACCACTGGAGGCACTGCTCCAGCCTGCTAGGGGTCTTGACCTTCCTGAAGCCCGGCCTCATGTCGAGCTGCCTGGCCTCTGATTGGAGGAGCTGGAAGCAGAGCTGGGAACCCCTCAGGTCACTGCTCAGAGCCTTCCTAGAGCTGGAGGCCTCTCCTGCTGGCTGCAGCCTCTCGTAGGGGATCCTGGAGCCCAGTGGGGAGCCTCTCCTGCCAGCCGAACGCCACGCTGCTGAGGGTCCCACTGCTGCCTGCAGGCCCTGCTCTTTCAGGCTTTTCCGGGGCACTGCTTTTGCCCTGCTGGCTCAGCTCTTACCAGCTCTGTGAAGCCCCTTCCTTGTTGTCCCTTGCTGGTCTCTCTCCTGAGTCAGCCCACGCTGCCCCTTTTATCCCCCTCCAGGTGACGCAAGGGGCCAATCAAGACACGGAGGGGTGAGTCTCTGGGGCCTGATTGGTGCGGAAAGGGAATCCCAAGTCCTCCAATCATCTTTTGCCCTTTCTAAATCCCTGGGCCAGGTCACTGCCAGCCAGCCCATCACATCTATAAGCAGAAAAAAACTAGTATGTGGCATCAGTATAGTGAAGTTCAAACCACTGAAGGAAGGAAGAAAGTTGGTAGATGTAAATATTGTGGGTGTGGGCAGGAGTATTCTAACAACACAACAAGAATGAAGAAACATTTAATAACATGTAGAAACTGTCCTAAAAGAGTACAAGCCATATATAGAAGGCTAATACAACCAAATGGTAGAATAACATCATCTGAGAAAAGTCTACTTCAGAAATCCTGTGTAAGTACACAAATTAATATGTTAAACAACACACAGTATAGAATAGCATCGACATTGTTTTAAAACATTACAATTTTAAAGTTACTAATGCAACTCTGGACTATTATTTATTTGTTTATTTGAAATATTTGTATCCTGATTTTCTGCTTGCACTAAGCACCCAAAGTGGCCTAGGCTTAACAATATATATATATTTTAACTACATAATAGATAAATAGTTAACTATTTCAACCCAGCAAAGCGAGCTTAGTCCTCTGGCAGATGGCAGAAGCCAGATTATACTTCCCTTTGGCTCTGCGGTCCCAGGGCAAATGAGCAGCAAATTGAGCAACAGAGTGTTCTTTCTGGCAGGGAGGGGGGAAGAAAGCTCCATGCTGCTTCTCCTTCTCCTTCTGATGGATGAGGCCAGACTAGAATAGGCTAAAATAAAAATCTTTTCCCCCTTTTGTTGCAGGAACTTGGTAGCTCAAGTGAAATAGAAAATTTGCAAAAATGGAAAATGAAAATGTTGAGCTGCCAGGTCTGGGGTAAAAAGAAGCAGGATCCTCACTTTCAAGATCACTGTCACCAGATATGTGACCCACCATGACTGGCTGTTCAAGACAGCCAAGCTTTTTATCAAGCTTTGTGGACGAAATGTCAAAAGAAGATCAAGAAAAAGCACATGAGACATTAGCTCAAGCTATATTTGCAAGTGGTACACTTCTTTCCATAACTGAAAATCAATACTGGAAGAAACATTACAAACTAATTCACGCATCATATAAGTTACTTTCACTTATCACGTTCTCTCTTAGAGAGTATGACAGAGTTCAAAAAATGCTTATTCAAAGGATTGGTCAAGCAGAATCACTAACTCTGATGTCAGATGGATGGGCTGATATACAAGGAAATCCTTTATTGAACATTGTGCCCACCTGGCTTCGAACATCCAGTCACATGCAGCCTTGGTCTGGGTGGCCGGTAGCGATCGCCCTACGGTCTCCTGTGGGCCAGTGGGCAGATGTTTATCACTGGAGTGGCCTCCCCCAGTCTCTCCTGCCACGACTTTGAATGTTATACCAGCGGGGGGGCCAACCACCCAGGATTCCTCTGCGGCGGAGAGTCTGCCTGGAGGTCGTCCATGGGGCTCCACCTCTCCTACACCCCAACTTCATGCCAACCCTCAGTGGGTCACCAAATCTTCTCAGCCATACTCCCGATACTGTCCTACTCCCGGGTGTGGTGGCCTACGTAGCCCTGTCCTGTCCTAGGCCCTGCTCCCTGGGGTAACTCGCTTGATTAGCCATAAGTCCCCCAAGATCATTCACTCTTGTCCCAAGACAGCCTATGCCTGGGTCCCAGAACCTAGCCTATGCCCCCAAAATAAAGATGGAGGGCAAAAGAACCTTTGATCCCGCTATCCTGTCTGCACCACCTCGCCCTAGTCCTCAACCCCTCCAAAAGTGGGGAAACAGAAAGAAAAACCAACACAACTAAATCAAGAAGGGCCCGTACGGTTCCTTCCCTGGCCCTTCTACTACGATGATGGCGTGCCTTTGTTCTCTATGATCCCCATCCTGGGGTTTAGCCTGATGTGTGGCTGGGGTAGACCATGGCCCCTCGTCCTGGGTCGTCTCCCCTCTCATTCTGCCATGCATGGTTTGTGGCCCTGCTCCCCTTCTCCACTGTTGGGGACGTCCTTCTTCCCGTGCCTCGCAGTACCTCCCCCAAGAGCCTGGCCGCCTCTTGTGTTGAGAGCTGGCACCCAGCCTCTCATCATCCTGCTTCGCAGCCCCTCTTGCTGCTTCCGTCTGGTCTACCCCAGAGGGAGAGCCTCCTCCGCCTCCTGGGTTCCCATGATGCTCCCACCTTTGATGGTGCAGAGAGCCTATTCTTGCTGTCCCGTCTCTCCAGCATTCCTGCCTTCTCCAGCACAGCAAGCCTCTTCTGGTTCTTCTGCCTCTTCATCACGCTGTCCTCCGCAGGAGCAGAGAGCCCCTGCCGGGTCTCCCCCCTGGGAGTATCCCGGATGGCATCCAGTGCTGGCATCTTCTCTGGCTCCGCTCTCCTTCCCCACACCATCTTCCCTGGTGGTCCATTTTATCCCTGCCGGCCGGTGATTGCTGATGACATCATCAGCCAGCTTCAGCTGTATAAAAGTGCGGCTTACAACCCACGCGGATTTCCTTCCTCGCTCCGGCTGCACCGCGGGTCCTGCTGCTGGTAAGTATTTTTCTTGAGTTATTTTTGTGTTCATTTCTCTTTTTATCCATGGTTCCCATCCCTGGGGGTGCCCGTTTATTGTTTGGGGTCCTTTCCACCACTCTCCCCCAGGACAAACATTATGTTAGCAACACCTGAACCAATATTCCTGAAAGCAATAGCTACCCAATCTTCTCACCATACAGGTGAATACATAGCCAAATTACTGAGTGAAGAGATTGAAAATGCAGGTCCTTCTAGGGTACAAGGCCTTGTAAGTGTTAATGCAAGTAACATGAAAGCCACATGGTAAATATTAAAGGCAAAGTATCCTCATTGAATAGTGTTTGGCTGTGTTGTTCATGGGTTGAATCTTCCAGCAAAGGACATAATAAGTGTGAATACAATGAAGACAATATTGGAAAACTGCAAAGTGACTGTGGAGGTATTCAACAATCATCATGCTGCTAATCAGACTTTGAACAAACACCAGAAAGAGAAGCAGCGGAAGGAAAGGGCACTTGTATTTCCAGGAGAAACTAGATGGGGCTTGGCTATAAAGCATTTACACAGTTTGCTGCGCACAAAGAACTGTTTTTAGTGTGCTTCAATAGATGACAGTATCCCAGATTATTCCTGTAAACATTTGGAAGCAGATTCTCAACAATGATGTGTTCTGGGTTCGAGTTCAAGGAGCATTCAATTTGCTACTACCAGTTTCAGTGGCCATCAAGAAACTTGAAGGAGATACACAAAGCCTTTCAAATATTCCAGAGATATTCAGACAACTGAATGAAAATCTAATTGAGCTTTTGCCTTCTTCACTTCTGTTCAAGAGAAGAAGTAAAACAAATTATTACTAAGAGATCTGAGTTTTGCTTTCATCCAGTTCATTTGGCAGCAAACCTTTTGGATCCTCAACACAGAGGACAACATGTATCAGAAGATGAACTATCTACTGCTCTTGATACAATTATGGAAGTCCCCAACATTGATTAAATAGCCGTGATGACACATTGCGGAGTACCATGCAAAAGAAAAACTTTGGAGCAAAGACTTCATTTGGCAGGCAGCAGAGAATATGTCTCCTCTCACATGGTGGAAGGGATACTGTAACACCTGACTGTTGTCCAAGATTGCTCTAAGGATACTAAGCATTCTACCAACAGCAGCTTCTTGTGAATGGAACTGGGAGGCTTTCAGCTCAATCAAGACAAAAAAGAGGAATAGACTAACATATGAATGTACCGCTAAGCTTGTTTCTATTTCTCAGAATCTCTTGCTTCTGGAGAATCAGTCAAAAGCATAATTAGCAAAAAAAGATGCAGTGTGATGATAAGCTGCCCTGGCCCATAGATTCATTGGTAAAACCATCCTTTAACGAAAGAGAATGTGGTTCAAGTAGTTCTGAATCAGATTTGCCTCAGTCTGATTCTGAAACGGAACTAGTAAGTACTACAAGTGATTCTACAGATAGTGACAGTGAAACAGGAGGTGCTGCAATGACCTCAGTGGAAGAGAGTTTAACTGTTGAAGTAGATGAGTGGACAACCACAGCATATCATACACGTTTCTTTGGGTGTGCTAAAATTAGTATGTGAACAGTTTTCAGTCACTTTGGGGGTTTTTCTTAAATTTAAACAAACAATGTAAAGGAAGTACATGCTATTGTGTACTGCCTTTACATTTTAAGAGTATTCCAATAAAAATAATTTCTTTCCACATAAAGCTTTGGATTTGTTTGACTATAACATTTAAACCACATTAAGTGTGCTGTATTTCATTTTTTTCCTAATCAAATATTTCAGTTCAAATACTTGTGGCTATTGGGACATAAAATTAACATGGGGGTACTTTTTTAGTTTTGTTTACTAAATATAAGTCAAATAAACATGCTAAATCAGATAATGCTCTATATTTAGGGCATTGGAAAATTTTCTGGAAAACCCACATCTCTGAAACCCATTCATCCAGCCGGTACTTCCTTAGCTTGCCTGAGAGAACGTCATGGGACACCATATCTGTTCAGTTAATGTTTGCCTTTATAGATTTCCAAACCTCACTCATCAACATAGCATTTGAGCACCTTTTCATAACTACATTAGGCAGCATGCCTAAAAGTTGACACAAGTTTGTTCTCTCATCCTCACTTCAAGATGAAGTGTTTTGTTTGGAATTTTTCAAATATACGTATGGCTAGCAGTGACTCAAATGCATTCAGGCAGAAACTGAAGCTACAGTGATGAGTTGCACCTGCGACTGTCTCAAAACTGTCTCATTGTGACCCTTAGCTGTAGATTATGAAGGTCCCATCTCCATTCCTCCAAATCACTTTCTCTTCAAATCTTGCCATGACTTCTCTTCAAATAGAATAGACACTCAATAACTTCTAAATTTCCATTTTCTTATGACTTTATCTCTCAGTTCTTATATCCTTTAACCTAGTTTGTAAGTCAATTCATTTTCAGCTTAGCTCATTTTAAAACTTTTTTTTCTCACTTATCCTATCTCTATACGAAATTGTCATTTTATAGCTTTCTGAGAATCCACACAAAGTTCTGTAAATTGTTCACTCTTCTTTGTACTTCTATCAAGAAAGGAGTCTTCCGCATGTAGAGAAAATTTGTAGAGAAAATTTAGTTGCTGTGTTAGTCTAAAGTCAGGCAGGAGTCAGGGCACGATGGCTTGCAGGCAGTCGCCATACCCCCCCAGCCTCCGGGGGCACTTGTGATTCATGCACAAAGCCATGGAGATAGTGCAGTTTGGCAAGCAAAGGGTAGGTGAGGAAAAAATGTGGGAGTCAGTAGAAATTAATTTGAAATCTTCTCTGGAGATAATATCAAATCTATGTTAAAACTTTATAAAGGTGTCATTTATGTGGGTACTGTAGGAAGAGTACCTTCTGCCTGTGGGTACTCTGATACCCAACAGCTACATGTATCCCAAGCATACAGTTGGTCCAATAAAATATATCACCCACAAGAATGCTTGCTTCTTGAATATGTCTCTTGCATATTTCCAGTGCCACCACAGCTACAACACCTCAATATTAACTTTACAAAGATTATTTATTTATTCCCAGAGTTCTCAATCTGCCCTTGTAACCATGTATTTTATCTGTTCAATTGTCCACCGAAGAACTTCTCCTAGAGAACTGACCTAGATGTAATTCATTGATCAAAAATTGCCTGTAACCTTCCTAAGAACTTCACTTTAATAAAAACCCTTTCAATTCATGCAAGTGTTGGCCATGATGGACACCACAATAGATTGACAACTATCAGAGCAAGTACAAGAAAGTCTCCCCATATTCGATGCAGCACACAGTTACTCTGATTGGCCAGTGCATTCCTCAGCAAAGCAATTTTGTCTTCATATTTCTGTTCTCTGTTAAGAAGGTCTGCCTTCTTTACCACAGCTTTAATATAATCTGGTTTCTGTGTCTGTACTTTATCTAATAAGGTTAAAGCTTCATGTGGAAAGAGCCCCTTGTTTAATTCACACAGCTCAGTTGACCGCAAGTTTAGCCAAAATTAGTACCTTTCTACTACTTTTATCACCCTGTTACTTTTGCTTGACAGAAACAAACATCCTTTCATTTTTATCTCAGTTTCTTTAAGAAATGTGGGTATTTAACCAACACGTCTACTGACTTCGAACAAACCTTGACTTCCATGGATTCAGAGTCATGGAAACCACAGTACAGAGGGCCTGCATGCAAAGGGCAGCACACTACAACAGCTCCCTCAACCTTGCCAATCTGAGCTGACAACTAGGCTAATTTAACAACTGCTAAGCATGATTTACCCAAGGCCAGAGTGAGTTCAGCACCATTTCAGGTATCACATGCCAGGGTATGCCATGAGCATTTGTAAGCAGTTCATCTAAAGGATCACTTGGATGGAAAGCAATTGGCCTTGAGAAAAACTGAACATTTGTGCTGGCTACAACCTTCCAAAACACTGAAGAACAAGTCAAAAGGCAGGGAGGGAAAGGATTTTTCTAAAACCATGGCCTTTAGTCTCGTAACTCTGATGCTGCCTAGCTGTATAACATCGGATGAGACCCTTAAACTCAATTCCTCATTCGCTCTGGACATATAATTCAAACATATCATAATCCCAGAGAATAAAGAAAGAAAATAATGGCTCTTTCAAAACAGGTACTTTCATAATTTTCATAGTTTAGCTCTTACATACAACAATGATAACCTTAAAAATATCATAGATTAGATTAGATTACATAAAATAGTCATGGGCTCTTGACAAAGAGAGGACCCTAACCTGAATCCTTTTCAGAGTAGACAAAAGGACTTAAGAGGTTCTCCAGGCCTCCTAAGCTTGACTGCCATAATGGGACACTATCACTTACATAGGTTAGATCTACATTTCCATTTTCTTTGGTGGGTTAGGCAGGAAGTGGAATGTTCCCCTGGGTTAGAGGCAGTAAAGTGGCAGAGAATGGCATATTTGGCTTTCAAATCCTGACGGGGGGAGGGGGCACTTCTTTGAGGGGGCTGGGGAATGTGGTTTGTTATAAAATATTAAAGTAATATTTGGTTTTTATAAGTTTTTGTCTCTTATTGTAAACCAGCCTGAGACTTTTTTTAGGCAAGGTGACATATAAATCTATTAAATAAAATAAATAAAATAATAACTATTTAAGGCTCTTAATATTATGAGGAAGACCTTGAATCTCATTTGCTTGATATACGTTAGAGATCTCCTTTGCTGGATACAGAGTGTCAGTATGCATGACATTAGATTTTAATATGAAGTGCATTGCTATTTCTGTATATTTGTGCTCTGGGAGAAATGATATTATGATTGTTGCTTTTGGAGATGCAGCCATTGTGTTCCAAGTTAAATTGATAAGATAAATACTGCCTTCAACTGTAACAGCAGGTTGGAGTTAACTCTATTACAAGTAGAGAGATCACTTCTTGAGCTCCCCAACAGGAAGTCACAACAGAATACATGTTATCAGAATGGCCAGGTAACTACATTACACCATCTGAACAAGCTATCATTGGATGTTCAATGATCAAATACAGAGTTACCTAGTAACCATCTGGGAGCTGATTAGCTTTTTCCTCCATGTTCCATAAACAAGCATCACTTCACAAGAAGATGTTTTTTCACCTGAAGGCCAGAAAAAATTATATTCAGGATGGATGAATTGCTGAAAGGCAGTTCTAAAGCTTCTAGATGGAAAGTGACTGAAGTTTGCAAATAAAATAATTTTTAAAAAATCACAAGGAGAAAAAATGCTCTGAGAAAACAGATGCAGGATAAAATGAACAAAAATAAACCTGAACCTAGAGCATGCAAGGCTTTTTCCCTACCTTGAATAGCTTCTAACTTGCCCTTGAAATCATTTAATATAACATTGATGAAAAATAGTCATACTCAATGACAATTCAGTTCTTGCTCCAGTCAATATTTGCAGAAATGTTTTGTCCATATTCTGCTCCTTCCCCTCCCCACTCCCCCTGGTAAATTAGTTCTAGTAATAAAAGACTTGGCAATTTAGCCAAGGCACAAACAATAATATGTAGCGGTTACATAGCACTTGGCCTATTCAAAGCATTATGAGTTTATATAAATATATGCCAATTGATTGGGGTGGGGAGGGGCGGTTAAAACTTTCCTCGGAGGTATTGGATGTTGGCTGCAGCCAATGACGGGGATTTTGACTGGGGTGTGCCAATGCTCCTGTTGGGATTTAAAGGTATAAAATCCTGGCTAGAGGGTCTTGCCCCTCTACTCAGACCGATCTCCATTGTTGGGGTCAGGAAGGAATTTTACCCCATTGTCAGACTGGTATGGACTCTAAGGAGTTTTGCTTTCTTTTGTAGTATGGGCACGGCCCTCTACCTGGGATCTCTTGAGCATATTTTAATCTTTTACAGAAGCAGGAAGTTGGCTGCCGTGGTCCCCCATGCTTTACCTGTGGCAAGTTAGGGTGTTAGATCTTGTGTTATGCCAGGGCTGACAGTAGTTTTACTAAGAGGTTAGGTTACGGATTTGTACAGGATGGTTTATATAAGGATGATCCTGCCTCTGGCAGGGTGTTAAACTACATGACCTATGGAGGTCCCTTCCAGCCATCCTTCTCCATGATTTCTATGATTGCAATAACTACATTCAATTTAAAAAATCTCACATAGCAAAGCTGAAAATTTCCAGCACTGGCATAATTATAGAAGCTTTGCCAGGCAAAAGGCTGTTGAGATGGTATTTTGCTTTGTATCATTGTACCTACCACCTACTGTACATGTGCTTTCAAAAGTAACTTCACACAAGAATGCTTATCCAGCTTACAAGCTATGGAGGACTGAAGCACAATAGAAAAGCCTGTGTCCCAGTGCATTATTTGTAAAAAGCAGCCTATAATAACTTTGCTTACTGTGATTTGTATTTTATCTCAGTTTGTGGTTCTGATAAACAAGATTTTACCCATTATGCAGAGCATGCCATCTTATTTATTCACCTGCTTTTACTTGCAATAGAATGTGAGTAAAATAGTGCATTCTGATGAAGTAGGATGTTAATTATGAAAGCTTATGCCTCTCTGAACCATTTACTCTCTGAGGTGTCATCCTGCTCTGCTTTCTGCTTGACTTCAGACTAACAGCTAAATAATGCTCTCACAGTAGAATGTGAATGTCCTTTTATGTCATAATTTTGTAATCTCTGATAAGATAATTAAGAAATACAAGATGAGGACCATGACTTCCAACAAAAATAACTACACAAAACTAGTGAGTGGAAATGTTTTTGTGCAAAAGCTGATGCACTTTGCTGGATCAATAAAAAAGATACCACATTATCCATCTTGACTGTAAATGATATGGCACATCCATAAAAAAAAGCACTGGCTTCTAGTTTTCTGCCCAATCATAAAAGGAGCAGTACTTCCTTTATTACATTCCGAAAGCAGATTTTAAATGACAGAGCAGCAAATTGTATCTGTCGAGCTCTTATACATTGCTAATACAGAGGACTCTAGCACTCAGCTAATATAAGTTATGGTCAGAGCCCAGCTATCAATATGGAAAATACAGAGTTCTGTAACTAAATTAAAATTATCTGTCCTACAAGAGGGAGTTATTTTAAAAGATAACATACTACTGAAATTGTTTGAAATGACCTGTATATTAATGCTGTTTGAGCAGAACTGTGATACATGTAGCACAAGCTGTTGTGTTGATCTGAAATAAATTACTTTCTGATACAGGGACATTTCAGGTGTGAGTTAAAAAAAAAAGACCTTTCATTAGGGGTGTGCGAAATGGGTCATATTCGATTTGAATTTGGTCCAAATCGGGGGATAGTGATTCCATTTGTTGACTTGGATCACTGTCCTGATTTGATTCGGCTGAAATGGAAGATTCAACGCTGATTCAGAGAATCAACGATTTGGCCATAGATACAACTTTAAATGTTTTTTCTACATACCTCAAGGTACCAGGTGGCTCATGAATGCTGAGATGCTGGGGTAGATGAAGCATCCCATGGGAGCACAGGGGGGTTCCCAGTGCACTCAGCAGCAGACCAAGAATTGGACCAGAAGTACTTCTGGTCCACTTCCAGGTCCAATGCTGTGCACATAGGGGACCCCCACCCCCCCACATCCCACTGGCTCAGTGATCAGCCACAGGGGAACCCTGGGTGCCCCTGGGGACCCAGGAGGCACTAGTCACCAAGCCGGGGGGCGAGGGGAGGGGGTCCCCTGTGTGCTCCATGGTGGATCTTGAAGTGGGCTGGAAGTGTTTCAAGTCCACTTCCAGGTCTGCTGCTAAGTGCACTGGGAACACTCCCCCCCCCCCCCCC
>NW_017729024.1:127326020-127336631 GCF_001723915.1 Gavialis gangeticus
CCCCGTACCCTCGTGGGACGCTCCATCCACCCCAGCATCTCAGCATTCACGAGCTGCCTGGTACCTTGAGGTATGTAGAAAAACATTTAAAGCTGCTTCTATGTCCATATCATTGAATCTCTCTGAATCTCTCCAAACTGATTCGGAGGGTTCCAATTGGATTTGGAAAGATTAAAGGGTCTCCTGATTCAATTCAGATTCAGAGATTCGGCCACCAAATTGGGCCAAATCTCTGCCGAATCGAATCAGCAACCAAAGCTTCGCACAGCCCTACCTATCATACATATTGGGCATGTCAACACGTGCCCCAGACTGCGCAGTTAGTACTGTGCAGTTTCAGCAGTGAACGGGTCGTTTTTGACCCTACTGTACAGTAGCAATGAGCTACTGTGCAGTAGTGGTGGCATCACAGTTAGTATTCACTGATGCTACATTGCTGTAGCAATGAGCTACATCACCATAGCTCATCACTGTGGTGATGCAGCATCTCATGTAGATGCACCCATTATTTACCAAGTTCCCCTGCATGTAGGAAATACCTTGAGTGTTACATTCTTTTCTGGAAAAGAGAACAAGGGGGTGGGGGAGCAGAATTGATAACTGTTTTCAAATACAAAATGGGTTGTTATAAAGATAATAGCATTCAACTGTTTTCTGTGTCCACAGGGGACCAGACAAGAAGTATGGGCTTATATTGCAATAAGGGAAATTTATGTAGGCTATTAGGAAGGACTTTGTAACTACTAGAACAGAAGGGAGGTTGTAGAACTTCAGCATTCATCTGAGATGGCTGAGGCAGGAATTGGACTACATCAGAGGTAGGCAAGCTGCAGCACAGGTGCCACAAGTGGCATGGGGAGTCTCTGTGTGTAGCATCAGCAGACTGGGAGGGGACAGGCAGCTGTGCCAGATAAGGCATGAGGAAGAAAGCAAAGCAGCAAATCCAGCAGGGAGCATAGGGAGAGAAGCCGAAAGCAGAGTAGAAGATCAGGCAGGGAATACAGTGTTGGGAGCAGAAAGCAAAGCAGCACATTGGGCAGAAGAAGGGCATCAGAGTAGCACTTGGTGAGAATCCAGGACTAATTTGTGGCATACATGCTAAAAAGGTTGGCCTCCACTAGACTAGGTGAACTATAAAGCTCCCTTTCAGCACTATTTTTATACAATTTATATAGAAATAGTGAACATCCACTTACTCTGAATTGATTTTTTATGGATGAACTCTGCATTGTAGTGGCAGTTAAAAATTTAAAATAAGGATTACTGTTTGTATATGAATAATAGAAATATTTTGATTTGTTATAGTAATTATTAAAAATAATGGCAAGTTATTTACAGTACAAATAACTGTAATTCACTAAGATATGTTGTCAGTATGCATGTTCCACTATGCATGTTCCCCAAATGCACGCTTGCAAAACAGGCTTAGAGATTTCTGACCAATGGCTGAAAGCTTTGGAAATCAGGAGTCATGGGAGCCAGGCTCACCTTGCTGCTTCGCCACAGGCTCCTGCTGGCTACTGTTGCTGCTGTCTGCCTGTCATCTTTGACAGGCAGTATGGGGCAGATAAAAATTAATTTTCTAAAATTTTTAGAGGCCCCGTGGGCCAGATAGAATGGGCTGGTGGGCCATATTTTGCCCACCCCTGTATTACTATGTAATGCATGTATTCAACAGGGCACTCACATTTCGGTCACAAAGAAGAAAATTACAGAATTAGAGCTGCCAGTGGGGGATAACTGTAGGTTAGTCAAATGAATGACTTGCTCAAAATTAACTAGGCAGGACTGAGAATAAAGATGGAAAAGAACTGGTAGGTTTTGGACTTAACTTAGCCCACTCCCAGCTTCATCGTTTGGAAATCTAGTTTATCCAGTACCAAAGTAACAATGAGAGAAATTAACTTTGATTTTTTTTTCTTTTAGTTTCTTATCTGTTTATGCCCTATGGTAAAAGAATTAAGGCTGCTTTTCATAGTTTAAAAAAGCTGCTGAAATATCTGAAGGCTAAAGTTCTTCTTTGATGTTGTTATTAATATTTATTCATATAATAAATATATATGCCTAGGAAACCCAACCAGGGCCAAGGCCTCACTGTGCTAGGTACTGTACACAGAGCATGTCTGTATAACATTGCAGCATCCATGCAGTTCATTACAAAATTCATCTATAAGAGCCTTTCCTTTTCCCAACTGCCTACTGGCTACAGCAATAGCCCAAAATTAATTGCCAGGGGGCTCCCATTCCCCTATGCCACACCTCCTGCAGCAAAGCAAGACTTTTCAGCAGTCTTAAGCATTTTCTCTAGGGAACATATTACGTAACTAGTAAAATCCAGTATTTCATGTAGTTAGAGAACTCCATGCTCTAAATCAAATGTTTTAATATTAACTAAAAAAAAGTGATGCATTCATATAAATTGGGACGTTAAAGGCAATTTGTGATGGTGTCAAACCGCAGCCATTTGAATCCTGCTGTGATCAAATAAAGCACGCTTTATTTTTCTCAGAAGGATTTTTTTCAGATGTTAAAGAGCAGTAGCTAGCTGTGTTAGAAAGTCAGGCAACAAGCAGAGTAGGATGACACCTTAAAAACTAACAGGTTCAGAAAAGCATATGCTTTTGTAGTAAAACTAAATAGTTTGTAGGTCACTCAGCTGAGTTAAAGCATCTTGAAATACTGCACTGGGAAATTATGGACCTTTTCTGGCTTTCACACCCACACAGGCTCCAGGCCTGTGAAGACACACTGACAGCTCTACATGCTGTGAGTAATCCTATTGAAATCAGTGGAGTCACCCCTGCTGCATACAGTTAAGCCCATGTGTAAAACTTTGTAGGATGTGGGACATATTTAAGATAGGATGAGGAGAAAATGGAATTTTTTCTTCAGCTGGTATTCATTTACAGCACTCAAGAAGCGTCAAAAAAATATTTTTAAAATTTCTGAGATCAAAACAAAAGTTTGTAGCTTTGCCAAATGAGCTAGCAAGTTGGTCTTTTATTTAAATGTGCCCACTGCAGTGGTTGATTATGTAAGTATTCAATAATCCTGTAGAGCTTACCAAAGGCTTTATAAAATTTATATGTAAAAAAATTCCTACAGTATAATCTGTTAACCACAAATATTACTTTTCCTGTCTTGAGACTTTGTAATGGTTTAGAGAAGAAGAATAGGATGATTCACTCTTACAGGAGTCAGAACAAGCTGTGAGGAATAAGAAAACGTGCTTCAGTTTATTAGCGGCCTTATTTGGAGTTGTCTAAAGTTGACCATAGGTCTAGAGTTAGGATCCAAGGCCACCTATAAATTCTCTAGGGTTGTAATCAGATCTTGACCTCTGAAAGCAGGAGAGCCTTGTTTTCAGTAGAAAGGGTTCTGAGAAACCAGACCTTCTCTAATCTGTGGGGAAGGCCTGAATGAAAGCCTTGTTAGAAAAGGGATTAGACTCTAGCAAACTGAACTATTTTCTGGGACTATTCGCAGGGGCTTTTGACTGTCTTCCACTGAGACTGCAGGTGGTCCCAGGAACTCCTTTCAGCTTTATCAGAACACACAGGCAGATAGGAATTCCCAGCAGGTACTGGAGAGAGACACTACAGCAAATACTGCTTTGAACCATCTGTCCACAACTGCTGTCCAATTACATCAGCTGCTTTTTCTTCCTTGTCTCAGATCCCCCATACTGTCCCTGGCAAAGGATGCTAAGTTGCAGCAACATTGTTTCCAAAAAATCTCCCTAAAAATGTGATTTGAGGAAAGATGCATAACAATGAAGAGCTGGAGGAGAAGGAAGTAATGAAAAATTGGGTGAAACAATGATTTGGCTTCATTTAATTTCAGGGATATAACATTTTATCTACTCTGTTAATAAAAGGTCTTTGTGTTTCTGTCTATGTAAAGTTATTTTTCAAAAATGGTAAATGAAGAATAAACTCATATGTAGCACATTCAATAACTGCTTTTTAAGAATGATGTGCAGTGTTTTTTAAGATCTGGAAACACAGCCAGGCTGCTATAGAGACCTTTACTAAAAATATGCATCAAACTGTTCCAGAACATCAGCACAAATAGAAGGGACATTTCATCTCAAATAAAGAGGACCTACATCAGCAGTGGCGAGTAACTTTTTAGAGTTAACTAAATGTTACCTAACACAACACATCAGGTATTACATAATGACTGGTATTTTTAGGGTACTGCAAAGTTAACCAGAAAAAGTTGTGCGCCAAAGACCCTATTTAAAATTGCTATTGGTTGCAAACCATTCTGAAAGGGGTGATAAAGACATTCTGTTCAGGTAAAATGCATCAAATCTGAACAACATGCAGGCTGACACACTAGGACTCTTACCCATGTCCAGAGTCAGAGGTAAGGTGTGCAAGTTAGGTCTCAGACTCAAAGGACCTGATTCATACCTGCCTCCATGCAGCACTTGGCAAAAGGTTGCTACAGAGGCATCTTATTGCCCTATTCAAAGACATGCCAGGGGACTTGCCTATGTTGGCCTAATTTTCACCCTGGCTCCTGTGGACTGTAAGGGACAAGATAGGGCATGGAAGTGCTCAGCCCACACCTTTTTGTTCCAGTTTTCACATCAGGTAGGTGTGCAGAGTCGATAGAGCAGCCCACCATATATGGAAGGACCTTATAGCTTTGTTCCATTGTAGCTGTCTCAAAGGAACCACAAAGCAAGATGAGTTGAGCTCGATCTTCTTTTAACCTCCTTATTCTCACTTATACTCACCAGTGCTTATTGGTGGTCACGCCACACTAAGGTTCCCACACTGCTTCCATATCAGAAGTAAGAGGGCACAGAGCAGATGTAGCATAATTTGATAGGGAGGCAATGTGTCTCAGTATAGGGCTGCTTTGCATCATGTAGACCAGGGCTAATCTGTGGCTCTGGAGTCACATGCAGCTCTTCAGAAGTTAATATGCATCTCCTTGAATCTTTGCACAAGCACACAGTGACCAGCTTCCAAACAACTCTCTTTTAGTGGTTTCAAGCATAAGGGAGTCAATGCTTCTATGAAGTACCCACAGTGGAGATACAAGGTATAACTTCAGTTCTAGAGCGACTCCCCTACCTCCCTCCTGATCTTTGCTAATCTTGTCACTCTTCCCTTCTGGTGCCACAGTATGTGAATAAGTTTATGTCTATGAGAATCCAGAAAGTGTCTATATAGTTGTGACACCCACATGGAAAGGGGCTGGAAGAGAGGCCGGGAAGTTGCTCTTATTATTTTCTAGTCATCTTTGCTGACTGCATGTTCACCAGCCTTTTTTAAAATGAGGTGATTATTTGCTGTAACTAAGAGAAAATGTATAGCTTTAAGATAAAACATAGAATCTTTCCTTATTTCCTATTCCTTACTACAGACCTAAAGCTCTCACCAACTAAAAGCACCCTACAGTACATAATGTTTCTAGTCTATGCAAATACCATACTATCCCCGTCTCTAAGTCTTTCCGCTTCCCAGCGGCTGTCTTTAGATGAAGTGCAACCATCTTCCTTAGTCATTCTTCCTGAGCTCATTGTACAAAATACCAGCCAGCTTGACTTTCCCTTATGGTATTTGTCTAAAATTCCATTCAAATCTACTAGTACTGGATGACTTTACTTCAGTAATTAGTGTAATTACTTCTCAGGCTTCTGAAGCAGTGTTCCTCAACATTTTTAAATTCAAGGCCCCTGCCATAATTTTGCTGATTTTAGCAGTACCCTCTGTAGATGTGGGCAGAGGGAGGCCCTCCTTTGCCCTACACAAGGGAGATGTGCCCCTCTCATGCCTTTGACTCAATGCATGAAGCCCAGGGGGGTGTCCCTTTCCTGCTGAGAAACACAGGGTCAGGGATGGCACTTACTGTATCCTGCCAGGATATCCAGCCACAGATTTTATCTTTGAATCAAGGCATCATCATATAACCAATATAAAGTACACAGCATTTACAAAATACCAACTGCCTATCCTCAGCACCATCTAGTATGCAAATGTTAAATAACTTAATAAAAAAAATCTGATAACATAAGAAAAGGATTAGCAGGGGGGTTGCTGAAATTCCAGTTGCTTTTCTTCCTTCACAGCTCCTCAGCTTTTCTGAGATAGAGATTATGGTTGCTAGGGTAACTAGACCAAAAAAAAAGGAAACTTTGTCTAATTTGGTTTGCTGAGACTTTAAAAATCACTGTGGGGCCAGAACTAGAGCATAAATATGGATTGAGAGATTTGTAATTTACTTAACCAAACTCATTTTAATTCATAATCATGCCTTACATACATTGGGCCTGACTCTGACTTTTAACTGTACTGTCTATGACAAATAATACTTTAAAATTCATAGCCTTATTAAAGACACATACAGGACAGATGCCTTCTGTGTGTGCATATATTAAACACTGAGGGAACTTGCATCTTAGACTTTTAAAAAAGCAAGCCTATAAATAAAACTGCTGATATACCTGTGTTCCTGTGCATGTCTTAAGCAGATACATGTATCTGTATTTAGTCTTGTACAGATACATACTAGTCCAGATTTTAAGTTCTGTTCTAGCCCTGCTGCACCACCAGGCAGCGAGTAGGAGGTAAGAAGGATGGAAATGGAGCATAGTAAAACTGTGCTATATGATGTCAACTCTCCTGCTATATTACGTCAATTCTCCATTGGTGCAAGATCCCAAAGGAACGTATGCCAGTAGTCTAAGTTAGAGCTGCCTCAACTCTGACTCATAATTGGGAATGGCCAAGCTATAAGAGCTATAACTGCTATCTAATGGCAATTCCACTTTTGCTGAATTAGACTAAGGTATGTGTAAATGAATATACAAAAACCCATTATCTACTCATTGTGTGTGGGTGCATGTGAGTCTCTTTCTCTCTCTATACATATATATATGTATACACACACACGGTACAAAACTTCATCACATCTTAGTTTTAAAACACTTAAAAAAGAAAATATATACCTTCACCTGCTTGCACAAAGCTGAGGATCCTTCTTCTCCTGTATGCATGCATGCATACATCAGGTCCACTTGGTCTAATGCCCCTTACACCTTCCTGGATCTATGTCACAGCTGTTGAACCCATCTACTCCGACCTCAAGTTGCCAGTGGATGAGACAAGACATTCCCTTATTATTTATTCAGTGATGTTTTATAGCATTTTATCCCGATGTTACCTCAGGCTTCCAACCAGTCAGGTAAGAGCTAAGCCTGTCACTAGTGCACCACTTCAAGGCCTTTTCCAGTTATCCAGGTGTATGATTGATTCCAGTACACACAGCCCTGCCATAGTGGTAAACTAACTCCCACTTATCCATGCAGTTAGCATGAATACATCTAGATTTCTGACATTTATCTATTTTTAATTCATGCCATCCATAAAAGATCCTCAGTACTAGAATCCCCTCAGCTTTCAGGAGCAGATTTTGTGTCCCTGACTTTGTGTCCCTGACTACACGAAATTCTTATTAGCAGAAAGTGGTCATGGAAGCCAACTCAGGTTAGACCTACATTGCACAGTAGGGGTGTGCAAAGCAGGCCCTATTCGATTCAGATTCAGCCCAAATCAGGGACAGTGATTCGATTCACTGTCCCAGATTCGATTTGGCCGAATCCAAATCTGAAGATTCAATGCCAATTCGTAGAACCAGCAATTTGGACACAGCTTTAAACATTTTTTCTACAGACCTTGAGGTACCAGCGCGGCTTGTGAACACTGCAATGCTGGGGCACATAGAGTGTCCCATAAGTACGTGGAGGGCCCCCCTACAGTCCCAGTGGTGAACTCCCACACCCCCTCCCCCAAGTCTGCGATCGGCCATGGGGGAAGCCCAGGTACACCTGCCAGACTCAGGAGGCACTAGTCGCCAAGCCAGGAGGTGTGGGGGGGGGCCCCCAGCACACCCAGAAGCAGACCAGAGATACTTCGAATCAGGGACCAAAGCTTCGCACAGCCCTATTACACAGTATTGCATGCAGTAGAGACATACTAGCTTCAAATGAACTAACTTGGTTATGGCTACATTGTACTGCAAAATGGGGTATAGACATGTGCTAAAACCACCTCTCATCTCTCAGATTTATACAACCCTAAAAGAAACTAAAAGGGTGAGAACTGAAATAATCATTGGAGAAAGAAACCTCCTTCTTCACCCAAAAGCAAGAATTCTTAGGAATTACAATGGGTTGACACTTGAAGAATTATGCCTCACCACAGTAGGACAATGAGGCTCTTGGAACCTCAACCTTTAGCAGATCTGTGCATATAGTTCCTGGAGGGCTTGCATGTATGAATCTCATTGAAAGACTGGCACTTCAGTTTGCACAGCCTTTTGTAATCTTTTGCAACCAGAGGCACTAAACGAAATATTATATTAGTATTATTATCAATTTTAACATTTTTTTTAAATCTCTGACAAAATCTAAATTTAAAAAAAAATCACCACCAGTTTGCTTTTATACGTATGTAAAGTGGTTAGTCACTTTTTAGGCTCAAGGAACCCTTGGAAAATGGCAGCACTTATATTTCCATAATCTAAAAGTGAGTGAAAACCTTCTGTTACAAAGATCAGAGCACGACCAGAACAGGTCAGAATTGTTTAATACTATAGATTATTTGAACTCTCCAAATCTTGTGAATCATGTTTGCACATCTAACTGTGCCAACATCGTTTGGCATCTCATAGCACCCCTGAAAGGATTGCAATGCAGGCAAGGGTCCTGAATCACCCTGGTTGAGAATCACTGGGGGGTTGAGGTGTGTATGCGCGTGCGTGTGCACGCACATACCAGTGATTCTCAACCAGGGTGCTTCAGGACCCTTACCTGCACTGCAATCCTTTTAGGGGTGCCATAAGATGCCAAACAATGTTGACACAGTTAAGATATATATGAACATGTATAGCCAGCAATTTTTCCCCCCTTAGGGGTGGATGACTTGCCTAGCTGTGTTCCAAAGTAATATCAGGCAATATACTATATACCAGGGGCCAAAATAAAAACATGAAGACTTGCATATTTTGTTCTTAAACTGTATTTCCTGTTCTTCTAAAAACTCTGAGTTTTTATTATTGAAATTTGAAATTTAATTCATAGTAACAGTGGAATAATAGAAAAAAGCAAACACACCCAGGATAATTGAAGCAGAAGTTTAAATGCTGACTTGTTGGGTATTTTTAAAAAGACAAAGACATGAACTATATAAAAGGACCAAAATAATGTTGTGGGGTCAAGGTTGCCAAAAAGAACTGTTAATTGAAGAGAAAATCTCTAATAATTTATTGACCTTCAGTTTCACATTGTGAAAAAGATGAAATTTTACAAAACCTTAAGATGTAGTAGCACACAAAGAGACAGAACATGGATGTTTTATTTCACTTGTACAGTTTTCTTTTAGTATGTGAACCACATCTTCAATAGCCAGGCAAGGCATGTTATTCAGCTCTAATCACTCTTATTCAGACAGGTGTCAGGCCTAGAGAAAAGGGTCTACACAATTATACCCGAAGTGGAAGGCTGTCCTTTGTTATAGGTTTCTACAGCAACCAACCCACAAAATAAGAAGAACCTTCTTGTCTTATGCCAAGGTTTTTGTGTGCACTCTGCTGTGAATTGCATTTGCTTCAAAGTGTGGGGTGTTTTGCAGGACTGGAATGGTCAAGTAGTAAGCCAGAATTCCCACATCAATTCAAAGAGCAGGAGCCCAGAATATTCCCTGCAGAGCCTGAGGCCCACCCTGACTTCAACTTCCTTTAGCCTACACATCGGAATTAATCTATGACTTGAAAGCAGACCACATCTTTGAAAACAGCTGCAGAAAATTCATCCCACTTTCGGAAGTTATATGGTGTTACAAAACACATTTGTGTCACAAGCTAAATAGATGGTACAGCTTCAAGACAGAACTCTATCCAGTTCAATGAAGAAAACAGCTCCTGGTCCTATAAAGCTCTATTAAAATAAGTGGTCCCGCTGGGCTCAGTACTGCCTTGTAACTTATCACTAACCCTTATGCAAATTAGATGTAAAACACAGCTATCCTAATTTTACTGTATGTTGCACTCACTCACTTTGCACCTGTGTGAATAACTACAAGACGAAAGGGTAACTCATGTCTACACAGGGTTGTGTTGCTATTGTTTAACACAATCTAGAGGACAAGGATTTTTTTTCAACAGGGCAGTCAAATCTAGGGGACTTGTTTAATGAAACTTGGGAGTCCTAATCACCTCTTATTGGAGCTCACCCTTAAAAAGTTTTCCAGTGCCTCAGTCAATTAAGTAGTGTTATTTCTTAGCACTTGGGGAATTCTCTAAACCCCTCTTCCATGAAATAAGAGAATAATGCAGTAAAGCAATTCTAAAGCAAAAGAGGCATTTTTAAGGGTGATGATCACTGTAAATGTTTTCAGATGGCAAGCTTTCAAGAATACAATCTCCACACAAAGAAATGCAAACATCAATACTGTAACTAGTTTAGTTTTAGCATGCATCCATGCAGCTTTAAAAAAATGGTTTTTTTACTTATATCAAAGCATACCACAACCATCATGCCAACTTTAACAGTTTTATGTTGGGCTCTACAAACATGGGGGGGGGGGGGGGGGG
>NW_017729024.1:127336844-127348405 GCF_001723915.1 Gavialis gangeticus
AGTGGGTCTGGGGGGAGGGGGGAGAGAGAGGGAAATCCAACATTTTTTTTCATAATGAAGTCTGAGAAAGAAAGCACCTATAAAACATAAGCATCTGCTATCAAGAAAAGAGTGGGTTTGTACTTGATTCAAGACTCGACTGAGTATATCAAAATTGGTATGATTAAGTTTTGGTTTATCAGGTTCATATTTGACACTTGAGTATCCAAAGTATTTGAACACTTACCTAGCTATCTATGTAAAAAAGAAAAAGAAAGGTACAGCAGCTTGAGGGTTACTTCAGAACATATTCAGGTGATGAAAATATCAAAATGAATAATTTTACTACACCCTTTAGACCTCTGAAAGCATGCAGCATGCTATGTACTTCAAACCACAGAGATGAACCAACCTAATCAGTGCAATGTTTTGGGGTTTTTTTAATAGTACTAATCTATCTTGGTTATTTCTTTATGTCCTTGAATCAGTAAGACTCCACTCCTTCAGGTATATGTGGCCATGGTAAACATTCCATAGTTTCAACCAATAAATAAATAAATAAATAACTTTGGACAATGCCTTTACTGGGGGCTCCATATACAGAAACTAATCCACAGTATTTTCTATTTAATCAGGAGGCTGCACAAAAAAGAAAGCTGTAAAAGATTTTGGCTATTCCAGATTAGAAATTCAAAGACATGACTAGGCAAATGAAATGTAGCAGGGACACTATCTACAAGACACACCACATGTAACCTGGGGAGTCGGTGGCCTGAGAAAGTGACCTCCATGGCTTCTTCCTTTACTATGCGTGTAATTTAAGATCCTGCCTTGTAATCCTTCCATTTCCGACTGAGGAAGCCATCCCCTCCCCCCTGCCCTACCCCTAACCTCCAACTGTTACTCAACAGTTTCTTTTTTTGTGCAGCAGAGCAAGTCAGAGATCACAAAATGTGCAAAACGTACAACTATTCACAGAAGCCCTTACAACATGAAGACAAACTGCAGGCATTGTTTCAGCATGCAAGCACTGAACAATAAATAGCTACATCTACAACAAGTAACATAACAGGAATGGAACAGTAAAGTCACTGATAAATACAGGGAAGGAAGGGGGGAAATTACAAATAATTTGGGGTTTTCATCGCTTGTTCCCCACTGCTGCAAAAGTTCACACACACACACACACACACACAGATTGTGCTGTTCCTTATCAGATAAAAGGTCACTAACTGCAGATAGGACAATACAATAAACTAATCTAATGGATGCTTCAGGCACTGCCTATAAACAAGCTCATTCCTATAGCAGAATTCTGCAGCAATACAGCTTTATCTTCATACACAGCGACATCTCACTGTTTCAGACCTGGCCTGCAGCTGGTGCTGACACTTCAAACTGTCACAAAGAGAGGTGACAACCATTTCAAAACTTCACGCACAAACAGTGGAGTCCATGGAAATTGAGAGTTGTGTGTTGCACAGTTATGAAAAGTTCTTTTTTTTCTTTAAATCACTGATTAACATTGGCATTTATCCACAATTGCTAGCATAGGGACCAGATCACAGGTTCATTCATTCTTATTTATACCATGTGCTGATGCAGTGGACATTTTTTCCTCTTATTCCTTCATGTATACGTCAGATAATTTACAAAGGTGCAGATGATTTTCTTCAAACTCAAGAGATACTGAACAATTTTTCTTCATAAAAACCATTTCTCCACAGCCGAGGTTCCAGTTTTCTTCTCCAAATAACGGAGTAAACTAAAAACAGAGAGGGGGAGTGGGGAAGGAAAGGCTTAAAGGCTTTTGTTGAGATAATTACACCATAAGGATTTTGGTAGATGTCAAAGAAAAACAAAGAGCCAGGCTCAAGATACAGAGACTCTGCTGATGGAATTTGGTGCGTCTGTATAATCACCAGCTACTGATAGTAAATAAGCCACCCACACAATTCCTTAGGATCAGATTCTGCCTCCCTTATTCATATAGCCCTACTTTTTACTCAGTGACTCCAATAGAAACTATTCACAGAGTAGTTTTATGTACATATAGTCCATTTAATTTTCAAAAAGTTAAGCTGTTTGGGCCAAATCAGTCTTTTTGCTGGATTTTGAAACAATTTTTTTAAGCACAGAAAAAAACAGTGCAATAGACTTGAGCTCAAAAATCAAAAAACAAAAAACCCCAAAACACAAAGAAAAAAACCCCACCACTGCATGAAATTTCTGTCTTATGGAACAACCTCATAGAATAGTGAGCACAACTGGTTTGTTTTAATCATGGGCCAAATCAAACCAGATCAGAGATGAGTAAAAGTGAGCCCGAGGTGAGAGGAAAAGGTAATCTCCCACCAATGCTCTCTGTTGTTCACCACGGAGAACTCTAAATTGAATTCACTCATAGTGTAGAAAGTGAACATATCGATCTACTTCTTAAAAAAAAAAAGTTGTGCTTTTCATTATAGCAATTTTTTTTAAATATACATCAGCTTGCCTTCTTTACACATGACAACACATTGTGCCTCACCAAATCCACAATGGACTTCTAAACAATTGATAATTCCATGTGAATGATAGACCTTAGATGATGAGATTTCACTTTTGTATTTCATTCTGAAGCCAGTCAGACTCAGACTCATTATTAGTAATGGCTTTTGTTAGCACTGCTGTGATTTAGAGGACATGTTCTGTTGTCAAAAGCAAATACAAAAAAACTCCAGTAAAGTTAATCTGAATGTACACATACAAATACAAGAGCAGCACATGGCCATATATCATCAGTGCTGCAACGCCTTAAAAAACAGCAGAGCACTCTCACAGGAAACACTTCAGTCTTGGCTTGAAACCTCTTTGCTCTTGTGAGTGTAAGACAGACCTGCATCATTATTTCCAACTTTTTTGTTGTAGTTCCTTACTGCTGATTAGCATCTTGTAGACTTTCTTCAGACTAGTGTGCCATTTTTCCCCTGGCATATATATATAGACATTGAAGCCAAAATATAGTGTTTCCTGTCATGAGATGAAGCTTAAAAAAAAAAAAAATGTAGACTACTCTTGAAAAAGTACAACTCAGCACCCCAAGCTTGAGAAAAAAACAAAGCAGACTAAAATCTTCCTAAGAGCTGTCAGGCTGGGGCCACACAGCACCATGAAAACAGAGGGTAATCAGAAGTAATTTCCTTTCTGTCCCTCCCACCCACTGACAGAACAGCAGGAGTCAGTAAAAATCTACTGGCTGGATGCTCATGCAACACTAGAGGGATTTCAGTTTATGGCTGCATTCCTCCAGTTATCTTCCATGTTAATAAAGCCAAATTAATGACCTCTAACAGAATATTGCAAAGCAAATGGAAGAGTTTGGTGCCATTATACTGCAGAATGCTATTTTTTGGAATAAACTGCTCTTTGTCTTGTATGCTGTAAGCTTTAGAACAATTAAATCAATCTTAGAAGAATAAGTCAATATTTTTCTTGGCACAGATCTGAGCCCGGGCATTTGTTACAACTGTTCTGATAACAGCTGAAATAAGTAATAATAGAAACTTGCTGAATGGTCTGGATTTGATGACTTGTTCAGTTTTCCATCTAGCAAGGAAGTTGTCTCTAAAAAGCCTAACCTTCTATTTGCTCTGTTTTTGAGTTGTTGGGAATATGCACTTAATCTCTAACACCCAGGATATGGCTAGTTAAGAGTGTTTGCTAATGTCAGATAGAATCCAGAACCCTGTATTCACAGGGGACAGACAGAAAGTTAGAAATGCCACAGGTGGTTATTCAACTTATTACTTAAAAGATATATAATTAAAAATATGACACCATTACACTTCCTACTAGATTGCAGCTCAGAGCTGCTCTTTTGCAGGTGCCAAATTTTGCCATCCTTAGTTTAAGCCAGATTTCAATACTAGTTAAGAGGCCAGCACTACAAAACTTACTCAAAACAGAGACATTAATGCTTCTAGCTACTCAGGTATTTTAATGGTTTTTCTAAAGATAAAAAGACAAAGCCATAAAACTATCAAACAATGTAGGCCAAATTTACACTTGGTTATGAGAAGATCTGTATTGAAGTCCTATTTGGTGTGAGCTCAAACCAACATGCATAACTAGAACAGTTTGAGCCAAGCAATTATTTCAGACAGCAGCATTAACCTTATTGGCACTACCTCTAGTCAGATGTATAACTAACTTTAATCTGAAAAGAAAACATGTAAGCCAGACCTAACAGACCAGATGCTATCTTGCTTTAAGCAGGTTTACGTCACTGACTTCAAAAGGTGTTTCAGGTAGGTGAATTTAGTCCTTGCATATACATTGGTAATAAAGCAGTTGCAACTTCTTAAAAATCACCATCCTTTAATAAACACCAGTGCTTCTTCAGGTCATGAGCAAAGGATCAAAAGTGGATATTTGGATACTCATGTGGACTGGCCAGCCGTGTGTAAAATCAGGAAAATATGACCTATCCCTATTAATAATTAAGATGTGAATTATTAAACTATATTTTCCAATTAGCATCAGACCTCATGGAAATAACATGTTCAACATCTAAACTGTGAGGCAAGGTGATCCAGTGGAGAGAACTTGGTACTGAGAGTCAAAGATGCAAGTTCCATTCTTGATTTCATCACAAACTTGAATATGACTTTGGAACAGACATCCCATATTTGAATACCATAGTTGCCCCAACTACAAAACAGGAGTAATGGCACTTACCCTCCTTTTAGCATTACAGGTGAAGCTATGCACTAAGTTTTATCATAGGTGTATTCAGATACTATCATTTCTTACCTGCTCATCTTTACTTGCAGCATACACATAATTAGGAGGGGAGATGTTTCCATGTGCTGACAAATGCTGTGGGAATCAATGAATAGGGCACAGTGGTTATGCTGTTCCACACATCTAGTGTGGGATCATAGCAGTCTAAAGTTTTGCATCTTTGAATCCCGAAGTAGCCTCCAACAACATACAATTTGTTTCCAGATGCTACTGCATGGCAGCTCATTCTCTTAGCTGTCACATCTCCCACCTTGGTCCACTGGTATGTTTCACTGTTGAATTTATAAGCTGAGCATGCAGAGAATTCAGTATCTCCACCCATAATAAAAATCTGGTTGCCCAAAACAGCTGCAGCTGTATAGCGCCAGGGCTGGGGGCAGGTGGCTGGCACTGTCCATCTGTTTTCACACTGATCATAACATTGAACTTTGGGCAGCTTGTCATGGCTCACGCTAGTACCACCAAAAGCAAAAAGCTTAAGTTTTGCACTGACTACAGCTGCATTGCTTACTCCTTCTCGAAGTGGAGCAACCATTGTCCATTTGTTGGTCGCAGGGTCATACTGCTCTACTTGCTTTAAGGATACTGAGGGGGAAGCAGGAAGGCAACCAGTTGCTGCCGTATGTCCTCCAACAACATATAAACAATGTTTGAGTTCAGCAGAACCATGGCCAAATCTAGCTACCAGCATGGGAGCAGCCTTGGACCACTCCTCATGAAGAGTATCATATACCCACACATCTTTAGAGACTCCATTTTCTGATCCCCGGCCCCCAGTGATATACACTTTGCAGCCGATAGCGCAAGCACTGAACTCCTTCCGTGGACTTGGAATGTCAGCCTTTGGAATAATCTCCTTTGCCTTTTGGTCCACCAGATATAGCTTGTCACACATAAAGGTCTGGCCGCCCAGAAGAAAGAGTGAATGGCCAGTTTTACGAGGTCTGGCACACAGACTGGTAACCACGCCATCATTCTGCAAGATCTTTAGCTTGCATCTTATAGATTCTTCTACTAACTCTTTGCTTTTCCTTTGCTTTGTGATAAGTTCTTCCATGGCTACATTCTCCATGAGGTATATGGCTGGCAAGAGAGCCAGTCTCACAGTCTGCAACAGTTCAGGTAGATAACAGTGGCGTTTATTCAGGTCATAGTTAACCCAGTTCATAGCCGACTCATACACTAGTCTTTCATCTTCAGTTTCTAGTTCTTCACTGGATAGGAGCTGCACAACCATGTCTTTTGGCAGCTGGAGAAAATCTTCACTTTTACTGATGGTTTGAAAGTTATTAAGGCACATCCTCCAAGAGAGCTCATAAAGTTTGGTGCACTGGTGAGCATCGGACAGCAGCAGCATGCCAAGGCAATTGGTAGGGTGAAGGTTCTTCTCCAAAAACTCTGCACAAGCATCTCGGATATCCTGGAATTCTAACATGTCTCCAGCCTCCAGCAGGGACTCTGCATTCTCTTCATTGATGATAACTCTGGAGGAGTATGCATAGTCCAGCAGAAGCTCTAAGACTTCTGGGTGAATAGAATTATGGAAATTGACTTCACTAGCCTGGCTCTCTTTAAGTCCTCCACTGAACATTGCTTCAAAGTAACGACTGCAAGCAGCTAGAACAGCTCTGTGGCATGGGAATGACCTGTTCCCAGCATGAAGCAGCACATCAGTAAAGAGACGCTGTTGGCGCAGAAGGTTCAGGTGAGTAAGGACACTATCAGCATATGACGACTTGTGGAATAAGTATATATTTATGGAGCCAGTGCTGGCCCTAGATTTACGATTCTCATGCATGCTGACTGACATTTTCTTCCACACCTACAAATAAAAGAAAAATTACAGAAGATTAAAAGACTCTCATGACAACTGTTTTATAATGCTTTTTTAATTAAATTGAATTAAAGGTATCCCTGACAGTGACAGTAAGCAGGAAAAAAAATATTCTGAAGCTCATCTTCAGAGTGGCCAAAGAACTACATTTATTTCAGTGTGTATCTATTTTCTTCTGATGACTTTCTTAAAAGGACATGCTCCAAAATTATTGCCCAAGGAGCAGGTTTATCTTGGGAAACCTGATCTCCAACCTTAGTGATGGTACAGTACAAAAGCAAGTCAGAGCGGAAAAAAAAAAAAAAAAAGAGCTCATTTTCTCACCCCTCCTCATTGCAGACCTGCTGATTCATTATACTTATACAAACACACACATGCAAGCTTGAAACATTCTCCAGCTTTGAATCATAGCAGGAAGAGTTACCAGACAGGATACCTTGTGGAATGTAAAAGAACTGCATGGAAGAGAAGACCCAACTAATTCCATTAAGATGCCTTTCTTTGGTAGAAGGATTGTTCTGTAGGCAACAGCAGGGAACAGGATAGGTAAAACAGACACAGCAGACTTTTTTTTATATGACCAAAGCTTTATTAACATATTATAGCCAAGTCTTACAGAGATCCATGTCTTCCACATCTCCAGCAGCAGCCTGCTATTGGCTGATCTCAAAATTTTACATTGCAGTCTCAGCAGGGTATCTTAATGCTATGTGCTGAAAACAATGGAGCACCGCTCTTCTGCAGCACCCTAAGTTAGACTCCCAGAGTGCACAGTGGTTCTTCCAAGGGTGTTGGGAAGTAGGAGAAAGGGGAAGAAGGATGGGGCAGGAGAACATGTTTAAAATATTTGGTGGTGTACCCTTGCTCCCAACCATTTCAAATTCAAGGCACCCTTTTATAGACCTCTCTAAGAAAGTGTCAACTCTTAGCTTCCACTCATTTAATTTTTTGAGTGCAGATATAACAGCCATTCTTCTGTTGTAGTCAATTCAGAAAGATCACGACCATGTCTGAATGTTTTTAACACTATGGATTCCCATTTGAAATTTCTGGGTCTATCTTGTGAATCATGCTTGCACACCTAACAGTGCTAACATTGCATGGCACCCTGCAGTACCCTTGGTAGAGAATCATTACTCTAGGTTGGGCTAAGACAGAAATTCAGCCAAACTGATGAGAGATACAGGAATAGGCATGTGGACTATCTTAGAGAGGACTTGGCATGAGGATTTGCAGTTTCATACCTCTTGTGGCCAAAAACATCCCTTTCTACATGTGAAGCACAGAAGCTACTGCAGCCCATGGACTGTAACATACCCCCCTCAGAAGAGGGGTTTAATTTATTACAGTCCCATTTTGTATATTTATTACATTACAAATGCATATATTACATGGCAATTGTATACAGTCAAAGGAGAAAGCAGGAAGGATGCCAGCCTCCCTAATAGCACTGAAATTCCCTGCACAAAACTGCCCTAACTATGATTTGGGGCAAGAGATAAAGTAGGTTTTTATATCTGCTGTAAGATATGTGGACTCTGACCACCTGTGGAGGTCTTCATACAGATATTTTTCTCTCCTATAGTCTGGAACATTATCTTTCTCTGAACATGAATTAGCAGCATAGAAATATACAGTCCTGCTCCCACACTTCATTCTTTCCAGAGGAAAAGCTGTAGCCGATTTCCTCAGAGCAGCATCTTAATAAGTAGATTGTGTAGGAGTCTGAATAACTTGAGATATGTCACCCTAATTAAAACAAAGAATAAACAGTACCTTTTCAGAAAAGCTGTAGTTTTTCACAGAATTCATATACTAAAACCCACATTAGAACAAGAAATGCTGTTTAAACTTTGAAGGGAACAGCAGCATTTAATGATGTTATATCCATGTGGGAAATGACAGGCTTAAACACCCGCTCACAGACTGCAACATGGCATATATCCTCTACCATGCTTCAGGGAAGCAGTGGTATTACACAGCCACAGATGACAACAAACATGTGCTTTGCCTTTCACTTCATAGTCATGGGAGGTAGTTAGTCATGAAGTCAGGCTGAAGGCAGGACAGGATATCATCTTAGAAACTAACTCATTAAGCTTTCATAAGCGACAGCCTCCTTTACCATTTTGTAAAACATGCTAAACAATGCTGTGACCTACTTCCTTTAACTGGGAACATAACTATTATTAGGAAGTTATCAAGGGAGCAGCATGGAAAGTACATAATGTTTGTACTTATCAAATATGATCCAAAGCCTGCTGAAATCAATGGGAGTCTTTCCTGTTACTTCAATAAGGCTTAAAATCATTTCCTCTGTGCTGTGCAACTGCTTGGAAAACATGTTTTGAACAATGCATGTTGGAACAATGCTGTGTATTCACTGCTGTGCCTTTAAGTATAGCTCTGGACAAGTGCAGAACTCAAGTACGCTTTTAAAATACATACACCTCACACAGCATACTTGAATTTCCTTTTGAAGATAATTGCACTACTTGACTACTCAATGTTTGGGTGACATTCAAGCATCCAAAACACCAGATTTAGACTTAGATTTACCCATTTAGTCAATTGCCAAAAGGGATTATAGTGACCATGTGCCTCAAATTACAGGTCTTTGTAGCTAAAGGACCACAGAGTCATGGATCCAAATATTGGTCCACCAACAGTTTATATGCAGAGGTGGGAAGATCAACTCTCGTTTGGCAGGCACCTAGAGGTAAAACCTTACTGGGAATGCTATGAAAGTTATGATTCAATATACTTTCTGTGTTTGTGCCTGAAAGCTTGCAAAGAACAATTTTTCCAACTATTTAGCTGGTCTAATAAAAAGATACCACATTTACCCAAAGAACCTTGTCTGTCTATGATTCAATATAGGGCATTTAGCGTCTGTCTAGACTGCTCTGGTTCATGTTTGGGGCCCAAGCCTTGAAGAATGCTTCTGCAGGAGTGTAAAAATCAATGGAAGAAAATGAAGGTATATAGGAACCCCACAAGCACTCCAAGCATCTTGTGCAACTGCTGGTAAGGGCCAGGTCCTACAAGGATCGATCCCTGATCCCATGTGCATTTCTCATTAAAACCAAAATGAATGGGACTCTGCAGCAAATGAAGGTTAGATCTCTGTGGCAAATTCTTTGTGGCTGAACTATCCCTCTGTGTACTCAAGGAACTACCATTATAGGGTTCAAAATTAAGTGCTTATGGCAGTTGCAGTGACAGGTGAAGAAAATTTCAAAAGGCTGCAAATAAAAGAGGTCTGATCCTGTCCACCTCTAAGTTGTGGCTGTACAGCATCATTCAGAATAAGGCCAGCATACACGACCCTCTGTCTGAAGCTAGTGGACAGCAGATCATATGCACAGGTGTGCAACAGAGGTGGGAAGTGCAGATCACTGCAGGTTGCCAAAGCCTTCCCACAGCTCTAGTAACAAATGTTGCTATCAGTTGAAAGAATGATACAATCCACCCTGGGGGGTGGGGAACCCTAAATAAGGAATTCAGAATTTCACCTCTTTTCTACTTTCAAAGTGATATCCTAAAATATAGATCTGGTCTTTCAATAACCAAATGCCATTCCCAGAATATTTTGGCCACTGCGTTTATTGTAATAAAATTATGATAAAACTGTCTTTACAGAAGAATCTGAGGTACGTCGAGTCACGTGCAGAACAGAACAAAGACAAATATCTACTTCTCCTGCATGCTTCACCAAAGGTTTTATGTACACTCTACATAAAGGCAGTGCACCTAACCATTAAAAAGCAATATTTTTGTAAGCAAATCTGGTTTGCAATTTGGTATGCTGTTTGGACCCAAATATTACAAAAGTATTAAAAGTGGTCAGCCGACTCCTTTGATTTCTTCATTTGTTGACAGATATTATGCAAGCCTCACATATTTCAGAAGAGGTAATATACATAGTCACTAAGCAAATGTTCATCTTGAAAAAAAATGAGTCAAGTCCCTTCAGGCAAGTTTTCCTTAGAAATAACAACATCTGTATGTACAAGACAAGCAGTCAGTAAACTACAGCATATACACACTTTCCACAGATCAGTAAGAAAGGCTGAACCAAGGGATCTTATTGTTATTATTGATACTACTACTACAATACCACCTACCTGTCACGGTAATATCAGATCTGATAGCCTAGGTAACGTAAGATGAAACAAGCCTTGTGCCCTACTTAACAGCTTTGGATTCTGCAGGTCTCAGCTCACGCAATTAAAAAACAAATGTTTTCAACTATTTCCACATTAATGGTGGGCCAGACAGAATTTCCTCTTTAAACACTGTCATCTCACATCCTTTCTCCAGGGTGGATGAACTACCCATGTGTGTACTGCAACTGCTCTCTTTCTGTTGCTAATTCTTCAGTGATGCTGAGGTTATTCAGAGCCAAATCCTGCTCATGCTTACATTCCTTGTGTAACGTCCCTCCCAGTTTTGCCTTCATTGCACAGGAGCTGTGCAAGGTGAGAATTAGGACATAGTTTCTGTTAAACCTGCCCTTTACAGCTCCCCACCAAGAGATCGAAAGTCAAAGCTAAAGCGACTGTGCAACACCAACACGGCGGGTGCCCCGAGGTCCGCTGGACATGGTGCCACAGTTATTATCCCGTCCCCTCTCCAATACTGGACCCCAAGCAGGGATCTCTCTCTCTCCCCCCTTCCAACATGAAGAAGGAAGAGCTTAAAAAAATTAAAAAAAAAAAAAATCAACCAACTAACATGACTTAGGTGATCCCCTCCTCCCTCCCCCAGTCACTAGAGAAGATGGAAGAAGCCACGTTTCGGGGGCACCTCTAGGGAAACAAGCCGCCGAGGCCAGCCCCGTCCCGCAGGTGTGCGGGTCTCGCCAGCAGCCCCAGTTCCCCCTGCTCGAGGGGCGCGATGCTCCGCGCGGGGGTCGCTGGGGCGAGCGCGGGGCAGGCGGCGGCTCCGCTCCGCGCCGGGG
>NW_017729024.1:127348647-127357928 GCF_001723915.1 Gavialis gangeticus
GGCTTGGACGGGGCGAGCCCGGCTCACAGCCCCTGTGGGACGGGGCTTCCCACGCGGGGGCTGAGCGCCGCCGCTGCCCCGGAGCCCCTGCAGGCGGGCGGTTTCCCGGAGCGAGGCCTCTCCCCCGCCGCCGGCTGGCAGTGCCTGGTCCAAAGCGGCCCGGGCCGGCCTCGCTCCGTGCCGACATCCGCGGCGCTTCCCCCGGCGAGGCCCGCTTGCACCGGGGCGGGCGGGTAGCAATGCAGCCCCTTAGACCTCGGCCCGGCTCCAGTCCTTCCCCAGCGATGAGGGAAAAAAGAAGTTAGCAGGGAGACACGTTATAGAAATGCAGACACACAATAATATGTATAACCACACTAAGCAGCTCACTACGTTTTAAGACATAAGAACTGGGGGTGGACTAAACAGATGACCTCC
Organism: Gavialis gangeticus; assembly: GCF_001723915.1. Classification (NCBI taxonomy): domain Eukaryota; kingdom Metazoa; phylum Chordata; order Crocodylia; family Gavialidae; genus Gavialis; species Gavialis gangeticus. The sequence goes on from NW_017729024.1 coordinate 127,349,065, forward strand.
TAAGGTCCCTTCCAGCCCTCCTTTTCTCTGATTATATCTGCCTCAGACCCTAGGCTCCTGTGTCACCCAGCTGCAGAGAGGGGATGCTGAGGGGCAGAGTGATGATGACCAGGGTGTTTTTCCTTCTGTTCCTCTAACACTCACAGCCTCCAGCATTTCTGATCTTCCAGGTTCTCATTCAGAGGCTGTATCCCCAACTCCAATGCTCAACAGCTACTGGCTTGTGCCCTTTTCCTCCCAAAATTTGTCCAATCCCTTTTTGAATCTACTTAAACTGTCAGCTTCCACAACGTGGTGTGGCCATGAGCTCCACAGCTTACCTGCAGGCTGTGTGAAAAAGGACGTCCTTTTGTTAGTTTTACTAGAGACATTCAATAGCACCGTACACTCTTCCAAACCTAAATAATGGCGATAAAAACAAATCTAAAATAGTTGCAGAAAGAAAAGAGTAAGGCGCATTTATTTTATTACATATTAACCAAGCCTTTAGACTGGGCTAAGTAAGACAGAAGTTCAGACAAACCCATGTGAAATCTGGGGATATGATTTTAAGCTCCTTTGCAGGAAGCTCATAATTCTACACAGCAGTTTGGGATATTCATTCTTTCCTCGCAATGGGAAAAAATGCCATCTGAAGTTGTTATGATATAAACAGTTCAATAGCTGATTCACTAATACTTGGTTTATTTTTATGAATGTTTCTGGATTCAAAACACCCCAAAGAATGCAGATGTGTGCACAGTCAGCGCACAGCAGAAGCACATCCAACGTGCTAAGAAGCCTACGGGCATGCATAAGAACTTAGAAAATGGTGCAATGGTAAGCAGATGAAAGAGTAATTTGTTACCTAGGTTTTTTTACAAGATCATTGGATTATGAAATTAAGCACCCCAGATGGAGAGATTTTAAGATATTGCACATCTGTACCTAATAAAACAGGTTTAAACCTTGTTCAGGTGTGTGAAACTCATGGGGGATTAGCAGCCTCTTGAAAAGAGTCTTGAGCACAGAAACTAAGGGCCTGATCTAATACCTACTGAAGTCAAAAGAAAGTCTCCCATCAGCTTCAGTGAGTTTTGGATTGGACCTTAGATTTGTAACCTTGCTGGCACATGGAACTAGGTAACGTACAAATCTTTGGAAAGTGAGTGATGAGTATGAATTATTTTCCGTCTTAATACTGTTCCCATTAGTTTTTCATCCTCCTGCTCCTTCATGCAATCCAACAAAATCTGCACAGATTTAACCATGATCTCAATACCACTGGAACAAATTCCTTTATGAATTTTCCTCAAGAATTACTTGTAAGAAATGTTGCTCCATATAATTTCACACAACTAAGAAAATGAACCATCATTTACTGTAGTTCCCCACCCTCTTGTCCCATCCCAGCAGATTCATGTAATTGAACAAAACAAACTAGGGAGTTGTTGCCATGCATATAAAACAGCACTGTTTTTCAAATACCAGATCTGGGTCTTGTATGAAACCAGTTGGTGTCTATACTGGTATATACATAATACTTGATACAACACATCAGCACATTTTATTTAACTGACCTTGTGTGTTCTTTGCAATATATGTATTTTATTCACCTCTTACATCAGCTTGAATACTTCACAACGTGACTAGAGAAGTGTTACTGTCCCATTTCATAACATGGAAAAATAGGTGAGGTGCTGTTACTTCTTGCCTCCATAAAACAAAGGACGTTTCTAAGCTAACAAAGAGTGCTTACAGCACCAAGAGGAAGGGCATTTTGTGCCCAAAAGCTTGTATAACATCTATCCCAGCTATTGGTCAAATAAAAAAATAGTGTCATACAAATCTTGCTTCTAACAATGCACAGCAGCAGTATTTGAACATCTCGGATACTGTGCTACTCAGGCCTCAAACAAAACACGATAGTTCCTGCCTCTCTACATGGGGGTTAAAACCATATTAGTAAAACTTGTTTTAAACAGAGTTTAAAAACAGATATAAAGTAACAAGTAATGAGCCTGACCAGCATGGAGGCAGCATTTAATAACTGAGGCAGCATTTAATAATTTACATATTTCTGAGCCGGTTAATAATGTGGCCTTTTGCCCAGTTTATTCTGGCTAAGCAAACAAATTAAGGAACCACATTTTAAACATGTTTCCAGGGAGGTCAGTTTGTGAATGGATCTATATGTATTCTGATCATGAGAGTACTGGAAAGGTGGCTTAACCATGTTTACTGGACTAGTTTCTAGGTAACTGGGAACTTTGAAGGAATATTACTAAATATCATAATTTTATCACATATCTCAAGATATTGCTTTAGCTTCTGGAATCCTGTGAATGTGAAACTCAATTTTTGTTGGAAAAAAATAGTAAAGGAAAGCATGGAAGTGTGAGACCCATTGTACATTAGGCTCAAAAATCAGAAGATAATTTTTAAAACCAAAATTAATTATATTTTAGTCTCAGGATTTGGGTTCGGCAGTATTGTCTTTGCTTATCCTCAGTTCAAAGCTAGTTTATACACAGAAGTCACACCATTTTAAATTGGTTTACCTTCACAGTTTTAGTTAAATTGCTGACAGCAGTACCGTGTTAAATCTTTAGATGCGGTATTGAGCCTACGGTCACTACAGTATGTAGCAACCTTTGCATTAGGACTTCACCTATACATAAAAATTTTGCTAGTGTTGACAAAATATCCATCCCTGGCACTTATGACAGCAAAAAAATCCTTCTGATGGTAAAAGTTACTTTAGTCTGGAAGGTGGAGTAAGCTAAACATTTTTACTGGTATAAACTGAATCTATACCAGCAGAATTTAGAACTATTCTAGCACATGTTCTGAGTGCAGACAAGACATATATGCCCGCAGCAGAGGCTGAAATCTCATTCTTAATACTATTAAACATCTGTGTCTTGGGCTTTTGCCTTGTTAGCCTCTTTTAACAACATTATTTTGTTAGACTGATAAATAAACAGCATGGGGTTAAATGTATTAGTGTAATTTATCTTCATTCCTTCCTAATTTACACTTTGAATTAATTAAATAGAATGATCTAATTAAAACTCTACAATGGTAGTACTGGTGCCACAGGGTCCTCAGGGGGATAAGGCCAGACACACCCCTCAGTGACCCATGCCTGCTTTTCTTACCAATTTACTTTTACCCATTTCTCCAATCTGTCCCTGACACATGGACCAGATTTGATGTAGCTTCATTTGTTACAGTACTTTTTTGTTCAATTGCAGAGATGGATGTTTGGAAGAGAACAAGTGTTACCAATTGTCCATTTAATGGTAAGAGATGGAAGAACACCCCCCGCCCCCCCCCCACACCCCCTTTAATTCAAAGCTACGTTTTAGTTTTTCTTCAAAGGATTATAATAGGTTACAATTTCCCTTAGAGATCCCTCTTGAATAGCTTTGAAATGCAGACCAAAAAAAAAGAATCTGCTTCAGATTAAAATCTGAGAGTACAGTGGGGACAAATTTTGCTGCTTGCAATGTTGAGAAAACTCCCAAACCCAGAAGGTTGCACCAATTTACCCAAGAGATGTGAAGCCTGAGTCTCTGGTCCTTTGCAGAAGTATAGATTGTAAGTACCACCATTGTTGTCAATGGAGACATACAAGTGTGTTGCTGGTGCAAAGGACAGATGACAATCTCTATACTAAACTGAATGTTATCGGATACAAGAATAAAGAGGCAAGTTTGGCTTCTTTCAAATAGGGGCTGCAAACGAGCCAGACAGCAGCAGCAGCAGCATGAACCAAGTGCCTCTGGAACCTGGGCACTGGCACGCTGCCCCCTGCACCGTGCCACATACAGATGTTCACACCCTCCTCCTGCAATGCTGCACAGTGCTACATGTTCAAGTTCTCCCCCACCACCGTGCTGCATGGAATAATGCTACAAATGGTACTCCCCCTGCAGAGGGCTATGCATGCAGGCCCTCAGCTTCCCAGGCTGTGGGCCATGCTGCCATGTCCCACTTTGCCCCAAGGGTGGGGTCAGAAAGCAGAGGAAAGCAGAAGAAAGGGAAGGCTTGAGTCCTAATAGCACACCTGGCCCCAGAAGAAGCAGCAGCATTTTCTTTTTGTTTCAAGCCACTTTTATAAAAGCACAAATTCTTCTTTGCAATGAAAAGCCTCCATGTTCTAGCAGAAACCTGAGATAAGCAGTCAGCCCCATGCCGTCTTCCAGCACTTCACAGACCTCAAGCCACTAATTTGGGGCTTTCTCAGTGGCCTACAGACCATAGTCTTGGATCCCCTGATCTACCCTCACCTTGTAGAGTGGGATTTACTCAATATTAATCATCTAAGTGTTTAATCTAGTCTTTTCCTGAAGATTAACAATTCAGTGAAAGAATGGAATGAGTCATCAAGGAAGGGTCATTGAATACTGAGATATTTGTTTATCCTCACATTCTCTGATATTAGCACCTTTGTGAGTTCCCAGAATGCACTTGTGCTCAGTGTGAGTACAAAATTCACATTTGAATAGACAAAGAGAGGCTGTACATAAGAACCAGCCCATACAATTATTCACAGGGTGTACATTTTTGCACATGAAATGGGAATACATCTATTTTTTGTGGGTGTACCTACAAGTGCTAATGTCTGAAAATATGCCTCAACATTTTTGTTTGTTTTCATTTTGAGACATTGTGCTCTTTGACATTTTAAAATAAACTTTCTTTTGTACGCAATGTCCCCTCAAATAGGCAAGGGTCTGATTCTGAACCCACTGACTTCATTGCATAGTTTCTGCAGAGACTACCTGAAGACGGTAGGAGGCAAAGGAATTGAAAGACTTTGACCAAAATGCATGTCCAGGACAGTGTCAGGCTTACTCAGGCTGATAAGAACCAGAAAGAGAGATCATTATTATTGTTCCTAAGTTTGAATCCTTCAGGGGAAAGAGGGCGCTTTCCAGATGGTATGAGACTATGGAGCCTGCATGTACATGCTCACAGGAAACCCTTGTCCTGGCCACCACATCTTAAATGCTCTTGTGGCCTGTGGTGGCTAAACTGAATTGAATGCAGTTAGGCTTACATGTCAATTGTAGTGCAGAGATAACTCAGAGAGACAGGCAGACTCTAGACACAGAATTTCCTGAATTTTATAGATACAAGGTTAACCCATAGCCTTATTTTAAGATAGCTTATTTGTATAAATGTAGCTTCATTTTACTGCTGAATTCTTTACCAAGTATATCTGGAAAAGCGTTAATTCTGAGGCCATGGTGAATTCTGAATATCCTTAAGTGACTTTTCAACAAATGGATCATTTTTTAAGCTCCTGCCAGAATCTGAAAGGGCTAAAATGGAGTCTCAGTTATCACTTTATACTCTGTGAAGTTTGGTAGTTAGACTGGGTAAATCAGCCTGATTCTATGGCATTTTAACAGAATTCAAACCGTCATATGGAGAAAGTATTTCTGTGATTCAGATCCAACTTCTGAATTCACTGGTTAGAACAGAACTTAAATACACAAATCATTTCCAAGTTATTCTCATCTGTAAGTAAAATTGCTTCAATAATTTCATCAAGCCATGCCCGTTTAATAATAATAATTTAGAAGGACATGTTTGCTCATTATAAAAAAGAATTTATGTACTTCCTCAAAGCATTTATGTGAGTCTTTACTGTTCTTGTATATAAAAAAAAAAACTATTGAATTGTATTCTACCATACAGCTTACACATTATACAAACATTTATGGGCACATTGTGAGGTTCAGTCTTTCAATAATACCAGTTGCAGTTTTTGTTTAGAAGAAGCCTTAGTTGAAAGATGAATTCATGGTTTCTGTAATGCTGCTTCAGTAGCTATCGGGATGTATAACTAATTCTTAAAACAACTTACAGTTGAAGAAATTTCACGTTATTTTTGGGTAACTGATCTGAAACCATGGAGGGTTCTTCTGCAATGGGGGAAAAAGAGAAAAAAAACAATCAATCAAAGGTGGTCAGTTAGTAAGATTCCAAAACAGCACATTATCTTTCTGCTTTAAATACTGATTTAGATAAGTTAGTCAAGTCTAAGCTTCCAGCTGTATTACACGTTTTCCCATGTTTAAGCATAGTGCTTAAATGTGGTAATACCTATAGTACAGGCAGTGTTTTAAATAGTTTTGGCAATAAGATCTGCAGGATATTCATTCTGATTATTGATTTTTATCTGCAAATTCTGGTCTTTTTATGGTTACTGGATTTTAATGAAATTAAATATCCAGTCACTTTGGGAAACAGTAAAAATGAAAGCACTAATGTCTTTTTTGAGCTGTATAATTTCTGGCAATTTTCCAAACCTCCAGAACATGCCCAAGCATGCCCACACTTGAAGAAGAAACCACTGTGGCATGTAAATGTATATGTACCTTGGCTAATGAAAGGACTCAGAGTAACTGGGAAATGCACACAATAATTTGTGTCCTTCTGGATATATGGGAATGGTGATGCTTACATTCAATTATAAAGCATCTGAAATAGGAAGAGAGAACACAAGTGAATTGATTACTTGGGTTTCCTTAATATATGTCTACACACACACACACACACACACACACACACACACACACACACACACACACTTACTCCTTTTCTCATCCCAAATTATGTTATTTACATGCTTGACAGGTACTATATAAGGGGCACTTAACTGAACAGTTTTATAATGAAAAAACTTGCAAATGCATCCACACTAGCATCTTTAAGGGCATATTGTCATAAAAGATGCATCATTCTGAATAGAGAAGTACATGCAGAATTATCTTGAACTTGACATATGTGAATTTGTAGTATTTATTGCAATTTGCACTAAAGGCCTTTATAATGTTTAAATGAAACATGGTATACTTTTCATCTGATACATAAAAACTGATTTCATCTATACACAAAAACATTATAATTACACATCTATACACAAAAGTGTTATAATTACACACCTACCAGACTTTCATGCAAATGAAAATTTACAAAACAGAATCCAGCCAGTGGTATGAGAGTACTCGAACTTTTATGAAGAAGACAATCTGGATACGACTTTGGTTTCTCTTTTGTTCAGCTACATTTTGACTGTTGGGAGTCAGTGAGGTTCCAGTATTAACATTATCAGCATGAAGCTGAGAAACACCTATAATGCATCAATTATAACAGTTTTGTATTACTACAGAGAAGGGAAAGCACAGCACTGTCCATACCTCAACAAATTAAACTTTACCAAGCCCTTATGAAGTAGATGAGCATTAATTCATTTTACAAATGAACAAACAAAGGCACAGAAAGATCAGGTATAGTGCTTCAAGTCACAGGAAGTCTGCAAAGGAGATGAAACAGACCATAGGACTCTTAGCTCCCACATTTACATGCTAATTGCAAAATGGAATTGTAGTTAGCATCTATCCCAGCCTACTAGATGGGGCAAAAGAAGTACAGTAAAATTTGATGAAAGTATGAAATGTCAGAGAAAATGCGTATAAAGTTTATCCTGATCCCACTGACTTAACTGGTAACAGGGTCAGACCAAAATAAAAAACAAACCAACAAAAGAAATTAGACAGAAACGGGGTTCAGAACTGTCTTTTATTAATAACAGGATGTTTTATATTTTGAGATGTATACCCACACACATGCACATATGATGAAACTAAGAAAAAGGGTTGATCTATTATTGTTTTGGGGGTGACTGTTAAAGATCCATATTGGGAAGGAGAGACTTGTATTTACTTAACTGTTTTAAGCAGAGTTATATTTTGCTAATCATTATGTGAAGTCATTATCTGCAGTTCTAAGAATATGCATAATGCCTGAGATATATTTTAATTTTTTATGTTAATACACCTCAAGGTAACAGGTAGACTATGGAAATGAAAATAATTTACAACATGCAGATGTATTAAACAAAATATTCCAAATGTGAAGCTTGAAAACCCATGGAGTTTTGTCCCTAGCATTCTGAAAGAAACTTAACTGAAAGTTCATGTTTAAACACCTTTTCAGAAGTCAAGTTTTTTCCCTTTTGTATCTCAACAGATACCTCCCAACTAGTATTTCAACAGGGGAAAAAAAGAGATTACCTAGGCCCTAGGAAGTTGAATGAATGAACAGACAAAATACATATTCTACCTGCTAGACAATAGTGCTGGAGATTTCAGTTGCGGCAATCAGAAAACCCTTTGTAACAGTCTCATAGCCATCTTTCTTGTAGTGCTGCTGCAGAAAATACCTAAAACAGTATTTTTATGTTTTGGGTGAAACAAGAGTGCCCTCTTGTGGTTTCAGGTTGAAGACTAAAGCAAATAATGAAGTAAAAATCCCAGGGAAGGAATCCTACCTGATCAACACATCTAAGAGCTATTTCGGCACAGCTCACAAAGACACTCTCATGGACACAGAGGGACAGACTTCCATCTTCAGCTCCCTCTGTGCAAAAATGAAGTTTATTTCCTACCAATGGGGACTTTTTACCATCTTGTACCACCTATACTTTTCCCAGAGACTGACGAAGGGACTTTGATCCCGAAACCTTGCAGAAAAAGGACAATTTTCTTGCCATTTTCTAGTTGGTCTAATAAAAGGTATCATTTGGAACCAAGAGTTCTAGTTTTTTGTATGAAGTAAAAATAAAGCTTTCAAAAATGATCAAAGAAAACATCACCCAAGATTATGAGACTATCAAAATCACTGTTTCTCCAGTCACTTATCATGAACAAACATTAAGTATATTAAAGATACAGTGTGGAATCCTGGCTCCAGTGCAGTTAATGGGAGTTTTGCCGTAGACTTTAATAGAGCTGTGGTCTTACCCACAGCATTAATACAACAGCGTGCAAGGAGGTATGTTTAATGAATCAGAAAAAAAAAAAATA
>NW_017729024.1:127358075-127358706 GCF_001723915.1 Gavialis gangeticus
GTAGACTTTAATAGAGCTGTGGTCTTACCCACAGCATTAATACAACAGCGTGCAAGGAGGTATGTTTAATGAATCAGAAAAAAAAAAATACATTATTGAAGTTCAATATTATATAACTTGTGCCTTCCCCTCTCTCTCTAATCTCTTTCTCTCTGACCCTCTTGCTCATTTTTAAATAACAAGTTCCTTATTCATAATGCACCCAAGACACTGTTTCGCCCTACTTCTTTCTTGCCCTGGTCCTGCCTTTCCACTTTCTGGTGTTTCCCTGTCTCTGGTCATTGCAGGTTGGCACAGGTAGATAGAGCACATTGCAACCAATAATAAAACATATTTTTCTAAAACACTTCCCCCTAGTTTTGCAAGTATTCTGTCCAACAATGTAAGAGGAGCTGCAGAGAGCTGGGCCTGTCAATTCCAAAGCCCATATACATTAAGCCAGACCTAATAATGGGACTGCAGTGGGTTTCACAGGTGTGACAGAGAGTAGAATTTAGCACCACATAATCCAGTCTCTCTGCCATTGCTTGCATTAGTAGTTTCCACACTCATTGAAAAAGCTATAGAGAAACAAGTCTGATCAGGGGCTGTGGGTGGGGGGCAAGGGAGATGAGCAGGGCTGGGGGGCTGT
>NW_017729024.1:127358728-127376840 GCF_001723915.1 Gavialis gangeticus
GCTGGGGGGCTGTTGTGGGGGGAGTGAGAGGCACAAGCAGGGCTGGGGGCTGTTGTGGGGGGGGAGTGAGGGGCATGAGCAGGGTGCGGGGGCTTTGGGGGAAGTGAAGGGCACAAGCAGGGTTGGGGAGCTGTTGCGGGGGGAGTGAGGGGCATGAACAGGGCAGGGGGGATCTGTAGGAGGGAGTGAGAGACACCAGCAGGTTGGGTGGGGGCTGCAGGCTTTAATAACAGAGTTTGGGGGTTTAATCAGAGAATTTGCAATTTATCTGGGAAAACCAGGATCCCTGATGGGCAGTGCCTCTGGGGTAGGGACAGACATTCAAAAAAGCCTGAGCCTGAATTGATTCAATCTTTGCAGGTTAGTCTAACCGGCCTAGGCTGAATCAGTTTGCAATTGTCCAGACATTCCCTCAAGACTGAAAAAATGCAGGCACATACCTGCAGTGGCTTAGGTTAAAGGCCAGGAGGCGCTAGCGCAGCCCTTCCTTTCCTTCTTCAATGCTGAGCTGAGGGGAGCATGGCTCATATTAGTTCAAACTCTTCTGAACAGCTTTTTCCAAGGAAGGAACCAAGGGATATTATGAGTTACCTGTTGATTAGCTTCAAAAATCCCTAAGCAGACATTGTGCTGTCTGCCTGTCTCAGTGAAACTGGAGACACACACACAAATGCCTCTCAGCATTAGCTAGTATACCATATGCCTAGGGTCCATGGACCTGGGGTCTATGCTGTGGGAGATAGAAAGAAGGGGGGGATCCCTGCATGAGCAGCGAGCGAAGCCAGGCAGACCCTGCTGTGCCTGCCATTTCTCCCAGAGCTCTGGCTAGGGAGGAGAGGGGTGTGGCAAGCCTGTTCTCTGGAGCAGAGAGCCCAGCCCAGGACTGCAAAGCATCTAAGATCCTGGGGCACTCTGGTTTAACTTAAACCAGGAAGGGGTCTGGGACAGACATTGCATAAACCAGTTTGACCCAAATCAGCTAAGTCTCATATTACATTCAATCAGGTTTATCTTAAACCAGTTTCAGCCATTTTGAAACTGGTTTATGTGCACTGAACTTATGTTCTGTTACAGGTTTAAACCAGTTTCTGATAACTTACACCAGTTTATGTGTAATGGTTGTCCCTAGTCTTGCTGTTCTGTTTCTGAGTCTCTTTAAGCAGGGACTGCCAATCAAGCTATGTTGTGTAACAATTGTTTGAGGAGTCTAAACCTGCTCACAGAGAAGTCAGCAACAAATCATCTACTGTCCTTAACAACAGGATCAGGCCACTTCCTTTATGAACTACTTTTTGAGAGACAAAATTCAAACCAAGGCTCTAGTCTTGAGACTACTATACAATGGGTTACTACAATGGTAGTACTGCTCCAGTTTGTGAGTTTATTGTAATAATTTATTTCTTAGTTTCAGAATTTAAATGCTTTAATATTTCTTGATTTTACAAAATCTGCTAAGAATGAGCCTTAGGTAGTCTCTGAAATAATTATGGTAATTAGACTTGACATTATTATTACATTCAAATGATCTTTGGTGGTAAGAAAACGTACTGCAAGTTGCCATTTTAAAAAAAGTCCAAATCTCATTCTTCACAGGAAAATCTAATTTAATTCTGTAATGATTCAAATATTTTTACTTAATTCTCTGAGTCCAAAATAAAACCTTTGTGTGGTGGATAGGCTTTTTTAAGTGAGGCTTCTGTTAGGCTGATTATTCAAACATGCAACACACAGTAAGCTAGAGCTAATCATATTAAGCAGCCCCTCAGCTGTGCCAGAAGTGCACTTGGCAAAGCTGAAAGTAGTGGACAAAAGACGGCTTTACACTGACTTTCTTCCCACCCCATTAGATTTCAGCTATAGTTATGGGGTTGTTTGGCCTTCAGCTCAAGGTAAAAAGGCACCTGAGAGCTGCTTTAAGCAACCTGATTTCAGGAACCTCAGAGTACCTTTCAGGAGCTGGGGATAGCTGGAGTATGACAACACTGCAGCCATGCTAATTGCACTGGCATCTGGGAATGTGTCATATAGCTGCCTATGCTCCTTGGGGATTCCCCTACACTGTGGCTGCTGCTGTATACTACGTATCCAAACCTCTATAAACAGTCTTACCAGGGGTAGAAATAGCCATTCGATAAATCAGGTCCAATACTCTAAGGTGCAGAATGCCTTCTACTCCTGCAGACACCAATTAGACATTTTTACATGAACAGTGCATGCCCCTGGCAGCTGGGGTATAGCTGCGCTGGTGGCGATGGAAGTGTGGCGGCGGTGGGAGCCTGGTGGCAGTAAGCTGGGTGCTTCTGCAGACGCTGCTGGCACTGGCGGCGACAGGGAGGAGGGGGAGTGACAAGCACCAGCCAGAAGTTGGAGACCACCCACAGGCGCTGCCAGCAGTGTTGGCTGCAGCCAGCAGTGATTGTGGACCGCCAACACCACCGGCGGTGCCTTTTTGCAGAGGATGCACTGACATGCTCAGGGGGTGTGTGTGCACCCCCAATGCATCTCCCCTACATTTTTGTATGCATATTTTCTGTAAGGTCCAGCACAGCATTGATGATTATGGCCACAACAGGAGTTAAGGGTGCTCAGCATTTTCCCCCAGTTACTGAAGATCCTTCAGGATTCAAATTTAGCCCCTAACAAGCTTTGACCTTTTGTCACTGGCTTTGAGATGAATAATGTGATTTATAATGCATTTCACAGAGAGCTGATAAAGCACCCTATTTGTGTGTGCATTAAAAGATACCAGTGAGATGGAAAAAGAAAAAAAGGTTCCAGCAGCTTAGTGATACCTGCTTTTATTTCTTAGTTGGTATTTTCACTACACTGACCAATGAATCCACTTCATATACCTTTAACTAGTTCCAGTAATGCAGGTAATGTACTAAACACATACTAAACACATCCCAGGTGATATCAATAGCTGCACTGATGAACAAAAGATGCATAAGGTATTAAGTAATATATGGCATGATCTGCTTTGCTGACATGATAAACTACAAATACAATATGTACATATTAGAGCTCAAAGAACAAGAGAGATTATTTACAAACTGCCAAGACAGAAAAGAACATCTGTTAACACTGGTTATAACAAAGAAAATATTACTGATGAACTGCAATCAAAATCATTCCATAGCTCTTAAAACAGTTTATTTTGAAAGACTAAAATGTTGTCAGATTTTATCATTTAGAAAAATAATTCTCTCACCACTCCAAAAAAAAAAAAAAATCTTAATTTAATCTGGAATTAATTTCAATGCTACCACTCTATATCAAGAGGAACCCTGTCTGTCTACACAAGCTTCTCATTTAGGTGCACTAGATGGTGTGCTCTAGGACCACTTTGGATGGTGATTCTGTGTTTAATCACATATTTTCTAAGGATCTTTGCTGTAACAGTTTATAGTGTTGCTTTATACTCTAGGAAGACTTATAAATTAAATGGAGAAAAGAATGGGGTCAAATGCTGACGTTCTCACTTTTTATTTAGTCAATCCTCCACTGTCATTAGTGTTACTTTCCCCAAATTAAACACGGGGCCTGGTTGCCCCAGACCCACAGCAGAATTTCCCTTCACTACACAGTGAAGAATGGCTTCTACGGACACCCAGCACATCATTTGGGATTCAGGACAAGGGGGCTCCTGACTGTACTGAGCTGCAGGGCTGCATGAAGCTTCAGTCCCCAATTCAATCTGGTAGAGATTTGACCCGATTCAGCGGCCAAATCTCCAAACCTGAATTGAATCAGAGGACCCTTTAATCTCTCCGAATCGAATCAGAACCCTCCGAATCAATTCAGAGACATTCAGAAAGATTCAGTGACTCAGACAGAGACACAGCTTTAAATGTTTCTTCTACATGCTTCTAGGTAGCAGGCGGCTCGTGTCCCACAAAAGCGCGCTCAGCAGCAGACCTGGAAGTGGACCAGAAGCACTTCCAGCCCACTTCTGGGTCCACCGGGGAGCACGCATGGGGGGCCTCCCCGCGCCCTCCCAGCCTAGCAACTCGTGCCTCCAGGGTCTGGCAGGGGGCACCCAGGGTCCCCCTGTGGCCAATCACCGAGCCTGGGTGGCACAGGGGGGGCCCCCCTGCATGCTCCCCGATGGACCCAGAAGTGGACCGGAGGTACTTCCAGTCCATTTCCAGGTTTGCTGCTGAGCACGTGGAGGGTCCCCCAAACTCTTACTTTTGCCACTTCTCGCAGTCTAGAACTCCAGGAACGGCTAGACTTGCACAGCTGCCCTGCAGGTGCCCAAGGAGGCAGAACAAAGGATGGGTAGCACTTCCGACCCATTCAGAAACCACAGGGCAGGATTGTGCTCTAACCAGAAATAAATTAACCTTGGTACATGCAATACCACTGACTTACTGCTGTGGCTGGGACCTAGCATTTGGGTTTCTTGAGCTGAATTCTGCCCTCAGTTATATTGATTTTAATAGGAGTTACACATCAAACAGGCCTGAGGAGTGACCGGCCTAATGCATTGCTGGCAAACATGAAAGCAGAGGGTAAAAGCTGTTTATTTCTCTAAGATGCAGCCCAAGTTTTGGCTGCTAGGGAACTTTCTGTAACTTCTGATCGACGTTGTGTTTTAAAATGAGATTATTTACCTCAGTTGTTACAGTTTTACGTTTTCTGGAGCATTAGGTGTTGCTCCTCAGACCTGAACTGCATTCTATATGAGCCTGATGCACTATGGCCTCAATCCTGCTCAGTTAGCTGGAGTCAAACCAGGCTGATGAAGCCTGAATCAGGCCTCCAACTTGACTACTATTGCCAGGGGTATTTAAATACACATTTCTTGAATCCCGTGGAGTTGGGTATTCTACACCATTTTCCCTACTGGTGATTTACTTCACCTCACCAGACAGTGTTGTCACCAGATTGAACAGCTCTCTTCTTCTTGGGGGAGCAGGGAAGTAGAGGCACACAGAGAAAACTTTATAAGTTTTGAAAATCAGAAGGGTAGTATTAAACTTAGTTCAAAGGTGGGTGGGTAGGGATGGGTGAAGAGGGAGAACACAGGGCATTATAGAATGAAGGAAGAATCTAGGCAGTCTAGTGCAGCTCCTGAAGATTAGGAGTGTAGGTATTTAGGAAGATCATAAAAGGAGGAATGTAAATGGTTGAGACAGGAAATGATTCAAGTATGAATAAGGATTTCAGCAGAACGAGAGTTGAAGTGCAGAAGAAATCTGGCACTGCTATGGAAACTGTGATGGACAAGTGATAGACAAGGAAAATGTAGGAGGAAACAATCAGTTCTGGGTCAAGGGTGGCTCCAAGTTTTCTGGCTTTCATCCCCATAAAAGGTACTTAGACAAATTATTATATTACTTGGGCTCCTTCATATGAAGTTTACAAAAGAAGATTCCACAGCAACCAAGCCAGCATCCCTATAGCATTTTTTCCATAGTAAAATTTATTATAATAGGAAAGATATACTGTGAGGCCTGGAGTGGTGTTTTGTTTTGTAACTTATATGTAGCTTCCAGAGAACAGTCTATAAAACCATTATTTGGAATTGTAAATGTAGTCTGTGTTGTGTTATTTGTTTGTGAGACCATGATGTTTTTGTGCACTTAAAATTACCTAATAAAAATGTTTAAGAGAGATTTGCAGCAGAGTTCAATTAAGGATAAAGATAACTGAATAAAGGACATGGAATAAAGATTTCAAGAAAGAAGGAAGATAGCAGTAGGAATGTAGCAATAGCCACAATTTAGTAGATGAAAATAGGTAGATGGGAAACAGATCAAAGAGTCAAGGAAATGTAGATGTAAGTGCCAGGTTGATGGTCATGTCTGAAGATAGCAAAGGCCTCAAAAGGTAAAGAGAGCTAAATGAGCTAAAAATTAAAACAGCCGGGCTATCTACTTTTAAATATCAGCTCAGGAAACAGCATTATAAAAGTAAGGTGGGCAGAATTACTGGGATCAGTCTTCTATCACACATGATAAATTCATCTCATTGAAACCCCATGCAGGACTGTAAAAACAGAGATTGTGCAGGTGGCTTACATACAAGTTATTATCTTAATGAGAAAATGTGAAAGGCTGAAGACTAAACAAAAAAATAATTATTTCATAGAGCTGTAAATGTAACAGAACACAGGCCTAGTAAGGACATAAACAACTCTAAGATCAAAGGTTTCACAGATCCCATTCATTGGAATAGTAAGTGGAAATTTATAAGTAGGGTTTTCTTCTTTTTTAAGCCAGCTCACAATAAGTGTATATTTTAATGTCAGTTTAAATTATACCTGAAGTTTTCTGACAGATTCACTCACTTTTTCAAGTTTATAGCTGACACATTGACAGTTTCTAATCAATAGGATACAATTCCCTATGAGAGTTATTAAAATATACCTTGCATTTAAATGCAATAAAAAGCATGACTGAACATGCCTCTGTTCTTCATAACATATAAATACCACATCTGGTCCATAAAAGAACATGCATTATAGAGGTTGTGTGGATGCCAGATACATATTATTACACAGAACTGTTTTACCCATTTAGTCTAATTTTCCAGATGTTTTATTACTTGTAGACAAGAGTGTTGTCAAACCTGTTGCTTGAAGTCCATTTATTTCAAGGGGGTGAAGATGATAAGTTACGGTACATGAAGCATCTCTGCATTTTGGTTGATGGTGTGTCAAATGATGCTGATGTTTGATGGGGACAGTCTTAAATTCAGCTCTAGTGTTATTACACTGAAAAGAGGTATATGAATAACACTGTAGGCTAACATTTCAAAGGGTGCCTTTTAGAATGCACTTAGGTGCTATTTCACATAGGAATTCAGGCACAGAAAACTGGAGGTAATATCTACCAAGAGTGGATGAAGCAACAAATGTGATTTGAATTGGAAATTTTGCAAGCAGCATTGTCAATCACAAACATTTAAAAAAATCAGGAGTTGCACCTTAAAAAATATCATAAGCTAAAGCTAAAGCTTCATGAAAGTTTTTGACATTTTAGTCTTTTTTTTTTTTTTTTTTGCTTTGAATCTTCTAGGATTCACTTTTCAAACTTGTCCCCATAAGCACAAGGGTTTAAAATCTTTTTTTTTTTTAAATGAAGTGGTGATTCTTACAGAACTGTATGACTTCAGAACCTAAGGCTTTACGTGATAGACTGAGACTTATGATACAATAGTGCAAACTGGTACTACCATACAAGTACATTCATGATATTAGGTGAAATAATTAGGTGGAGTCCTGTGATCTGTGCTATGCAGGAGATCAGATTCTAGCCTTAAAATCTATTAACAGAAGCAAGATAATCCACAGGCAAAGGGAAAGGAGTTAGGAACAATACAATACACAGTCCTTATTGTGTCTCAGCCACAACCTTCCCTATGTACAGCATAGGTGATGCCAAAGGTCTTCACTGAAGCACTGCTCCTCTACTCCAACACAGTAGAAGTATGGCTGCACCCTGCACATAAAGCAGAACTACAGCACAGACCTAAGTAGGCAGCGGTTGAGACCAGGCCAAAAAATGGGTAATTATGTATATTTATTGGACATTAAACCTTCACAGAAGGAAACCAAAAAGGTTGAGCCCCTGTTCAGTCCCAGCTCTGAAGATGAAGCATCTCCTGGCAAGGGGTGTTCCATGCTTGTGGATTTGGACTAGATTCCAATGGCAAACTCTGACAGATGCCTGATAAGAGGTAATGAAGGAAAGTGTCACCTGCCTGCTTTAACTCTGATAGTTCTTCTTTCCTTTCAATAACTCAGCAATGCACTAGTGGCCAAACAGTGTATCAGGAGTAAGAAGCAACAAAGTTTTACTAATGCTTTGACAGGGGTATTTAAAATAGGAAAGATTGGTCTATGATTGTTGGGCGGGGGAAGGGCACCCAGGGAAACTACCCTAAGTGGATCTGTGTACACAATGTACCTCCCTTTGCCTTGGACATATGGCTTCACTGAGACTCTGTACCAATGGTCTGAGAAACAGTGGATGCACAGACTCTGTCTTCATGTTGAAGATTTCCTGGCTTGTGGATCACTTTGATCTGTTTCTTGAAATTGCAATATAGCCTCCAAACTTACAGCCACATTTTGGCCCTTCCTGGATGCAATAAGTCTCCAGGATGAGAATCTGCAGGCTAAGAGGTCGCAGTTTGGGGGCAGAGGGCATATTACTGCCTCCTAACATGTCACAGGTATTGTCTAGACTTGTAGTGATAAAAAGCTATCATTTGGACATACTTTAGAAGAGCTGGGAAGTAGGAGATGGCCCCTCAGGTAGCAGGCAGTTAGAGAGAGACAAGGGGTCTTCAGAGGCTAGCCTACTGCTCCATGATAAAGGTTGCTGTTTAGTTCTCATTCATGCTTGACTGTCTTTACTGGACAGGATGATCACTACAGAGTTCACTGGTATACTAGCTGCTTTTCATACAGTAAAATCTCTGTTATCCGGCATGAGTGGGGAAAACCAGTAATATAAAAAAGTTGGTTATCTAAAAAATACCGGAGCTGGAGGTGGGGGCTTGCATGCAGCAGCGCAAGGTGTTGGATGGTGGTGGCAGTGCTGGGGGGTTGCAGCGTGGAGTGGTGGATGGTGGCAGTGCAGTGGCATCATGGTGCTGGTTCATAGAGTATGCCGGCTAGTACAATGCCAGAAAACAGGGATTTTATTGTATTTAGCCAGTGCAAAACAACTGTAAGTCTTCTGGTTTAAAGCCAGTTAAGCTACATCTATAGTCATGCTTTATCACTAAAAAAGCAGCATAAAGCAAGCAATATGTACCAGAGAGCCTGGCCCAATGAGTGAGATTTAAAAGATTAAGTAAAATCACTAGTCACATTGAAAGGTGGTAAATTTTGCAAATTATCCAGTGAGTGAGTGAATAAGCAAAAATAATGCATCAGTGCATGTATTCTGGTTGCATATTGCAAAAGATTTACATTTTGATTATGTTTACAATGTATTAAGAAATTTCAGTCTCATGAGACCTCACGGTCTCTTCAGTTCTTAAAGTTTCCTTAGAGATAAGTGGAGGTTACCATTTTATTTATTTATTTATCACCATACAGTGTTTGCATTGGCAATAAATAGATTAACAATCTGTTATTGTGTTGGTGACAGATTAGAAAGAGAATGATGCTTACAAGATGGACCTATCTGACAAACTTAAAATGTCCTCTCACTGCTTCCATACAAACAATAATATGAACCTTTTACATGCATTCTTATTTCATTTTGAAATCAAATCTTTTCTTTAAGGTAGATTTGAAATAGGAAAAGGAGCATTGCAGAAAGAGGGTGTTTGTAAATATATTGTTAATTAAAGCTCTGGGCCTGCAAACACATGTGCTTCCAAGTCAATGAAACTACTTGTATTATGAAATGTAGCATGTGAACAATTGCAGTTTCAGGGCCTAAGTACTGTACATAAGCAAAGTACTAATTTGGACATGCCATCCAACAACTCGTGACAATTCTGGAAACTGAAACCGTATATTCAAAGAGACAATCATTCTCCTGGATCTTTCTCTTCTGTCTGCTTTCTCAGCAGGCATTCAATCATTTAATGTCCTTATGCATCACCCACTAGCAAACGAATTTAATAACCCCTAACTCTCATATAATGCACTACTTTTTCAGAGTGCTATCCAAACATTCTGGTTAAAAAAACAGTACCACGCAAAATCAATACTGTATGTAAAAGCTGACTAACTGGAAGATCTCAAGATACAATTGTAAGCAGGTAATTCTGAACCATAGGGGTGTTTCTAGTGGAGTTCCACAGGGATCTGTTCTCACTGCAGTGCTATTCAATATTTTTTATCAATGATCTGGACAAAACTATGAACTCATTGCTGTTTACAGATGTCGTGGTAAATTGTGACAAGACTATGGTTTGCAGGACCTCACCTCAATCTGGCTTTGGACCTTTTCCCCCTAAGATGATTGATCTTCAGCTTCTAATGCTCTTTGTTCACTGAGGTGACTTACGTATTAGCTAAAATCTACCTCTTCCACAGTAGGGTTGAAATGAAAACACAAAACTCACCTGCCTCAAACTAATGCCAGGGACAGCACATTTTCTCAAGCTTTGTCCTCTGCCTCTTTTTTATTTTTTTACTTGGTTTCCAACCCTCTTGGGGCCCTGATCAGACCCTTCTTTACTTGTTGGCAGAAATGTGCAGCCCTTCACAAGATGGCAGCTTAAGAAGAACCTGCACCTACCCTGTCCTGCGGGTTTCCAGACCTGAGACCCCAAAACCAATAGGCAAACTCCTCTTTAAGTCAAACTAACCTGCTTTCACACCCAGGGCTTCTTCCTGTGTTCTCAGCCTGTCTTAAAGGAGTGCTCACACTCTCATATCTGCTCTCCTTGGAGTCTCCTCCTCAATGGGCCCATGTTGCTCTTTTCTCCCATAGATCAGGATGGATAGCCTGCTGCATGAACTCTCAGTAGGAAGTTTGGCCTGAAGGGCTACAATGATACTTGGCTGTAAAAAAGATATTAAGCAGATGTAGGGAAACAGTAATGCTGTGTGCAACATTGGGAAGGGCACTACTGGAATACTGTATCCAAGGATTATATCCACACTTTAAAAAGATGTAAAATCAGAGAGGTGCTATATTAGGCATGGGCAAAATGGTGGATCCAGCAAGCAGCCAGACTCCATCTCCCAGCAGCCCAATATACGAGTCAGAGGGAACTGACCATTCATCTTCTACTGGCTGCAAGAACTGTGACTATAAAAGCTTGAAAGAGAAGTTACACTCCTAAAATCACTGATTGGTTTTAAAAAGTTTGGGAAGTGTTAGTAATGGAACAGTTGTCCTATAAAGTCAATACTCTAAAGTGGTGAAGGAATAAAGATACTTACTTAGAAACTGGGTGAAAATTCTTGGAGTTTGCTGAAAAAGAATCTTCTCCTGTCTCCAATCAGAAAGTTTGGGAAACTTTTTTCAAACACTGATGAAGAGTGCAAATTCTATGAGCTAACCGTTGAGAATAAATTTTGAACTGATACTAAATTTGAAGCAGACAGGGGTAGAAGATTTTGAGCCTTGTATTATCAGAAGCATGACAAGTCAGCTGGGCACCCAGGACAGTTATAATTCACAGAGGTATTGGTGACTTCCAAATGCCACTATGCTGTTGGCACAATCATGCAGCTCTAGTTAGCAGCTGCTATTTTTCCATCCCTCTCCAAGTCAGCATTAGTTAGTTACACTCCTGTATATTACACAGAGTTCTGAGGAAAAAGAGGGGCTGAATTAAGCAGGTTACATATAGAGATAAAGAAACACAAAAGCTTAACTGACTATGAAATGTAAAGAAGCTGTCAGAGGCTGGAAGGAAGAGAAGAAAAGACAAAACTATCTTTTGCAGAAACTGATTTTGGTTAATGGAGCACTGGTGCTGGAAGATAAAAATCTGCTTTTACGCATCCATTAGGGCAGCGATGTCAAATATATGGCTTGGATCGGCCCCACATGCTGGAAGCAACATGTGGAGCTGGTTTGGTGCACAAGTTGGACCTTGCACCAGAGGCCAGCACAGGATACACACTGTATGAGACATCTGCATCAGATCAGTTCTGTGTGCCCTGTCTGGGGTTGGTCTGGCCTGAGCTGCACTCCAGCCAGCACATAGGGCCACTTTGGTGGAGTGCCACATGATGCATACACCCCAGCTTGGCCCTCTGTGCCGTGGACAGTGCACTTGAATCATTCAGCCCTAGACACACGATGTGCCAGCCCTGCTCTAGGGTTCAATCTGCATGTGGTACAAAGGACAGCGGGCACGTGTTGCATGGGATGCCCTATCAAATCAGCCCAGTGTGCCAGCATCAACACAAAGAGAAAGAGCCTGGAGCCCTATCTATACCAGCCCCAAAGGTGGGTTAGTTTGACACCACTGCCAAAGGGGACCGAGAATTTTTAAATGTTATACTTACTACTTAAGCTTAGATTCATTATAAAGTTTATATAAAAAAAAAGCATCTGAGATACTAATAATATCAATGACATAACACTTACTAATCTATGTAACCACCTAACTTTCACATTGTCCTTCCATATCTCTTTCTATTTGTTCTGTTTATTAGACATTTGGGCAGGCCCTCTCTTACTCCCATTTTTTGTATGATACCTAGCCTAACCGGGCCCCTCATTCCTCTTTGGAACATCTAGCCATAACTATCAGATAAATAAAACTAAAGGCAGGAGGCTGGGGGAAGAAAGAGAGAGAAAGAAAGAAGAGAGACTGTCCGTGTTAAGTAACAACAGAAAGACTATCTATGCAGCTTGGCTGGCAAATAATGTTTTTCTACTTGAAAACATATGATGAATTGCTCACTTTAATAATACTGCAAAGAAACACTGCCTGACTAGTTGGGATGCTCTGTATGGCTCCTGCTAATCTAAATATAATTAATAATCCCTTTTTTTCTAAATTGCTGAATGTCCTGCTATCTCCAATGATCACAGCACTCATTCATGTGTTTGTACAGTGTCTAGAACAACACAGTATCTAGAACAATTTGGTTGAAACCTCAAAAACTACTGCAATATAAAGATAAGATAACTCAAATATGGCACTTTATTTACAAGTTTAATCTCCCATTTTTACCCTTTTTGTCTTTATGCCAAAATGGAACTTTACAAAGACAAAATAATAAATAATTACATTTATCACCTTTCTGTAATTATTGATTTGTAGAACTCAAAGTGCTTTTGAAAAGGGTACAAAGAGCTCTCCAGCCATAATACTGGCCAAAAATGTAACAGCCAAATTGTGCAAATGGAACCCACGTGTAAACAAAAAGAATATGGCAGCCCTCAAATGCTACTTACCAGCAGTACCCAGCTATCTTCATATATTGATTCCACTATTGATTTTTATGGACAGAGCATATGTTAACACCAACAACCCTCCAACAAAAGAATCGGTCATTTTTTAATAGTGCTTTTTTCCTGTCGTATAGGCTGAAACAGCAGCTGTTTGCACATTTTGGGGGAGAGAAGTCAAATAAAATTCTGTGTTTGCGTTGCCTAAATTGAATAACATCTTCCTTTTTTTCTTTTCTTTCCAGTCCATTTCATGGGATTTGAGTCTCTCTTTTCTCTTATGTTGTACTATAACCGTTTATTTCACACATTCTCAGTGTCCTGTTTGCATATGGACTGTAATACTGACACATGTTCTTGTTTCATTTTATGAGGAGTTTGTATCCATTGGTGCCTTTATGGCTCCACAAAGCAATTCTCTTTTGTAATCAATCAAAGTTTATGATAAAAAGAAATGTGCCTTAAGAGGCTAATTCAGCCCTCTTCAAAATCCTCCCCTTCTCCCAAAACCAAGTACATTTGGAGTTAAGGATCCATGGCTTTGTATCTGAGATCCCAGAACATGGGATATTTTTTGTTTGTCCTTTACTGACCTTGCTGTAGACATGCATTGCAGCTCATCTAAATCACAATTCTGCACTAATACAGAGGAAAATAATATGAACTAACTAGTTCCAAAGACCACACAAACCCCTGTTCAGGAAAGTAGTGGTGCACTTACTTAATTTAAATATATACTTAGAGGCAAGAGTGCATAAACAAGTTACTGTGAAGTTTTCAGAGTTTTACAGCAGTCCTGCTATTTGGGGTAACCGCCTGCATACATGCTGTTACCCCACAGCGTGTGAAAACTAGCCCACTGACAGCCCAACCTTCAGTGAAAGAGGGGTAAGCTACCACTGTATAGCTTTCATCTACCGTGGAGGAAGAATATGCATTTGAGAAGTTACTACAAGACATACTCCTCTACCTAGTAGAAAAAGTAATAGCTATTAGGAACGTTTTATTGACTTCAGTGCATGTTATGTGGTTGGTTAACTTTAAGCATGTGTTTAGCAAATTTGCAGATGACACTGAGCTGGGTGGAGTTGCAGACGTTCGAGGGAAGGGCTAGGATCTACATAGACTGGAAAAATGGTCCACAGTCAATCAGATGAGATTCAACAAAACAAGTGCAAAGTCCTGCACTTGGGATAGAATAATTGCATACATAAATACAGATTGGAGAATGACTGGCTAGGCTGCAGGACTGCAGAGAAGGACCTAGGGGACCAAAAGCTGAATATGAGTCAATGGTGTGCTTTTGTTGCAAAAAACTCAACAGCCTACTGGGTTGTATTAACTAACAAGAGTGTCACTTGTAAATCAAGGGAAATGATTCTTCTGCTCTATTCAGCATCGGTGAGACCTCACCTGGAGTACTGGGTTCCTATACCCGTGCACAGAGCTTGCTCTGACACTGGAAATCCAGCACACTCAATGAATCCAGTCTGCTGGAGCACGAAAAGTGATGTGCTCCGGCAGCCATTCGCATCACATGCATCAGTGTCACCACGCATTTCTGTGCTGAAAAAATGGTGGTGGGACACTTTGAAATCATAGAATCACAGAAGAAATAAAACACGTTTGATGAGCTTTAGCTCCAAATGCCTTGCCACCATTTTTTCAGTACAGAGACATGCGGCAACAGTGATACACATGATGCTTAGGCACTTTTAATTAGCACTAATTAAAGTGCCTGATGCTGCATTCTACAGCACATGTAAAAATGCCCAGTGTGTCCACTTTTGGGCATCACACTTTCACAAAGGATGTGAACAGTTTGGACCATGTCCAATGCAGAGCAACAAAATTATTAGGGGCCTGGGAAACAGGACTTATGAGGAAAGGCTGAAAGAACTAAGGTTTTGTAGTCTGGAGAAGACAAGACAGAGTAGTGATTTGATAATAGTCTTCAAATACCTAAGGGTAGAGGATGGACTTTTCTCTTTGGCCATAGGGGACAGGACTAGGAACAATAGCCTCAGGCTGCAGCAGCAGAAATTTAAGTTGGAGATTAGGCAGAACTTGCTGATTCTGAGAGGGGCAAGCACTGGAACAGGCTACCTAGGGAAATTGTGGTAGTTTTGGGCTAAGTACAGACATTCAAAAAGCCTGAGCCTGAATTGATTCAATCCTTGCAGTTTAACCTGCAAAGATTGAACTAAGAAGCAAGTGAATACACATTCACGTTTGATTCCAGAAATGCAGCCACATACCTGCAATGGCCCAAGCTAGAAGCTGGTGGGGGGGCACTAGAGTGAGCCCTCCCTTCCCTTCGGCAGTGGCCAGAAGGCTGCAGGGAAGTGGAGCTGAGGAGGGGCATGGTCAGGCCCCAGCAGGCTGCTGAATATGATTGAGGAGGGGTTTAAATCCCCACCCTGGCCTGCAGGGACCCCAGACAGGGTGTGCCTGGAGGGGGAAGGGGGAAGCAGCCCTTGCTAGGTTTGTACCCAAGTGGCAGAGAGTGTGGCCAACCTGCAGCCCAAGCAGCGCCTCACGCGAAGGGGAGGAGGGAGACAGATTAAACCCCCTGCCCCCCCTCTCCCACTGGCACCCATGCTGGGGCCCAATGCTGGTGGAAGAGGGGAGGCAGGGGGGTTTAATCCACCTCCCACCCCCCCCTCACCTGAGGTGCTGCCTGAGTTACTGTCTGCCCCCACCACTCGAGCCATGAACCAGCACAGGGGGGAAAGCTGGGCAGACCCCAGCTGGGGTCCCATGCCAGTGGGAGAGGGAAGGAAGTGGGGCTTCATCCCCTTTCCCTCCCTTCCACCTGAGCCTGCTGTCCCATGCCTCTACCCCCTTCACTCCCGTGGAGAAAAGACCAGCAGGGGCTGCTCAGCCCCCAAGAGGCAGACTGGGCTGCATCCCCAGCAGGGTTTCCTACCCCCACTCCTTGTCAGCCAGCTGTCACTGCTCCTGTTAGAAAGCAGAGGGCTGGGGCCAGCCCTGCTCTGCTCGAGTAGACTGCACCACCCAGCTCAGGGCTAAAGAGCATCCTGGGATGCTAGGGGGCTGTGATTTAACTTGAACTAGGACAGGATCTGGGACAGAAGTTCCATAAACCAGTTTGACTTCATTCACTTAAGTCTGATACTACATTCAACCAGGTTTATCTTAAACTAGTTTCAACCATTTTGAAACTAGTTGATATACACTGAACTTTTGTTCTGTTACAAGTTTAAACCAGTTTCTGATCACTTAAACTGGTTTATGTGTAGCTTCTGTCTCTAGCCTTAAAGGGTGTAATGTCTGTCCCTAGCCCAAGAGCACGTTAAGACAGACACTTGGCTGGAATGGTTTAGTCAGGGATGATCTTGCCTGGAGCAGGAAGCTAGACTAGATGACCTTGTGAGATCTTTTCCCATTCTACTTTCTTATGATCCTCAGTGCTTTACTGAATCTGAGCTTTTAGCACTATTTTCCTACAAAATTTAAGGAGAAATTTCTACTGCACCTGCAGTATAGTATACTGTGTCAGACTCTGGATCTGGACTTTTCACAGGCTGGGTCTGGGTTTCTTTTAGGTCAGACAACCCAAATCTGGCAGCAGAGAGAGCAGCAGTGGCATCAGCTCCCACCAGAGCTGCTGCATCAACATGCCTCTGGAACTCAGGAGACTAACACTGCTGCTGCTCATTCCCCATTTTCTAGTTGCTGACTGCTGCTGATTTTAGTTACCAGCAGCAACCAGAATCCTGAATTAAGTGGTAGGTTAGTGGGGTGCAGCGGACGGGCAGGCCCACATTCTGTATTTTTGATACACATAGCATAGGGATGCCCAAGGCATAGAGATACCTTGACATAAAGCTACATTTAGAGATAGGTTGGGTACTGAAAGCAATCTGGCTGAAATGTGCCAAGCTTCACAATGGTTAATTTACCCTGCTGAAAAGAAGAGTAAATGAGTTCACAGGGAACTCAGTACTACTGCGACTAAACTGCTTCCAGTACCCAAGCTATATTTAACCAAGTTACCTCTATACTATGCTGCAGTGTAGACATGCCCTGAGAGCATAGGCCCCTACATCAAAGCAAAAGCTGTGGACTGTCCCAAGTGACATTTGTGTGCATAGCAGTTGAACAACTGTTCCTTTCAGTTAGTCTTCTCCCCAGGTCTAGCTTTGTGCTCAGACCACCCTCTTCAGTCTCCTCCCAGTTCTTGTCTCTGTCTGCATCTGGTCTTACCTGCTCTTATTGCACTGGAATTGCATCAGATCAGACCATGTCTGCACAAAGAACTAGACCTATTCTTGAGATGTACCAGACTAAACAAACATTTGTGTTCCTTAGGATACCAGGGCCATAAATTCACTAGTAGAGATAAAATATCAGAAGTTTTCTAAAGACCTGGTGACTGAATACAATCCAAAATGTATTATCTGCCAAGGATGTAAAAGCGGGAAATAGAAATTAAGTAAGATCCATTCACAGGCTAAGGATTATTTTTCTTGCCTTTGCAATGTTAACTGTGTAATCATTCCAGTGAAGGAAAACACTAATTATATAGTTTCCTTTGTTAGACAAGTTAGGGATCATGGGATACTTCCACTGGTCTGCTCCCAACTTGTAAGTTGCTGCCAATTACATATTTGTATTACATTCCATTGTATCATAATATGCAGCTAGGAAACTGTTTTACTACTCAAAACACCAATAATCTATGGAATAAGTAGCTTGTTTGCTCTGGTTTCTTACACAGTCAAATAAATTTGTAATGCAAAGAAGTATACAAGAACACAAGGAAACAATGGAAAACCGTACTACAATCCTTAATGAAATAGTTATTTTAAATTAGTTAATAAAGGAGGCAGTCAAGACTTCAAGTTTATTTCACTACAGAATAATGTTGTTTTAGATGGCTTTACCACAAGGACTTAACAGAAATATTGTCTTAGTGATGGTATGGCACCACCTACTGGATGAGATGTGACTGATGATTAAAGCATTTTTGTACCTCCTCCTGAGCTTAAAAATAAAATTTACAAACCCCCTTAATAATTAGGTGTACTCAGGTACCTATGGAGATCCAACTGGTCCAATCTCATTCACATTCAATGGTAGCAAGGGGCTTCCATGGAAATTCTCTGTCTTGAGGCCTGTATGCATGGGTGGTTTACTCCACTGTAAACTGGGAGGCACTGACATAGGAAGGATTGTTCACACAACACATATAATATATATGTGATGTAATGGGCAAGTTACTGTGGTATTTTTTTTTTTTTTTTTTTTTTTTT
>NW_017729024.1:127376920-127378809 GCF_001723915.1 Gavialis gangeticus
TTTTTTTTTTTTTTTTTTTTTTTTTTACTGATGCTAGAATCATCTCTGACTAAGCTGAATCACAGTAATGTTCATACAGCCATGCCTGTGTTCGACATGTTCTAATAGTCCTCTTCCTGTTTTCCACCCGGACTCAACTAGGCAGTTTACGCTTTGATGTGTAGCCTCTGAGACATTCTGTGTTTTTGCCTCTCCCCAGAAGCAATCCATGACATCAGCACAGCTTCACTGAGAACAGTGGTTCTCAACTTTTATAAACTCAAAGCACCCCTTGTCAGGCTCAAGGCAGCCCCCCATAACTTCTGTGAATTAAGTAGCATCCTACTGCAAAACCTAGTTTATTATAGTGCTTACTTCCTTGCAGAAGGGCCAGACAAAAGTGGTTAGGAGTGGCCAGGCATGGAGAGCCTGAGCCTACCCATATTTGCTTATCTCTTCACACATTCTTTATCTCCTCACACTTCCTTGTACCCTTCAAAGGATCTCATGGCAACCCAGGATGCCCTGGCACCCTGGTTGAGAATCACTGACTTAGAAGTTGGATGAGGAGGTATGGTTTAGGATTACAACAGTATGTTAGATAGGCTGACTCCTGAAGTGCCAGTGGATGGAAACTGATGGTATAGGATTGTTTAATCAGGGAGATGACAACCATTCATTGTGACCCCAGAGTAACACAGAACGCAACCTGGACACCCAGCCTGTCTTCCCTGTCCCTCAAAGGAGACTGCCAGCAGTATTGCAAGGGAGATAAGTACACTTTATAAATAAAAGTGTAGTAACTTTTATTAGAAGTTATTGGTATTGTATGCTGTCATATATAGCTGATATTTTTTCTCATGGCCCAACATGCTGCATTTGCAGGTGGATATGAGCTAGTTCACTTTTTAAGACCTGCTCCTCCTTCCTTTAAGTTAGTCTTGCTCCACGTGCTTAAAATTGCATCTACACTTGCAATGGCCAATTTACCAGGTACAACTCTCCTGTTGTTTCCCACTTTCTGCACCCTGTCACCTATGCAAGCTATACCACCCTGCCATGGACTCAAAAAGGTGACTCTAGTCCATCTGGCTTATTTAACAGCTATCCCTCCAGTCCCAGTGCAGAGCACATTCAAGTGCCAGGTGTGTCAAATAAAAAACAATATATCTTTTTCACACGACTGTATTTGAACTTTAGCATTCCATAGTTAAATCATCAGGTGCACGGTGTGTTTTGATTCAGCAAGCATTTAATTCTGCTCTTCGGTGCAAATTTTATTAGCAAGACATGTTTTAATCAGTACAAATTCTTGAAAGATACTTTTATCAGCAGGGATCCTGGTTTTCCCCGATTAAAAAAAAAATTCAAATGCAAATTCTCTGAGAAAAAAAATTGCAAGTTCCCTAATAAAAAATTGCAAATTCTCTGATAAACCCCACAAAATCTGTGATTAAAATTAAAGGCCCCCACAGCTTCCTGGCCCTGCTGGTGCCCCTCACTCCCTTCTCCTCCACAGCCCTCCTGGCCCTAATGGTGCCCCTCACTCCTCACCCACAGCCCCTGGCCCTTTATTGTCCCCCTCACTTCCCCCCCCCCACAGCACCCTGGCACCGCTTGTGCCCCTCACCCCCCACCCACAGCACCTGCTCCCTGAGCCTTACTAGAGGGGGCCCCCAGCTGCCAGGGCTATGGGACCAGGGACCTGGGTCTGCAGCCCCCTGACCCTGGCAGGAGGCAGCGGCTGCTGCAGTGGAGTGAAGCCTTGCTCCCACCCTGCTGCAGGCTCAGGCAGGGGGTGGGGCAGCTCCCCACTGCTGGGTGCACTCCCAGGGGGGCAGGAGAAACCTGTGCCACCCAGATCTATGCACGGGGCTTGGATTCCTACCTTTCTGCGCCCCCCCCCCCCC
>NW_017729024.1:127378946-127379219 GCF_001723915.1 Gavialis gangeticus
AGCTCTGCACTGCTTTGCTGACGTGTCCCCCACTGTACAGGGCTGCAGTGAGGGGCACAACCTCATGCTGCTACTCTGGCTGCTGCCGTGCACGCAAGGGACGCATCACCAGGAAAGCGTGGAGTTCACAGCACCGGGTCACACCTGCCAGGCTGTGGAGGCCCCAGGGGAGGGCAGCAGGATGGGAGCCCAAGCCTGCAGCCCATTCCTGCCCCCACCCTGTGCACAAATCTGGAGGGCATGGGTCCCCCCACTACCCAGGGGTGTGCACAG
>NW_017729024.1:127379398-127391126 GCF_001723915.1 Gavialis gangeticus
GGAACTCTGCCAGCCTGCAGAGGGCTCATTGCAAAACTGCCAAATCTGAGTTTTACTCTGGTAATCCATTTTCTCTGGGAGAAATCCACATTTTACTCTGTTTTTCTGTGGAAAACAGAAAACCCAGATCCCTGTTTATCAGTAAAAGTCTCAAATGGCATTTTTATCTACAAGTGACAAAAGGTATTGCAGCAGTAAGTAAAATCCAGGTAGGAGACACTGCACAATCCTATTATCCAGGCACAAATATTGTTAACTCCCAATGTGCTTCAAACACATTGCAAAACAGCACTAACAGCTCACTGAACTTTGGACTTGTTCACACAGCCCAACGGACCGCAGCCCCATGAACCAAGACAAGCAGTTCAAAGCATGTTAGGGGAAGAATGCAACTAAAACAACATGCCCTTTCCTCAAAATAGATGCCAAGGCATTCCTGACAACATGTCTCTAGAGACTGCTGTTTAGGACAGTGGTTCTCAACCTTTTCAGACTCAAGGCCATCCTTGATAGATTTGAGGCACCTTTTGGAAAACACTAAATCTTAGTTTACAATTATTTTTGACTACTAAAAAAAAATAAAGCAATTCTGCAAAGAACCAAAGAACTCACGAAGACCACAACAGGCCAGAATATTTTTAACACTAAGGACTCATATCTGAAATCTCTTCTAGGTTTATCTTGTGAATCATGTTTGCTCACCTAACAGTACTAACATTACGCGACACCTGACAGCACCTTTGAAAGGATCTCATGGCACAACAGAGAGCCACAGCACCCTGGTTGAGAATCACTGATTTAGAAGAAGGCATCTCATGGCTTCTTCCAAGTGTCTTGAAAGTTTCTGAACCTACATTTTGTATATCTTGCTCTCTCTCCCTTTCACACACACGTTCTGCAGCTGACATCAGGCTGTTTGATTTAGAGGCAGGCATTACTTAGTTGTTTCAAGCTTTCCCCTACAAACTTAAATCATCTGCTCTTCCACCTCCCAAAGGTATGCTCTACTACTAAGCTGCAGCTGTTTTAGTTGTAGTTAAACAGTTCTGTGCTATGATCCAAAACTCCATCAGCTAGTACAGCAGAGGGCAAGCAAAGTCCCCCAGTTTTAGCAAAACACTTTTTTCATTAGAGAACACAAGCAAGAGTTCCTGAAAATTCTAGCATCACAACTTTTCCAGGCCACTCCATGTTCACATTGGTAAATTCACTGTAGTGATCAATGAGGTCATGGAACACAATGGAGAAGAACCTATTATTTGGGCCAGAGGGCCACTTATGGGGTTTTGACGAGCTGTCGTGGGCTGGGTCAGCACCCACCCGCCCAACAACTCACCAAAACTCCCTATGGGGCTTTGGGCAGGTAAGCAATCCTCTGGACCGGGAGGGGAGGGTGAGTCTAGGTCAGTGGTCTCCAAAGTGGGGTGTGCACACCCCAGGGGGTATGCAAGATGATCCACTGGGGTGTGGGAAGAAAATATTAGAACTTCTATTTATATAAATATACATATATTGGGGGTGTGTGCTCAAAAATTTTTTACTGATAGGGGTATGTGATCAAAAAAGTTTGGAGACCACTGGTTTAGGTCATGGGGTGGTGAGAGCTCAGGGCTGGGGCCCAGCTTCAATCTGCTCCCTGCATGTCCTGCCGGGGGGCATGTGCACATGTGGAAGGAGGCTGCCTGGGAGCTAGGTCCCAGGAGCCAGCTGGCGGTAAGTGGAAGGAGTGGGAGGAGGGGAGGGTGTGCAGCAAAGCTTGTCCCGGTGGTGTAATCCGTGGCTGTCCCTGCAGAGAGCAATGTGTGGGCTGCCCTGGAAGGAGCTAGTGAAGTTCAGTCCCATGCAGAATGCCATGGGGGCATCTGTGGGCTGGATCCAGTCAGTTAGCAGGCTGGATCTAGCCTACAGGCCGTATTTTGCCCACCCCTGCATTTGGAAAATCCCATACATGCAGTACCATCAATAACTTCCTGAGGACTGTCAAGCCTTACAACAGGGAGAGGCAGTACCATATTAATAGCAGCAAACACTTCTATTACAAGTCAAGCTGCCTTCATCAAATCGATTGGCTACAGACCAACAGCAGTCCGAGTTGTGAGTGTCCAGATGGCAATGACCATATGCTTCTGAATTGATAAGCAATTATTCTATTAGTGTCCTGCATCTGCAACTCTGGGCCAAGCTCTGCACAAATCTCCAGAAAAACACTCCCTCATCTTGTAGCGCTGTAGCCACTTTTGATCTCCTAGATCTTAACTCTGGCAATGATTATTTACAAGCCATGAATCAACACCAAAGAGTGAAACTGTTCCAAGAAAAGTCTTACCTGAAACAAGTACTCAATCCCATTATTCTTGACCTTCTCCTTGTTCTTCACTTCTCTTGTTCTCCCTTTTGTGCAGCTTAAGATAAGGTAGGAGAAATTAGATCAGGAGCCGATGCAAAGGCCCTAATCGAAGCTGCTTGTTTGCACGGAAGCCAGGGTGATGACAGGTCAAATGCAGCTGAAAAAGTAACCGCACCTTCCTTTCCAGAAGCAACAAGAGGATCTAAGCAGGGGGTTTCACTGGTCCACTTTACATTTACACCTATAGTTCATTTGGACTGATTTTCCTGAGTGTCCCTTTGTAGACAAACTCTTAGTGCCTGCTGAAGTCTCCATGTGAAAAGCTTGGACAATGTAGACAGGGGTACCATGCGTCTGAATTTTCCCGGATATGTCCTCTTTTTTGGACCCCTGTGCTGCGTCTAGGCAGGCTTTTAAAATAACAGCAAACGTCCGGGTTTTCTGCCGTCTGGGGCTGGCTGCTTCAGGCAAGGTGATTGGCTGTCGGGGGTCACGTGCTCCCCGTGCAGGCTCTACCAAGCCAGGTAAATTGGGAGAGGGCGCGGGTGCACTCGCGGTACGGGAGCTGCTTGGTTGCAGAGCTGGGGGGCAGGGGTCCGGGGTCGGGAGTGAGGGGCACCAGCAGGGCCGGGGGGAAAGAGGCTGTGGGTCCAGAGGGGCACCAGCAGCACTGGCGGGGCAAGGGGCTGCAGGCTAGGAGTGAGGGGTAGCGCCAGGGCTGAGAGTGGGGCAGGGGCTGTGGATCAGGGGTGAGGGGCACAGAGGACAGGGCGGGTGACTGCGGGTTGGGTGTGCAGGGCACTGGCAGTGCCAGGGGGCTGCGGGTTGGTAGTGAAGGGTGCCAGCAAGAGGTGGGGGGGCAGGGTACTGCTGTTTGGGAGTGAGGGGCACTGGCAGGGTTGGGCGTGTGTGGCTCATCAGTGAGGGGCAACAGAATGGGCAGGGGCAGGGCACTGGTATGTCACTACTTTCCACCATCATGTTCCACCCCCCCTGGTGACAGGTGTCCTCTTTTTTGGACCTGGAAATATGGTAACCATACACAGTAAATTCACACCTGCACTAACTTCCCATGTGGATAAGCCTGTAAAGACTACAGAATTCTACTCGGCAATAAGGCCCCGCTTCCTCTTCATCTCCTTGTGCACTTCAGGAGGGGCTGACTGCAGAATGGGGCTCAGGGCCTATGCTGTGAATGCTCTACGCCCACTTAGAAATGTCAGAGGGAGGAAGGGACAGAAGAGAGCTCACTTTCCAGCGGCTGATGAATGCATAGCAAGTGGGTGCATTCAGAGGGGCTACTACATTTTATCCAGTGTTAACATTGTGGGGCAGGTGACAAAACAATTATTTTGAAATCCCCTCTCATCTGATTTCTGTCCATGATTATCATACCCCAATACTTAGGGGTTCTTTAGGATACACCCTAACCCAAATTAGCTAATTTGACCTAAGTCATGGGTGTTGGACTCTTTAGGACACACTGTCCTCCTACTACTGCACAAGTATACAGCTGCATATCTTTTTTTTTAATCTTAGCAATCAATGACATTTTCAAGGCATTTCAAGAGGATTATAATTTTGCTTTAAAAAAGAAAGCTTAGATACTTTTTTTTTTTAACAGAAACCAAAAACAAGAGGGTCCTCTCATGAATGATATCTCCTTGCTAGATTTTTAAAATTTCCATAGAAGTGCAATGTATTATTAACTATTATTAACTCTGTGCATTTACATGTACATACTGGCATGTGTCCAAGCGATACCTTTGCACAACTTAGAAGCACAGATAAAAACCATCTTCCCTGCCCTAATGAGAATCAATGAAATCAGGGAAAGACAATCAAGACAAGACTTTGCACAACAGAATGGGGGTGAGGTTTTGCATTTCACATCAAAAAGGTGCAGCGTAAAAGTTGAAGTGAGAGACTAGAAGGTAAAAAAGTTATGTCACATCCACAGTCCTAGGAGTTGGGCTCAAGTGGCTCCGTGTGTAAGTTACAGCAGCCTCCCCAGGCTGGTCTATGACTTAGTAACACAAATCCAGAATGGCAAGAGGGAAACATGACATTAGCAGCAGCCTTTGCTAGTTGTAAAAGTAACAATGTGGAAGTGTAAATGTGTCACCATAGTTAAGATTTCATCTTGATGTACCATTTATATTTCTTTGTAACTCAGGTTAGTTGTCCTTTTTTTTTTAAGGGAAGCATTTTTTATTGGTGCTGTTGAATTTCTTACTTCATACTGAGTTCCAAAACCTCAAAAAAATCTCTGAAATGTACTTCCTCTTTATTTCAGATGCAGAATCTTCAACGCTATAAGTGTAACAGTTCAAAATGTATTATTTTTAAATACATAACTCTTTTTTTTAGAACTGCTGGAAACTATGCTGAGAAGCACCACTTGCTCTTCTGATTACTTCTTGGTTACAGAGGAATAGGTCAGTAAGTTGAAGACTAGAAGAGGTTGCACAGAAAAGTCATGACACATTTCCTTTAAACCATCTAAATTTAAGGCATCCTCACTCCTCAGAAACTTTTTCTGAACAGCCAGTGACCTCCAGCTTAGCTGTTGATATGATAAGCCAGAGGAAGACTATTAGCTTGGTAATGCCAGCAGATAAAGAAAGAACATTCCCAGTGGGGATATTGCACAACTGGTAGATGGTAGGAAATGTATACAGAGAGCTTGATGTTCCATTGGCTTCCCCTACCATCCAGATGAATCTAAAAGACCATGGAAGAAGGGAACAAATATGAGGGTTGTCTGTGGTTTCTGTGGGAGGTTGGGTCCACCTAAGCTTCACAATCAGGGATCATGATCAAGGAATCTTTGATCATAACAAGTCTTGCCAGGCATACACCCATTAATAACTCCCATGAGCAGAGCTTTCATCTTCAAACATCCTTTCTGCCTCCCACAGAATAAGACAGCGTAATACTGATATAAAGCACGTAATGCATTCCACTAACTCACACTTCAGCAGAGGACCTGAACTTCATTCTCATATGCCTTCCCTCAGAACACATGCTTTGCTAATGCACATATGCAACTGTGTTGTGCCTGAGATCAGAGGTCACGATTTGCATTATTGCAGGGTTGTCCAACTTCCAGGAAGCCAGGGGTTGGATGCCACATGGGCCACAGACACAGGGACTTCATGTCATATGGGTGCCCCCCCAGGGTGTCCCCAACCATGTGGGCTGCCCAGTGCCACCCCCACCCCTCTAACTGTCCATACAGCCCAGGTCTCCCCTGCCTCAGCTGCATGCAGGGGCTGTGGGGACAGCCCCCCTGCCAGCAAAGGCAGCCCAGCTCCCTCCCCACAGTGGGAAGGATACATATTACTGCATGTGCAGTTTGGGAGGCAGAGCAAGGCTGTTCAGCTCTCCTCCAGCTGTGTGCATCTTACAAGCACAAGCAGTCCAGTTTTCCCTGTGTGGTGTGTGTGGCTGAGAGAAGGGGGGAGGTGAGCTGGCATCACTCTCCCAACCAGACAGTGTGGGCAACCTGGCTCCCCCATTTCCCTGCCACATGGGCCGCCTCCCCACTGCTCAAGCAGCTTGCCTTTCCTTTGGCGCACCCATACACTCCCGGCCACACACGCCACCCATCTGCAGTGTAGGCGGGCTCTCTTTGCCATGTGTGCAGCTCAGGCAGTCCAGCACCCTCCCAGCTGCCACAGCAGGAACAAGTGGGGAAGAGAAATGGCAGCTGGGTGAGAGTCTGGGGGCTGCATGCCAACCCTTCAGAGCTGCCTGCAACACATGGGCCACCAGTTAGACAGCCCTAAACTATATCATACATTAGAAGAATCTATTGCATGCCACAGTTTTTTTTTTATCTTTGAGAATGAAGCATAAGGAAGTTATATGGGGAGCTGTGAGCTCCAAGAGTGGGAGCAGCAAAAGCATGTTCCTCAAACTTTAATTTTCCTTGCTTTGAAGTGTGTGTGTGTGTGTTTCTCCCACGCCTCTGTAACTATTTCAGTGCAGATATGGTTTGTGGGACTTTCAGCATAATACAGGACTATTTAACATAAAGGATGCTGACCCACTATTAACTGACTTATCAATGATCATATAAGACTATACATAAACAGATACTTATGCTCCCTCAGTAGAGTTTCTGAATGTCTTTGGTACCTGCTTTTAAAGATCAGGCAGCTCTCACCAGCACTGTTTTGCCAACTATTTCATTTTCTAAGTCTGTATCCTCTCCCTCAACCAAGGCAGGATGGCAGTCCAAGGCAAGGGGCTCACACTGCTGTCACTTTCTAACCTCACATTCCATTTGGTATCTCAAAAAAACTTCCCCAGTGTTACAACATTTTCATTCATGTTTTGTTTCCCAATTGTGTCCTCCCTAAGAAGCTGCTTATACAATGCCTTGTTGTCTTGTCATTGAGATACACGGCTGTCTATCCATCCAGCTATTTGTGCAATGCTTAAAATGATTAAATCCTCAAACCTTCATTATCTTGCACACAGGAGGATTGTTGCACTGTTCCACTGGAACATAATTATTTTTACTGAATCAAAATCTTAAAAAATTACATTTCAATAAAATCAGAATGCTTCATCCCAATTCAGATTTTTCTTGCAATAAAAATTTATGTGCAAACAAGCCATTTTGAAAGGAGAAATGGAAATAGTCCTGATAAAACTGAAACAGAATATTTCAGCTTTTATCAGAGCACATTTTAAAAACTGATGGTAATTCTAAGAAGAAAACTTGCTAAAGTCACCACATTCCTATGGAAAAATTCAATTTGAGCAAAATCTTTTCTGACACAAGAAAAGATCCATCAGAAAACTACTGATCCACAGCATTGTAGCAGATGGTAGGATTTGGAATGAAACACTTTGGACAGGGAACTAGAAGTCACAGTAGAAAAGGAAATGCAGAAAAGAACATAGGAGAATTACAGTGACAGAGACAGGAGTAAGAAATAGACAAGAGTTTAGGGAAAGAGGCAAAACAGGGCAAAACTGAAGTAGCTGTGACCCTCAAAAGGGAGCACATGTTTATTTTGACTTATAAAAGCAACAAGGGCTTGAACACATAGCATATAAACCTACAAAGGCCAAGTTCTTCCTCTGATGTCTGTGGAAATCTACTAACATCAGTGGTCATTCCACTGCACATCACGATAGACAGTGTTTACTTGACCCAGTGCAAAGCAACATTTCTCCCTCCTCTCCTCAAGGTTTTGATGAAGCAAGAGATTATAATACATTCATGTGCTGCGTAAACCAGATACAATTACCAGATAAATCAATACATGTAAGAGGGGGTAAGATTAAAAGCCCATGCCTTCACCTACATAAATATAGGTCTCTATCACCTGAGAAATAACCTGTGGCTGCAAGTGGTAGCAGGCTCCTTGTCCTTTCTGTAAGAAGGCAGGGTAGAGAGGCACTTAACTAAATCAGAGATGCATAAGCTTTCATGAGCCTTAGCTCACTTAACAAGATGAAGCATAGTGAGCTTGGGAATCATGAATGCTTATGCACAGTAGTGTATAGACACAGTTGGGCACCCAGGGCAAGGCTGAAGCAAGAACTTCCAGTTGCCACCGTGATGATCACAAATGCAAATATGAATGCACAGCTTCTGGCAGCAGCTGATGTTTTCACCCCTGCCAAGTTACTGGTTGGGACATTTCCCCCAACTCCTTTCCCCTCTCATTAAGGGGCTTATGCACCTCTAATTTAGGTTGCCTTTCGGGGTGCAGACAGACAAAACACTTTAACTGTTCCAAGAATGTCACTGATTGGGAATTGGTTCTCAGTTGCTCCTGGACGGTAGTTGAACATGCATACACTGCTGAGGTTTCTAAGTAGAACCCTTACCTTTCAGGGATTGTATTACTGCCAAAGGTTCATAGATTTCATAGACATTTGAGCTGGAAGGGACCCCAGAGGATCAAGTCCAGCCCCCTGCCCTGGAGGCAGGAAGTCAGCAGGGAACATAGGACCCCAGCAAGATAAGCATCCAAATGTGTCTTGAAGGCGTTCAAAGTGGATGCTTGAACCACCTCTGGTGGCAGTCTATTCCAAACCTTGGGGGCTTGGACAGTAAAGAAGTTCTTTCTTACATCCAGCCTGAATCGGTCACAGTGGAGTTTGTGACCGTTCAATCTTGTCATCCCTTGGGGGGTTCTGGTGAACAGATGTTCCCCCAGATCCTAATGAGCACCCCTGATAAACGTATAGGTGGCCACCAGATCAGCTCCCTGAGTACCCTTGGGTGTTACCCGTCAGGGCCGACTGACTTGAAGGTGTCCAGCCTGTCAAGGTGTTCCTTTACAAGGTCAGCTTCGATGGAGGGCAAGGAATCTCCCTCACCCAGGCCTCCCTAACCCATAGTGGGCAGGCCGTCCCATAGAACTGGTGAAAAACTGCGGCAAAGTACCCATTTAGCAAGTTTGCTTTTTCCGGGGTGTCAGTTGTCCCATCTGGTTTAGCAGGAGTCCAGTGTTGCCCTTGCTTTTCCTCTGGCTCTCCACATATCTAAAAAAGGACTTTTTATTGTCCTTGATATTTGTAGCTAGCTGGAGTTCCATCGCAGCCTTGGCTTTCCTGATTTGCTCTCTGCAAGTCCGGACTAAAGCAGAGTACTCCTCCTTGGTGGTGGTTCTAGTCCTCCATCCTTTGTAGGTCTTCCTTTTAAGATGCAGGAGGTCCACCAGTTCCCTGGAGAGCCAAGGGGGCTGCTGTGCCCTTTTGCTGCCTTTCCTCTGAGACAGGATGGACTTTGCTTGCGCATCCAGGATTGCTCCCTTGAGGAGCATCCACTCATCCTGGACTCCCCTCTCCATTGGGTTGTGGCCTTTTAGGGCCTCTCTGACAAGCCTCGTTAGCTTGTCAAAGTCAGCTTTCCTGAAGTCGAGGACTTCTGTATTACTGACTGACTTGCCAGCTTTACGGCAGATGGTGAAGGTGATCAGTTCATGATCACTGTCACCCAGCTTCCCTTTGATTGTTAGGTTGCTGATTAGGTCATCCCCGGTTGCCAGTCTGAGGTCGAGCAGCGCTTTACCTCTTGTTGGCCCGTAGACTTCCTGTGTCAGATAGAGGTCATCCACACGAGAGAAAGCTTTGCGACCACTTGGATTTGGCCAAGCACTCTTCCCATGAGATGTCTGGGTAGTTAAAGTCTCCCATGACAACCATACACTGGGATCATACGGTCTCAGCCAATTCCCTGGTGAACTCCTGGTCAAGGTCCTGACTCAGGGTAAGGGGTCTGTAGTAGACCGCCACCATAGTATCCCCTGTGCTATGTTCCCCACGGATTTTAACCCAGAGGGTCTCAAGTCATCCACCGTGGGTGTCAATGTCAGCTTGCAGGGACGCATAGCTTTCCTTGACATAGGCCCCTGCCCCTTTTATCCACTCGATCCCTCCTGTACAGGGTATAGCCGTCTATACCCGTGGTCCAGTCATGGTTGGAGTCCCACCAGGTCTCCATTATCCCAATGACATCGTAGTTATTTGCATTTAGCAGAAGAACAATTTCCTCCTGTTTATTCCCCAGGCTCCTGACATTTGTGTATAGACACGCAAATGTCCCCTTAGGGGACCTTGCCCTGCCTACATTTTGTTGCAGGGCTGGGGCTCAGGTGGAATCCCTTATGTGCCTTGGCCTGCTGGCTTTGCAAGGGTCACTCGGTGGGCCAGCAGCGGCAGTAGTCCCCCCATTCCCTGGCAGTCTTAGTTTAAAGCCCGGTGGAGCAGGTCAGCCAGTCTAGCTGAGAAGAGCCTCCTCCACAACGGAGAGAGGTGGAGGTTGGTTGAGTACTCAAACCATCAAGCCTTCCAGGGGTTAGAGCTTAGAATTTCCCCAAGAGCCCTCACAAGGGGACACAAGAAAAGGGGTTGGAGACTAAGGGTTTCCTGGTGCTGTGGGAGCAGGGAATTGACAGCCAGTCTGTTCTGTTAAGTGCCCACTGTGCACTGGCTCTGTTTCCCCCCACAACCACCCAGCGATTGACAGGTGTTTACTGTTGTGGGCACAACCATGCACTCACCATCACCAAGAGGCTACAAAGACCACCTTCCCCAGAACCTGACCTCCCCTTACCCAAAATGAGGGTCCCTAACAGGGAAGTGAAAATTTCTGCTTCTCCATCTCTGCAGACACCAGATCTTTGGGCAGTAGAGTCCTGGCTGCATTACATCGCAAAGCAGCCCCATTGCCTTGCATGAGTTTGGAGGCATGAGGAGCGGTGCTGGGATGCCTGGAGGACAGGGCAGATGCTAGACACATGTAGCATTGAACTGGTTCGAGGAGGACCAGCTCAAAACAGTATTTGATATTCCCGGTGTGCTATTAAGATGTTCATATAAAGTGGCCTATGCGCCTAGATGCTTGGGGTTGAGAGGGTATGTAAAACATTCAAAGAGTTACATGTCTGCACCTGAAGGCACATCTCTCCCGTCTTCAGCCTGACTTCAGGCTGATGTGGCTAACCCCTCTCGCCACTCAGGAGAGGTGCAAGACAGCAAATCTACGCCAGCCTTGCTTCACCTTAGGCCTGATCCCCAGACCTTGGGGAAACTGCGCCCAGCCTCGAGCCCACATCTAGGAGCCTCAGGACTTTCAACAGTGGGGCCTGAAGCTACTAGAGACGTCTCTGCAGTGTCCAGGTTGACCGCAGGTCTGCAAACAGGCCAGAGTGCAGGTTTCTAGGGATGAGTTTGGATAGGGGTGATGGTGCCTCAGGCAGGAGCCATTCTAGATGACTAAGGTGGCCACTGTAGAGGACATTCTGGTTTTCTGCTATTCTGCTCTCTCTGGATACAAAACCTGATGCCTTTATGTCCACTATTTTTCTCTTGAAGAAAGAATTCCTGCCCCCATTCCCCCCCCTCCCCCGTTTCTCTCTCACTTGCAGCCTCACTTGCCAAGGACATAAAGGCATTGGGTTTCGTATTCATAGAGGACAGAGGACAACCCGACTGTCCACTATGATGGCCACCCTACCGAACCGTGGTCTCCAAACTTTTTTGATCAATCACCCCTATCTAATATAACTACAAGTTCTAATATTTTCTTCCCGCACCCCGCTTTGGAGACCACTGCTATAGACGACCCCTGCGTCCCTTCCTGCCCCGGTTCCCCGGGGGCTCCCGACAAGAGGCCGGGGCAGAGGCCTGCTCCCCCCCCACGCGGCTTCAAAGCGGGCCCGCGGCTCGGGCTGTGGCCGTCCTCCCGAGCGCAGCAGCCGGTCTCGTGACAGCGGGAGGCGGAGCGCGGCTCCTGCCCAGCCCCAGCGCCGCGGGAGCCGGGCAGAGCCATGGGACTGGCGGCGCTGGCGTGGGGGCTCCTGTGCGTGTCCGCGGCGCTGGGCGCCTCCAGCCTGCACCGCCGCCCGT
>NW_017729024.1:127396126-127405490 GCF_001723915.1 Gavialis gangeticus
CCGGGGGCAAGGCGCTCACGGCGGCTGCCTGTGCCCCAGGTACTTCGACTACGTGTTCGGCTCCTCCTGGCGGCGCGGCCGGGGAAGGGCGGCGGCGGCGGCCGAGCTCGCGCAGCTGCAGGTGCTCATCACCTCCCCGCAGCACGAGTGCGACAGCTACCCCAGCGCCACGTCCAGCGAGGCCTGTGAGTACCTGGCAGCAGCCTCAAGACCGCCGCCCCGTCTCGGCAGCGGCAGGGGTCGGAGTCCGCGGGCTTCCCGCTCTCTCGGCTGGCAGCCTGTGTGCTCTGCTCAGTGTCTGCTTCCCGCTCCCTCCTTATCAACCTGTCCTAGACATGAGCCTGACCTTTACCTTGACCCCAGAGCTACCTGGTGTGTCCCCAGTGGCCTCCCTTGTTCAGGAAGACTTCTAGTATTTCATGGTGGGCCAAAGCCCACGATATTTTGGCACACCCAATAGGTCCCTGTCACCCAGTGGCAGAGAGCAGATCCTGAAAGGGGAGAGTCAACTGGGCATGACCAGGGGTTTTCACCCTGTTCCCCTCACTTGCAGCCTCCAGCATTTAAGGTCTAGGAAGTTCTCATTGAGGCAGTGCCCCTAACTCCCATGCTCAGTAGCAACGGATGCCCCCTTTTTCTCCAAGAATTTTCCAATCCCTTTTTGAATCTGGCTAAACTGTGCACTTCCACAGCATCTGGTAGCAACAAGTGCCACACGTGAATGACGTGCTGAGTGAAAAAACTTGCTTGTGTTTGTTCTGAACTTACGATCTGCTAGTTTCATTTTGTGACCCCTAGTTCTTGTATTGTGAGAGAGCAAATCATACCAACCTAGTTTACTTTCTCTTTGCTATTTAGTCTTTTATAAATGCTAATCATGTCCCCCCCTCAAGCATCTCTTTTCTGAACTGAATAAGCCTAAGCCTCTTGAGTCTCTCTTCATATGAAAGGCCCTCCATATTGCTGATCATCCTTGCTGCCCTTCTCTGAACCTTTTATGGTTCTTCTGTCTCCTTTTTTTTTTTTGAGGTGTGGGGAACCAGAACTGGGCAATAGTATTCAAGG
Organism: Gavialis gangeticus; assembly: GCF_001723915.1. NCBI lineage: Eukaryota > Metazoa > Chordata > Crocodylia > Gavialidae > Gavialis > Gavialis gangeticus. The sequence goes on from NW_017729024.1 coordinate 127,397,192, forward strand.
TGTGGCTGCACTATGAATTTATAAAAGGGGCTTGATAATACTTACTAAGCTACTCTATGCCACACACAGGCTGGGCTGCCTGTGGCCCAGGTGCTGGAGACTGGCCACCCACGAGTCAAAAGGTGTAGCCAACTTTCAAGAAGGACAAAAAGGATTCTACTGAAAAGCCTGCTGCTGTCTGCAATCACATTTCTCTTTTGACAGCTCTAAACAACCCTTCTAGACTCGTGCAGTATTTTTTCCCCACCTCACACATCACTGGCATGTAATTGCAGCTTATTTGAAAGCCTTGTTCTACGTAATAATAAGGTTTGTGGTGTACCCACCCTCTTAAAAAAGGCCTTGGAGATGTTTCCCAATGGCAACACCAGGTGACTTAATTGCTTTATTTATCCTCCCCAACCCCACTGATTATTATTTTTTCCTTCCTACTGCTTACAATAAGCTAGTCCCAGCTATAGCATGTGACTTATGAGTTTAATGCCCAGGTAACCAGGCTAGTACTTGTAATTTTTTATGATGCTTGTTATGGCCCCTTGACTATAGTCCCTCTAGTAACCATGACACATCCCCAGATTTTGATTCTGCATTGTGACCTTTAGAAATAGTCAAAACACTATCCTTCTTCCACCTTCCACAGTCTAGTTTTGCATCTTATATTACAGAGCTACCCATCTTTTGAAGTAATGAAGATGAAATACTGTATTTAGCTGAATATAAGATGACCCCTTAATAATTACATCTGGTACATGGAAAATTTACACACTTGTTATAATTTTCCATGTAGAGAATCTAATTATTGGAAGATTATCTTAAATTTGTACCCACCCCCCACTGCAGGTGGTGATGGAACAGGCAATAAGGGGGGTAGTAATGGGGCAGGTAGTAGAGGGACAGACTGGGGGAAATAATGGTGGGGCAGGTGGTGAGGCAGCAGACATAGGGGGGGAAGTAGGGGCAGGCAGTAGGGGGACAGGTAGTGTGAAGGCACTAGGGCAGGCAGGTAGCTTGGCCCTTGCCACCTGTCCCTCCCACACTTACCTCTCTTTTGTGCCTGTCCCCTGCAGCCTCAGGCCCGTTTCCCCTGGTACATTGCTCTACACTGTTTCTGCCCCTCCTCCCCTTCTCCTGTCTCTACCTGGCCTTAAGTCTCTGCCTTTCTACCTCCCCTTTACCTTTGCTCCAGCACCAGCAGGCTACATTCCCCCACTGCAGCCTGAGGTACGGAGCATGGCTCAAGCCTGGTCCCGTAGCAGCAGCATGGAGCTGGAACCTCTGCTATGCAGTGGGGATGGGGCCATGTTCAGTTCTCCTGGCTGCAGTGAAGATAGGAGTCTACTGACACCAGAGCAAAAGTAAGGTGGGTGGGCAGAGAATCGAGGAAAGGGGGCTTGGGTGGGAGACAGGGTGGCAGGGGCATGAAGCTGTGATGGAGGAACAGTGTGGGGTGCAAAGGCAACTGGGGAAGCAGCTGTGGCTCTGACCTCTGTTAGGCTTTTCAGTATTCAATGGGTTGCTATCCCGTTAGCATAAGTTGAAGAATTACAAGTGTTGAGTTATTGCTTTAAAAATGTTTTGGAGAAAACAAGACTTTACATTAAACAAAGGAAAGATGGCTAACTGGTAGCAGTCATGCTACCAAACTGAACCCAGTATGGATAGTATTTTTATAGAGGGCGGGCATATGCTGCTCATTTACTGTACTAGACAATGCTGCTGAAACACCCTTGAATTAAGAAGCAGTATAACTGACTCCACATTATACTGCAAGCAGTGCTAATAAGCATTGGGCAATGCTTGGGAAGCAGCGCGGGATCAGTATCACATGAAGATGATTACACTGTTTTTCATTTGATAGGTGCCATGCACAGAGTAGGGTAGTATATTTCTGCATGCTTAGTATAGTAAGCAAACAGAGAGAGCATAAACTTAAGGCCTGTTTTAAGGTAAAACTTTTCTATCAGTCTAAGCAGTTGAGATTTGGTATCACCCTGGGGTTAAGGAACTCTGTCTGAGACATCATTCTCAACTTCAGTCAGGTTTGTACAGTACAAACTTGTCATTTTAACTTTGCCTTGCTCAGGTGGTGTCATGTTTAAGTACTAAAACACATTAAAACACAATATAAGATCTGCCTTAGAATTTTACCAGTAACATCACTTATGTTAAATGTTTCACTTTTTACTTTCAACAAGTGAAAAAAAACCCAAATGTCCCTGGTTGGACTAGATGATCTCGTGAGGTCCCTTCCTGCCTTTCTCTATGATGACAAACCTATGATAGTCAGTTTACAAGCTGATTCAAAACTACTACTTCCTGGTGGTGGGTTTTTGTGGGTTTTTTTTGGTCAGTTATTTTTACCACAATCAATATGACTTGCAGACTGAACTTTTAGAAACAGTCAGAACTCACAGTGAACAGAACTTAGACAAAAATATTTTCCATTACAAATAATGTGAGGCTTAATGTAAATGACTTTGCCAGTCTCAACATTTGACTTTCCTCTTATATAGATATCTAGAAGTTACGTTAAATGAATCACAATTAAACTGTATTTAGTAAACTATATTTTAGTCACTCACAAGACTTTAAACAGGTATGTATTTGCTGAGAAACCTTTACATTTAACATAAATGATGTTACTTTAAGTAAAATATATATATACGTTATCTTGGTACTCTTCAATTGGACTTGGCACAAAGATTGATTATTCAGCTTAGATTTCCAATTGTAATTACCCTTATCTTGAGATAATAGTCACTGTTCCACAGTGCATCAACATACTTATCTTATTCTGTTTATATTCTTGCAATACTTTCATGAGACAAGTCTTTTAAAGATGGAGTTGATAAGGTAATTATTTGTGATGTGACTTCGGTTTAACAAACAATGGTCAGATGGCTGTCTTGCGCATAGTATCTCCCATTCAAATTTTTGATATGGGAATCAATGTGTTAAATACCACAGGGCATTGCTGGGTAGTGTGGCTTGCTTCCTCCTTGTCAGCTGACCTGGGTCATTTTCTGGCCCAGATTTCATGTAGCACCTTTGTGAGCATTGGCTCTCTTTTCTAGTGATGAAAATGTCTTGTTATGGCTTCTTCCAGTTTTGTCTAGAGAATTCCAGTATCTCTGTACAAATTCTCATGCCCCACAAGTTTGTAGGACATTAGAGCAGTGTTGGCCAACCCACAGTAAAAGTGGCACAGGTACCCACTGTGTTTGGCATGTGACAGATCAGAGGGTTGGGGCAGGAAGCAGTGGCAGTCAGTGAGGAGGTAGTGATCAAAAGTCCATACTGGCTTGGGGGCTTGGACCTGCAGGATCTGTGAAAATAGATGCAGCCAAATTCAGTGTTGCCATGTCCCAGTGGTGATGGGATTTGGTCACACTGGGCAATGGCAGTGGCTGATTAGAGTGTCACTTTTGCCAAAAAGGTTGGCCACCACTGTATTAGAACATAAAATAAATACCTGTTGGCTTAGCTCTGGTGAGCAACTTAGTTTCTCTGGCTACTTTCTGTGGGCTTCTTTGGGGTACAATTGTATGGCCAGCTTTGCACTACTCCATTTATTTTTTTGCATCAGAATGTGTAGCTACCTGCAGAATCTTCTATTAACAGGTATTTTGTAAAGCCTTTCATTCTTCTACATGGTTCTGTCTCTGTTTAGTAGCTCATTGTGCAACAAGACAAAGACAGTGGACTCATCTGTTTGGCCCGTCTCCCAAGAAGAAATAAGTGGGTGAAATAATTCTAAGCAGTTAATCATCTGTACCAATATGTGATTAATTTCTACACTTTACTGATGCAGTTAGAAGATTGGCAGTTGTCCGAAGTTTTCTATAAAGTCTTATGGAGTCAGGCCTCAGTCTCATGACATTTTAGTTGCTTCACCTTTAAAAAGTTATATTTTGTATTTGTTTAAGACAAAGGAAATATTCTTTAGAAATACATCTCTTTGCTGAAAATGCTTAATCACCAACTTCAAATTACAGTAAACAACATGGCTTGAACTATTTGCAGCCCTTTGATTAGGCTGCCTGGGTAATGAAGCTTCCTCATATTGAAGGGTAGTGTTACAGAGTGCACTTAGATTAGCTTGAATTTAAAGTATAGCTTAAATTTTGAAGCATCCTTTTTTATAACATATCCTTTTAATATTGTATCACATAATATAACTTGATATATCAATATTAAAAGTGACAGGCATAGAGCATATAGGAATGGAAGCTAGTCCATATTTTAATAAGAGTGTATGGTTAGACCTGACAAACTAACTGTTACTTACCATATCTTTCCTTGTTGTGAAATGGAGGAGTAGGATCTATTGTTTGATATGGTTTAGTGGTTTGGCTTGTGTAAGCATCTTGCACGGATGCAAAGCTCTGTGCAGGTTTCCCTCTCAGCACTGCTGCTGCCCACCCTGCCCTGCCCCATGCAGATCCAGGGGCACATGTCCCCCATGCCCTTCTGGGGTGCGCACAGCAGTGGGAGCCGCCCCACACGCCCTGGACAAGCCATGGCTACATCCAGCCCCGGCTGGGCAGCGCCTGCGTCAGCCCCTGTCCCACTCCTCCCTCACTGCAGGGGCCTTTCCCACACCCCTTCCCTCTCCCTTATCCTTCCACCACAACAGACTTACCAGCTGGATGCAGCTCTCCACGTTGTATTGGAAATCGGATCAGTATCAACTGATATCCCTCCTTAAAAATCAGATATCAGTATTGGCCCCCAAAATCTGTATCACTGCACTCCTAGCTGCCATGCATTCCTGTCTATCACCTGCCACCTCTGCTCTGCACTGCCTCTGCTCCCTTGCCACCTGTTTCTCTCCTCCTTCCTGCCCTGCCATTCCAGTTTACTCTGAGTCACAGCTTCAGCTCCAGCCCAGGCAGCAGTGATAGTGATGGCTCCAGGCTCGACTCCAGCTCTGACACAGCGGCTACAGCTGCCACTGCTGCTGCTGTCTGGTCAGGCAGGGGCCAGAGCCAGCATATGTTGTGTCCTAGGCTGCAGCTGGAACTCAGTATATCCTGTGGTTTGGAGGAAGGGCAGGCATTGGGGGATACAGGCAGCAGGGCACACAGGTCCTGCAAGGGGGCACAGGCTTTGTGGGGAAAGCATCATTGTGGGAGGTAAGTGGCTGGTAGAGGACAGGCAGTAGGGGGCATCTGCTTCTCCTTCCCATCCACTGCTTTCCCCATTGCAGCAGTGAGGAGGGAACGAATTTACAACAATCCCCCCAATAATCAGATTCTATGCATGACAAATTGTAACAAATTTATACATTTTCCTTATGTAGAATCTAATTATTGGGGCGGGGGGGTGTTCAAATCTGAAATAATCTTAGATTCAGATAAATATGGTAAATGCCAAACAGTGGTAGGATTCTACCATTAAAGCAGTCGAGGTCACAATTGAAAGTTGCTACACAAAAAAGGATAGTATACGTTTAAATCATATCCTCGCTGCCTGTTAGTTGCTATTTTGAATGAATAACCTGTATTTTGTGACTCTTCTTTCAAAGATAATTTACATGTAACGGGACCTGTAGCTATATTGAAAGCCGAAAAGGTTTGGGGTGCATTAAGAGGTAAGATCACTTTTGACATTTCTCCTCTATCATTTTCTCAATCAGATGATTCATATTTGCATAATTAAGACATTTAGAAACAAAACTGCAGTCCCACTTAACTGAATCTGAACTGAATCCAGAAAGTGAACATTTTTGAGAACAGTGATACCAGAAATGTTATCCAAACTACTAGACTTTTTCCACTGAACTGGGAGTTTTTATGGTTCTGTAACAACTATTCCTTTGCTAATGATTGAAACTAGAATTGGAATTGTCATTACTGTACTTATCTGCCAAATAATAGCATCTTAGTAGGATTTTTGTGTTACTTTTGAGGGCTTCCTTTGTGTTAAGAGATGAATCTGTTACAATTGAGCTACAATGCATTTATACATACAATATTGTATATAGAAATTTTGTTTTCATCTTCAGGATTAATCATTCTTTTCCAGTGTTTCATGTCAGTCTACACAAAGACCCCAAATAATGTAGAGAAGTGCATCTCAAAGGATAGCTGGGCTTAAAATAGAATAACTCGTCTGGGTCTTGTATTGAATTCTGCTTCTCAAGGAAACACTTGTTACTAACACCTAATGTGGTCTTTTTAGGTCTGGAAACCTTTAGCCAATTGGTCTATGAAGATGATTATGGAAGTGTGAGTGTAACAGTCAATTAAAAATGCACAGTTTTGTTACCACTAGCACTCCGCATAGGTATTTCTAGAATAATCTTCTTTTGGTTTCTTTTATTGCTCTTGGGCTATGAACAACGTTCTCCAGGAGAACACGGGACATTTTTTGGGGCAAGGTATACATTTTGTTTTGATGCAGATTATCCTTCAGAGAGTATTCTATACACTTTCAGCACTATATAAATAACACTTCTTTATTATACTCTATCGGGCATACCACATGGACATAGACATTTACAGAATACACAGTAAAACCTTAAAGCTTTATCCTTTCTCAGCATGCCCTAGAACAGTGCACAAACGTTCAGATGTGTTCTTGTTGCTTGTCACAGGACTAAGCTGCCAAAATGTTTGCAGAATAAAAGGTACTAATGGTTTGTGCCATACTTATGGTGAAGGACATCTGAATGGTTGTCCTGCAATATCATGGGACAAGCAGGCTAATCAGTCCTCCAGGCATTCTGCAATGCACTGTTTTGGCCCCAAATCCAGCCACTCTGGCCCTGATCACAGAACTACAGTCCAGAGGTGACAGGCCCCGGGTGGCCACCCTCACTTATTTATTGCCCTAATGGCAACTTGCCACCACATCCTACTTGCAACCCACTCAACATTAGAATGAGAGCCTGCATCCACTTAACCAATCACCAGGGACCTCCATCCATCTATCACTTGCTGCACTTTAGACCTCTATAGCTCCATGCGCGCATCCGTCCTTCCTCTATCATGGCTCCTCAAACCAAGTGCAGTGTCATGAGCATCATCTTTCTTTGTAAAATACTCCTTTGAAGTAGTTAACTTCAAGTTAGTTAACTCTTACATTTGATAGTTCATTAATTTAAAATTGCATAAAATAAGAAACCTGTTTGAGCTGTGGTCCTATACAAGATAATACATGTTAACATAAGAAGGTAATAAAAATACTGTTAAAACAATTGTATCTTTCTGATCTTCAAATTCTGTTCTAATAATAGTTCTTGATCAATGAATCTGAAATCACTGATTTCCCAAGATTTGCTCACAGAGGAATCTTACTTGATACAGCAAGACACTACCTACCTTTGGAAACTATTCTTACAAACCTGGTAAGTTAGCAGTTTTGATTTAACAAATATGTTCCCCAAATGTCTGCCCAGTACTTATCGTACTGTTTATTGACAGACTTCACAAAAATAGTGTTAAATAGTGAGTAGCCATTCATTATTTTCAATACTTATTAGGAGAATCGATTAGTGCTAGAAATACAAGACCTTGTTCCTAATTTTAGCCAGGCAACTCAAGTCTCTTTACATAGCTGCCTCTGCCTGCATGCACACCTGGCTGTAATTTTAATATTTCAGTGTAAGAAATTGATTGACCATAGGAAAGGACCAGAATTTTAAAATGTTTGGCAGGGAGCGAGCACTAGGAACCTTGAGTGATTGAATTACTTCCATCTTTTAAAGAAACAAGAATGCTCTTCTCCCATGTTTAAGATGATATTTAATTTGAATTCATTACTAATCTTGTAAGAGCAGTTATAACTGTCTAATTGCGAGTGACATTTTAGATGCTCAAAGCAGCAGTCTCTTAACATACACATTTATCAGGCTAGGGAGTAAGCACCAGATACGTGAAGTACTGTAGTGCTTCAGCAAGGATAGTGGAACCAGAAATCATTTGCTTGGGGGGTGGGGGAAGCATTTGAAGGATAACCCACCATTCATTTCTGAAAAGTGGTAACTACCAGTTGACTGATATTTGTTCTAAGTGGATGATACAGGTTGGAGGTGCTGGGGCTGAGGAGAAGAACTGTAGTCCTCACTTAACTTGAGAATCAGTTTGACAAAAGAAATGCTTCTTGTTAACCAAAAGCAGGAAACCTCATACATTCTATCCATTTTTGATGCCAGGACTTCACAGTATTAACAAAGGCAATTTTGATTGTGTTTTAACAGAATAAAAGTGTCTGCCAGATAGATTGTAAATAAGGGGAAATGAAAAGGAAACAGTTAGCATATTTTGCACATATGGGTTTCAGTAGCCAAAAATTT
>NW_017729024.1:127410490-127415131 GCF_001723915.1 Gavialis gangeticus
AGAACTGTAGTCCTCACTTAACTTGAGAATCAGTTTGACAAAAGAAATGCTTCTTGTTAACCAAAAGCAGGAAACCTCATACATTCTATCCATTTTTGATGCCAGGACTTCACAGTATTAACAAAGGCAATTTTGATTGTGTTTTAACAGAATAAAAGTGTCTGCCAGATAGATTGTAAATAAGGGGAAATGAAAAGGAAACAGTTAGCATATTTTGCACATATGGGTTTCAGTAGCCAAAAATTGAATTTCAAACAACTAAAAACTTGGTAAGTGGAAACTGGTGGTAGTTTAAGACTGTCTAACTGCAGCACTGTGGATGGAGAGTTAGCCAGATTTAGTGTGAAATATAAATGTGTTTTAATCAGACAGTTGCATTCTCACTACCCAGCCAAGCAGGATCAGGCAGACTGTGTGCTAAAAGGCTGAAGCACTAGATAGTTGGAAAGAGGAGAAATGGCTATAACCTTTTGGATTTATATTTCCAGGGTCCAGGATGACTTGGGGGTAGCAAAGAACTTTTTTCCTTCATTGTTTGTTGGTCCTGTTGGGCATTACAGGATGGCACAGCTGTAACCAGACTGACTTGAAAGGGACCAGTGGCCCCCTTCAGCTCTGCAAAAAGCATGAAGCAGTTAACCAAAATGTTACCTTGCATTGTGTATTGCAGGATGCTATGGCTTTTAATAAGTTCAATGTTTTCCACTGGCATATAGTAGATGACCATTCATTCCCTTACCAGAGCATCACTTTCCCAGATTTGAGTAACAAGGTGAGTAAACCAAATAGTGAAGCCCTTAAGTTCCATGGACAGTTCTCCAAAATAAAATACTTATCTACCTTGTTGTCTGGCCTTGGAAAAATGACATTGGTAGTATCCAGTGCAATTTATAGTCAACAAGCATCTGCCACTTCATAGGTTTTGCTTACTACGTAAGGGTCCACAGACTACCCTACAGCTTTCACCTACTGTCTTCACAATTATAAACTTGCTATATGTGTATGACTGGAATATTCCAGTGGCTTCTGTTGCAATGTTCCAAAACCAGATAAAGTCAGATGTGAAATTTCATGCCTATATTTCAGCGTCACAGAAAGCAGTACACTCTGAACTGTCTAGAGTACAAGACAACACTGGTTAAACTGTGCATGGTGTTTACTCACTTCCTAATTTGCAGCAGTTTGCCTGTTGTTAGTGAGGTTCTGCTCTATATACTTTAGTACAGTAGTATTGTTAATTTAAACACTTAAATTATTCTGTTACTGGAATTCCAGTATGGTGATTAGCCCCAAGTCTCCCAAGATTCCTGCTATTAGGTCTCCTACCTAATAGCAGCAGGTCTCCCAAGATTCTTGGCAACACTAAGTAAAGGGAAGGAGAGCATCTTGCCTCAGTGACATGTGATTTTTTTTTTTTTTTAAAGCTTGTGACTCAATGCGGAAGCTGTTAGAAGTTAAACTGAAGCTTGAGACAATATTTGTCATGAGGGGCATGTTGCTTCCTCTTGAAAGCAGCAGTTCAGTGTAATGTTGAAAAAAAAAAACCCTCATGTCTCTTTCACTTCTGCTGGGGACTATGGAGGGAAGGTGGGGGCCTGGTATTCAAATTAGCATCACAAAATGGACACTGATATCAAATGAGGCAATAGACTGAACTTGACAACTAGAAGCATGGTAACTACCAACCAATTCCTCAATTCACTGACATTTCCTATCAGTCTGTTTTCCTACATGGCCAATGAGGGCCTATGATATTTCAGCACCAGAACTGCTGTTGCAAAAGGATGAGTGTAGGGGGGAAATGTTTGTACAGTAAAGCTGTCTGCTGAAGGTATATGACAGATCCATGACTTACAGCAGTTTGCTTGTACTGTCAGGTTTGTTTTCAACTGAGAAAAGTAACTGACTTAATTTCATTGTCACAGACACTTCTTCTTAAAAACAGATGTCATGCTGCGGCAAAAAAGCATCTCTGGGAAGGTCTGCCCTCTGACCATAACCATCTCTGACTTGCACTTAATGCTTTTGGTGCAGTTTTTTGGCCTGTTTACCTAATTGTTTCTGTTTTAATTAAAGTAATTGCAAAAAAATGGAACTGGAGTCTTATAAGTTCCTGACATACCTTTTATTTAAAAAAAACTGTCTTTTATATCTAACCACTTCATTTCACAGGGATCCTATTCCTATAACCATGTCTATACCCCCTCTGACATCCGTCTGGTGATTGAGTATGCTCGGCTAAGAGGCATTAGGGTTATCCCAGAACTTGATACTCCAGGACATACCCAATCTTGGGGGAAAGGTAAGTTACATCTGCCTCTTACAAGGTGACACAGTGTAATGTTACCATAAAAACTAGTGATCTTGCTCAAGGTACGCTATACTTCTAAGCAGCTACTTTTAAGTCCCTAACATAGAATGGTCTCTTGTTTTTTATGTAGCTATAACAACTGGTAGTCAGGAAAATCTACCAGGTGGACTACAGAGCTGAATCTCTTAACTTCAAGAGAGACCATTTCTGTTGGTGTTTTGCTTGGCCCAGCATTCTGGGGGACTCTTTCAGAGATGTAGTTGGCTAGCTAACTTGCTTGGACACTGCTTCTCAGTTGCAATCAACACTGCTGTTTTACAAGAGTGACAGAAGTCTAGACTTAGTGTCAAGTGACCAAACACTGGATTACAGGCAATGAAAAGAAACTTGGTAGAGAAATTCCACAGCCATAAAAATGGTAAAGATATGAAATGGATAGAAGGAAGCAAATTTTTCCCCTTGGCTCCTTTAATGATCTTTTCATGTTGTTTTGCATTAATTGCTGTAAGGAAAATGGAGCCTTGCAGCTAGGTGGTGGGTAAGGTGGCTAAAGAACCCAGTCTTTAGGAGCCTGTGGCTGTTTGTACATGCCACGAGATTTCCTGTTTATGCCACCGCAACTGTGTTTGTGTTGGCACAGGCGGGATTTCCCACCGCTTCAAAAGTCTTTTTAATGTGTTAAACTAAAGGTGCTCAGACATGTTTTAGTTTGCATTGCCACCACTTCCATTGCCCTATCTATGGATTTGTGGTGTGCAAACACTGAGCGACTCAAACTTGTAATTACTTTCCTTCACCACCAGGTGGCTCTGTGCTATTTCCGTAGTTCAGACCTTTGGCCAGGAGGTGTGGCTTTTATTTGCTGACTGCATTCAGCCAGAGGGCACGGTGCAGGGAACATCTATACTGTAGTAAAGTTACTCAGATAGCAGAGAACACAGAAAAAAAAAAAAAGAGAGAGAGAAATGAAGGAGCAACCATTCCCTGTAGCACTAACATTTTAAAATTCTTGTTCTGGTCTCATTAACTTTGTTAATGCAATTTGAACCCTATGCATCTTGATAAGGCAGGAGGCAATATTTCTGCGCAATTTCTTCTATCATACCTTTTGTGTCTTCCCCTTGTTGCTTGGTCTACATTTTGTCTCAATACTTTTGGAGTATAAACTCTATCCTACTCAATGCTATGAGAAGCATTTTAATATAGGGGCCAGGGCAGGGGCAGGACACAGAGAGCCCTCAGAAAAGTTTGCCTGGAAGCTGCTGTCTGAAATCTTTAGTGAGATCATCTTGGAAAATTTTGCGGTGACTTTGTTTCTTTTTTAGACTTACTGTGGAATTTCCCATCCAGGGATGCGTCCAGTTGGTAACAGGTTCTGTAAATAATGTGTGGTTTGGGCACAGGCATGACAGATGGAAAGTCACAAGTTCTAATCTTGGATTCCTTCTGTCGTCTTGGACAAACCATTTTATCCCCACACTCCCGTTTTCTAATTTCAAACTGCAATAATACATAATTAGTCTTGGGACTTTAGAAGTTTGAAACACTTTTCTATACTAAAGATTACATAATGTTGCATTTCCTATCATTTTTTTTATCAGGTCAAAAAGACCTCCTTACACCATGTTACAATAGAGAGCAACCAAGTGGTTCTTTTGGACCTGTAAACCCCATTTTGAATACAACTTACAAATTTATGACTGCATTCTTCAAAGAAATTAGTAGCACATTTCCTGAATACTTCATCCATTTGGGGGGAGACGAAGTGGACTTCACTTGCTGGTATGATGAGAGAGTTGCTTGGTTTAGGCAGGTATTAATGCCTAAACCAATTAATGCTTTGAACTATGGCATTCCCTGCTTGATATAGGGGCTGAACTTTTGACCCAAAAGGCTTCGTCTAATTCTTGTTAGATTACTTGCCTATACAAGAGGCTGAAGTGTTTCAAGCACTTGATGAGTTTTCTGGGGATAGGTAGGTTTTAGACAGCCATGCTAGCAACTTTTTTTGGTTGATGCTTTAAAACACTCAAAATAAATACAGTAAAAGCTGCATTATCTGGCACCTTACAAGCCAGAATGCTCTATTAACCGGCACACTGGCTTGTGTGGCACTTCCAGTTTCACTGAGCCCCCAAGGGCATAGCAGCCTGCACAGGGCCCTCCTCCCTGTCCCTAGGGGCCCGCAGGAGGGGTGGCACCCCAGACATGGTGGGAGAGGTGGCGGCCCAAACAGGCAAGGACACCTGTTCGGGCCTCTCAGATAACTGGCATACTTTGTTATCCAGCACCCCCCCACCCCCCCACACTCCCTATGCTGCATACAAAAA
>NW_017729024.1:127415327-127423520 GCF_001723915.1 Gavialis gangeticus
CCCACACTCCCTATGCTGCATACAAAAAAAATTACTAAAATTTGGGTTTGGGTATCATACTACTGCTTTCCCCCCTTTTTTCTAAGGAAATCTAACCCTGATGTGAATGAGTTCATGAAGCAGCAGGGATTTGGCACTGACTATGCTAAACTGGAATCTTACTATGTTCAGAAGTAAGTAATTTTGTTTCACATTCTTCCCAGCTCTTTTTTCCTAGCCTCCAAAAATTTATCCTTAAAATCAAAATTGGTTTAAATCAGACTGTAGCATGTATGTGGTGGAGGTACTGCTGCTGCTGTTAGAGTAACACACAAAACCTGGCAATGAGCGCAGAAGCTGCTCTGATGTGCTGTAATTGCAGCACACGGGAGTAGACTCTATTAATTGAGTCGGGAGCGGGACAATTAGCATGCTCCAGCAGTCTCTGTGTCTTGTGTATCAGCATCCCCATACTTAAAAATGGTGGTGAGGGAACTTGAACTAAAACTCGTTTTTAAGCACAGGGATGCTGATACACAAGCCACTCTAATTAAAGCATCCCCCACTCCCACCCCCGAAGCACATGAAAAAGTGCCCTAGGAGACCACTCTCCCTCTTTCAAACTTCTAGCATTAAATTGTACACCACTTTTGGATGTTATAGTTATGAGCAATCTAAATGCACACATCACTTTAAATATCACTTGTAAATCTGAGATCAGTTAGCTTTTATAATTAGTATACTAGAAGGACCTTTGTTTCTTTTGTACAACCATTTTTTCTTCATTCCTTTTTGTTGATATTGACTTACCTCCAGTGCTTTTAAGCAGCTGTTCAACTCCATTGACTTTGTAGTAGTGAGTCTTTGGCTGGAGACACTGGTTTGCATTAATGGTCACAAACATCCAGATGCCGTATAGCCATATGTTTGCACATCGTTTTCATAGGTAGGGTGTCCTGTATGGGGCAGACCAATGACAGTTAAGAAATGCTTAAGTCTCATCATCTTGGTTGATATGCTTTTGTTTACAAAGCCTTTTAAGATACAAACATGACACAGGTCAATATATCTGCAGTAAATTCAAGAGTGAAGTGTGATAGTGGTAGTTCTTACATGTAATTCTATTTTAAATTCTAGAATCTTGGATATTGTTTCTTCTTTTAACAAAGGCTACATTGTCTGGCAGGAAGTATTTGATAATGGAGCAAAGGTAAGATCTGACAAGTAGACAGATGCATTACTTTGGCCCCTACCGCATCTTACATATATTACACAATTAACTGGTTAATTGCATAATAAATTTGCAAAATAATTATCACCCCATAAAAATGTTGCTCCATCTATAAAAAGAGCCAAGCAGCTACAAAGTTAGTGCTTGAAAATGTGCAACAGCTTTACAGCTGGTTTCTGTTGAGTTTTAATTTGAATGTGTGGCAGGAACCTTAGCAATACAGTATTGTGATAGGCTTAAAAATGCAATATGTATGAACATATGCACATCAACACAGTGAAGTCTCTGATGAAATAGTTATGCTGGTATAGCTGTGTCAGAAGAGACTCCTACTGTAGATATAGAAGGAATTATTCTTTTGGGTTAGTTACACCGCATCCCTGAAATACATAAGCTAAGCTGACAAGTCCTTCTGTCAGTATAGCTTCATTGGTAATACCTCTGGCATCAATGAAAGCTGGTGTACATGAGTGTGTTCTGATCTTTTTATTCCTATAGCCAAAAACTATGCTGCCCAAACTTTGTAGACTAAACCCAAAATCTGCAAAAACGTAAATAGTTTGACTTCTGAAACTATATGTACTTACTGTATTTATCTGAATCAAGATGACCTCCCCCCCCCCCGCAATAACTAGATTCTATACATGGAAAATTATGAATTAATAATTAATTAGTGGAAGGTAGTCTTAAATTCGTAACTCCCACTGCTATGGTGGACATTGGTGATACATAGGGATTGCACATGGGTACATGTGCACCTCCTGAGCTTGGCAGTGCATCCTCTGCAAAAAGGTGCTGCCAACACTGCTGGCAGTGCCTGTGGGTGGCTGCTGCTTGCCACCCTGCCCCTTGTTGCCAACACTGCTGGCAGTGTCTGCAGGTGGTCACCAGTTGCCGCTGCCAGCAGTGTCTGCAGGTGGTCGCTGACCACCGGTTGGCACTTGCTTTCCCCACACCCCTTCCCTCCACTGCCAGCACTGTGGCTGCCTGCAGTAGCTTGCCACTGCCACAGTCCTGCCACCACTGCCTGTGGGAGTTCGCCATGGCCCCCCAGCCTCCGGGGGCATGTGGCATTCATGGTGGTGGGGAAAGCAGTGACAGGATGCCTGCCCCCACCCCCTGCAGAAAGTAAGTAGGGAGTGGGCAGCTGGGAGAGGGGAGAAAGGTTGGGGGCATGGGGTGGGAGAGAAGGCTGCAGGTTCTACTCTCCCACCCTTGTCACCCCCACACTCCCCCAAACTATTCTGACCCCAGGGCAGATAATGGCTCAACTCCAGCTTCTGTTATGAGCCTGAGGCCAAAACCAGAACTGAGCTGCTGCCTACCCCAGGCTGGTACATGAATCCAAAATGAAGCTTCCACCCATCCCCATGCTTATTGGGTGGGGGGGGAAATCTCATCTTCGATTTGACTAAATATGGTAAAGCTGCACAGGATTGAGGTCAACCTCAAATCAGTATATCTCCAGCAAGTAAAATGGGTAGAACAGGAATTTCCAAGTCTCTTGGAAGGGTGGGAGAAATAATGGATCCCTTTTTTGGGCTGAGTTCACTCCTAAAGCTGCATCTGGAACAAACATTAGTCACTGACAGCCTGACAATAGCTTATGGAAGAAAATCGCATTCAGTTGAATACTTACAGGGCTAACGCACGTTCTGGGCTACGCTGTATTATGAACTCCTTTAACACAAACAGGCTTAGTAGTGATATGTCAAGACTAAAAACTTCTATAGCAAAGAATCAATACTTCAAAAGAAAGCCAAAACAGATGCCTGTGATCACTTTTTAAAGGCTCATTTCAACAAAAACATTCCCTTAAGTATGAGACTTAGTATTGGTGTTTAGTGATGGGACTAGTGGCAAAATCACCTTTAACCCATGTTTTCATTTTTCTAGCTAAAACCAGACACAGTAGTTGAAGTGTGGATTGGGAACCAGTATCCTGCAGAACTGAGTCGTGTAACACACGCTGGGTTCACCACTATCCTGGCAGCTCCTTGGTACTTAGACTACATTAGTTACGGGCAAGACTGGAAGAAATACTACAGCATTGAGCCACTCAACTTTCTTGGTTTGTTAAATTGCTTTTGAACTTGTATGTGGCTTCTCAAAAGGCATGAAATGTTGTTAACATACAGCCATTATTCTGTGCTTAGAAACAGATGCATGCAATGGCAGAGCTATAGAATCCAACATAACTTTGAAAGAGACTTGCAACCTGAAGTGAGGTATTTCGTCTGAACTTTTATTAGGGTGTGCGCTGAGGTAAAATTTCCCACATCAGCCTAAATTTCTTGCACCATCCTCTGAAGTATTGGTACTGGCCATTCTTTGATGCATGATACTGGTTTGGATGGACTTGGGGTTTAATCTGTCATAATTCAGCCTGGTCAAAACTTTTTTCTGTTTTTTTTTTTGTGAATTGTAAGTATGCCAAAAACAATTCTGGCTATTTCCAGGTGGTGACTTGTGTTAACTCCCTTGTTCAGTAGTTCTTTGGAACTATTTTTGGTGGTAGATTCAAACTGCTGGCAGGAGGCAGTGCTGATGGGCCTTTTACCCCTAGCTCAAGGTTTTGAATACTTGCCCAGAATGTAGCAAACCCAGGTTCAGCTTCGTTCTTCACTTAATGGAATTTGAACCTGCATCTCTAGCTTCTCAGGTAAGTTCCCTAATCCATCAGGCTGTCAGGTATTCTGGAGTGGGTGTGCTCAGTCCCTCCTGTTGAAGCTTTTGATTTCACTGTCTATAAAAGGGGCAAGCAGGCAGGATGGCTGCTGCTCCCACTGCTGATTTGGTTGAGAAGATTGCCTGTTGTGCAGCCCCACCCCTCTCCACCAATCAGCAGTGAGGGGTGGGGCTGCACAACAGACAGCGCTCTAACCCAATCAGTGGCAAGGGGTAGGGCCACCAGGGCCTCTTGGCCAGAGGCATTGGGGGTGTGGGGGGGAGCCCACCACAATCAGCCCATGAAAATGGCAGCTGGCCCACAATCTGCCTGCAAAATCAGCCAGCTGCTTTGATTTTGAGTAGACCCCTACTCATGTTCTAAGGAGGATACAAAGTTTCCCTCAGTCCTAATATGCTGTGTCCTGCAGTACTTGACTAAAACTTGAAACTTTTGAGACAACTTTAAAAGGTAGATTTTAAAGACTTCCTACAAGTTCTAAATAACAGATAAGTAGTAGAAGCTCCATCCTTGGAGGTTTTCAAAACCCAGCTAGACAAAGCTTTGGCTGGGATGACCTAGTTGGGGCTGGTCCTGCTTTGAGCAGGGGGTTCGACCAGATGATCTCCTGAGGTCCCTTCCAGCCCTAACTTTCTATGATTCCAAGTGTCTAGCTGCCTTTTTTATGGCTTGCTTAAACTGTTCAGTTATTTGCAGTGTAATTTGCTCACAACCTACCCTACTGTCACCAAAGTCATATTGAGAACTGTAATGATGCCCAAATCACTGGCCCTTTCTATTTCTTATAGCTTTTATCCATACACCTATTGTCTGTACATCCATAAAATGACTCTTAGTTGATCTGTATAAGTAGCTGTCTAGAAACTGGAGCATTTATTTACCCTCAGCTTTGTTCATCATAGACTACTTATAAGTATACTATGTCTATATGCTTATGCTGGAGTTTCTAACTTCCAAATTATTTCTGTTTTGAATACAGGGAGTCAAATGCAGAAAAGCCTGGTGATAGGTGGAGAAGCCTGCCTTTGGGGAGAGTTTGTGGATGCAACTAACCTCACACCAAGATTATGGTACAAAACTTCTTGTTCCCTTTTAGATTTCAGAAAACTTTAATCAAAATGGACCTGAACTAATCCTGCAATATGCCATGGGTCAGTGGGACCACTGACCTATACTAGCAGTGAGCCAGAGCTTATTACTTCAGCCCGTATTTTGGTGCTAATACTGATGTTTAATATCTTTGTACAGGCCTCGGGCAAGTGCCATTGCAGAGAGGCTTTGGAGCAGCCAAAATGTGACTGATTTAAGTGATGCTTATAACAGACTGACTAAGCATCGCTGTCGCATGCGCAGGTAAGATTAATAGTTATAGTAAGACTTGACTGATTAATTCAGTCAGGTAGTGAATTTCAAATACGCTCAAGCATGATCCTAAATTAACTATAAGAAAACAATCCACTTACACAGCAATCTTTTATCTTATTGACTAGGCTTATAAGACAAATGGCCTGTTTGTATAAAATGGTTCTTGAACACCCTGTCTAATCAATTCCAAAGTTTAAATGATTATTTTAGGCAGCAGTGAGTAGAACCTGGTGTGGTGTTTTTTGGGATGGAAGCAGGGGAGAAAATTAGCAGGAAGATTAGAAAGCCAGAAGAGGGGTAAGGAATCTATGGAACCCCTACTAGTTTTATAGTACAGCTGTAGCTTCAAGCAGGATTGTGATTGTGTGGACCAACCTGGTGTTCAACTCTTAATCCCTTATAGCATAATATTCCTACTGTCTACTTCTCCTCTTAATAGTTTGACATATTGGCACCCTGAATGATTTATATACTGGTAGTGGGCAAAGAAACTGAGGAGGCTGGGGAAGAGAGGAATTGAGATTTAAGGGTATGCAGAGCTGCTTGTCATGGCAAATTGGGAGAACTTATACAGCCCGTGGCATGAGGAAGGAGGGAATGGAGGCATTGTCTGAAAGGGGAGGATGGAGAAATAGGTCCTGGGGCTTAGGTAGAACAGAGAGATTTCATAAATTTCATAGAAGTTAGGGCTGGAAGGGACCTTGAAGATCATCAAGTTCATCCCCCTGCCCATAGGGCAGGAAGTCAGCTGGAGTCAAAGGACCCCAGCAAGATAAGCATCCAAATGTTTCTTGAATGAGTCCAGAGTAGGTGCCTGCACCGCTTCTGGAGGGAGTCTATTTCAGGTCTTGAGGGCTCGGACAGTAAAGAAAAGAGTCTTGGAGGAGTTTATGACTATTGGTCCTTGTTATCCCTTGGGGTGCTTTGGTGAACAGACGTTCCCCCAGATCCTGATGTACACCCTGTATGTACTTAGAGGCAGCCACCAGGTCCCTGCTGAGCCTGCACTTTTCCAGGCTGAAGAGTCCCATGGTTCTCAGCCTCTCTTCATAAAGCTTGTTCTCTTGCCCTCTTATCATGCGTGTGGCTCTCCTCTGGACTCTCTCAAGCTTCTCCATATCTTTCTTCAATTGTGGAGCCCAGAATTGGATACAATACTCCAGCTGCAGCTTCACCAAGGCCGAGTACAGTGGGAGGATGACATCCTGAGATTTACTTGAGAAGCATCTATGGATGCAAGCCAGAGTTTTGTTTGCTCTGCCAGCTGCAACATCACATTGGTGGCTTATGTTCATTTTGTGCTCAAGTCTCTTTCAGCAGTGGTGCTAGCAAATGTAGTACTGCCTAGCCTATAAGCATGCTGTGGGTTCCACCCTTCCCCCCACAGGTGGAGTACCTTACATTTACCAACATTGAACATCATCAGGTTTGTTTCTGCCCACTTAGTAAGTTTATCCAAGTCAGCCTGGATCATTAGCCTGCCCTCAGGTGTGGATGCTATGCCCCAAAGTTTAGTGTTGTTGGTGAACTTAGCCAGCGCGCTTTTGACTCCAATGTCCGCATCGTTGATAAAGTTGTTAAAGAGGACCAGTCCAAGGACAGAGCCTTGGGGGATGCCACTGGTCACAGAACACCATAATGATTCACTACCATTGAACACTACTCTCTGGGTCTGACCTCAGAGCCAATTTCCCAGCCATCAGACTGTGGTGAAGCTGAGGCCACAGTTGGCCAATTTTTCTGTGAGGAGATCATGGGACACTAGATCAAAGGCTTTTTTTGAAGTCCAGATATATGATTATCAATCTATTCTCCCTTGTCCAGGTGATATGTCACCTAGTCATAGAAGGAAATGAGATTGGGCAGGCAAGACCTACCCGTGATAAACCCATCCTGTCCCTCAGGATGTTGCCCTCTACCAGCTTATCCGGAAGGGTCTCCTTGATCATTTTCTCCAGAATCTTACCGGGGATTGAGGTCAAGCTGATTGGTCTGTGATTCCGAGGATCTACTTTCCACTCTTTTTTTGAAGATGGGCACCACGTTGGCCTTCTTCCAGTGTTCAGGTCATAGAATCATAGAAGTAGGGTCAGAAGGGACCTTGTAGATCTTCAAGTCCAACCCCCTGCCTGGGCAGGAGAAAAAACTGGACTCAAATGAGTCCAGCCAGGTAGGCATCAAGCCTCTTCTTAAAGACCCCCAGGGTAAGAGCCAGCACCACTTCCCTTGGAAGTTGGTTCCAGATCCTAACCGCCCTAACTGTAAAGTAGTTCTTGCGGATGTCTAATATAAACCTGCTCTCCAGTAATTTGTGTCCATTATTCCTTGTTATGCCAGGGGGCGCTAGGGGAAACAGTGTCTCCCCCAAACCCATCTGGTTCCCCCTAGTGAGTTTATAGACAGTCACCAGGTCCCCCCTCAGCCTTCTCTTGTGAGGTACTTCACCTGAGTGCCACGAGTTTCCAAATATTTTTGCCAATGGTTGGGCTATGATACCTGCCAGCTCCTTGAGTACTCTAGGGTGTAATCTGTCAGGACCATCTGACTTGAAGGTGTCCAGCCTCTCAAGGTGATCCTTTACTAGATCAACACTGATGCTGGGTATAAATATGCCTCACACTGGCCATCCCATGTCTTGCTAGGCAGGGCGGTCCCATTGGACTGATGAAAGACAGATGCAAAGTACCCATTAGGCAGATTGGCCTTTTCCTTGGTGTCAGTTTTCAGCTGTCCCATTTGGTTCAGCAGGGGTCCATCGTTACTCTTGCTTCTTTTCTGACTCCCTACATATCTGGAAAAGGACTTTTTGTTATCCTTGATATGTGAAGCCAGATGGAGCTCGGTTGTAGCCTTGGCTTTTCTGATCCGCTCCTTGCAGGTATAGGCCAGTGCTTAATACTCCTCCTTGGTGGTACTTCCATCCTTCCAC
>NW_017729024.1:127433638-127434513 GCF_001723915.1 Gavialis gangeticus
CAAGTTCCCTGCTGAGCCAAGGGGTTTGCTGCACCCTTTTGCTACCCTTCCTCTGAGTTGGGATGGCCATCCCTTGTGCTGCCAAGATTGCTGCCATGAGGAGCAATCACTCCTCTTGGACTCCTCTTCCTGTCCAGTCGTGGTCTCTTAGGGCCGTGACAACGAGCCTCCTGAGCTTGTCAAAGGCAGCTTTCCTGAAGTTGAGGACTTCTGTATTGCTGACCAACTTGCCAGCTTTGCGATCGATAGTAAAGGTGATCAACTTGTAGTCGCGATCACACAGCTTCTCATCAATTCTTAGGTCACTGAGTAGGTCATCTCCTTTGGCTAGTACCAGGTCCAGCAACACTTTACATCTCATCGGCCCATAGACTTCTTGGGTCAGGTAGAGCTCATCCACACACGTGAGAAAGGTTTGCGACTGATCTGATTTGGCCGAGTGCTCTTCCCATGAGATGTCTGGGTAGTTAGTCTCCCATGACAACCATGCACCAAGAGTGTGCAGCCTCAGCTACTTAAGGCCATTTCTGGGTGCAGTGGGTTTGGCCTGTAGAAGCTATGGATATGTCCTGAGTTTTAAAACTTAACTTGCTAACTTCAATTTCATCTTTAGAAAGGATTTATTGTTCTCATTGTTAAACTAAAAGCCACTCTGCAAGTACTGTATTTACTCAAATCTAAGATTACTTAAATTTAAGACATCTCCCCCTATAATTACATTCTATATATGGAAAAATTGCAGGTTTTTAAAACTTATTTTCCATGTATAGAATCTAATTTAATTTAATTCATTCTTCCCACCATTGCAGGGAAGCAGGCACTGGCAGGTGGGGGAGGTTGGTCAAACAGTTTATTCCCTACTTGGGCTTGCCCTC
>NW_017729024.1:127439513-127470682 GCF_001723915.1 Gavialis gangeticus
TAAGACATCTCCCCCTATAATTACATTCTATATATGGAAAAATTGCAGGTTTTTAAAACTTATTTTCCATGTATAGAATCTAATTTAATTTAATTCATTCTTCCCACCATTGCAGGGAAGCAGGCACTGGCAGGTGGGGGAGGTTGGTCAAACAGTTTATTCCCTACTTGGGCTTGCCCCCCTGCCACTACTGCCCCCTACCTGTCATCTCCCTAGCCCCTCTCCATCAGACTGCTCTGTGCCAACAGGCTCCATAGACCCTGTTCTAGAATGGGGCACTAAATGTGGTCCTGTCTCAGCCCTGTAGCAGCTATGTAGGCTGCTTGCTGCTACTATAAGGCCAGACTGGGGTTGTGCTCAGTGCCCCAGGCTGCAGCATGGATGGAGCCTGCTGCCAGAGCAAGGGAAAGGGATGAAGGGAGAGAGGCTGTGTTGTGGGGAGGGTTGGGGAGATCACAGCATGCAGAGGCAGCCAGGCAGGGGGAGGGGGGCCAGTAGCAGTTGTGGCCTCAGGTAGAGGCTGGAGGCTAAGCCACAGCAACTCCCTGTTGCGTCTTTCCTCCCTCCCCCCATATTGTAAGACAAGGAGCTTTCCCTCCTATGTTAAATGGGGAAGGGCATCATCTTTAAATAGAGAAAATATAGTATTTATCTCCACACTTGCAGAACCTGGTGGCATTTCAGAAGCCATCAAGAACAGTCAGGCCTATTGAATTCTGCACGTTCCTTTATGTTGTCAAACACTCAGCCAAGGTCATGCATACTGAGGAAGTCTTAAGTCTGAGAAGTTATCCTGATAAGAGAGTTCTTCCCTAGAGCAGATGTCCACTTTTCTTCTTGAAAAAATACTGTCTCTTAAAAGGCCAACAGAGTCCTGCTTAAAGAGCATACAGGCAGGTTTTGTAGCCATAAATCTACAAACAGCTATATTGCATATCCTTTTCAGGGATGCTGAAAAGTTGATCCAGTCTTATATTTTTCAAGCAGACAAGATAAAGATGCTACAGTCACTTGCAGCTGTGTGGAAGTGTGAATCAGATTAATTCACACTTAGTAACAAGGAACAACGGCCATAAATTGATTGAGTAGATTCAGGCTAGATATCAGGAGGCCCTACTTCACTGTCAGGGCGGCTAGGAGCTGGAACCAGCTTCCAAGGGAAGTGGTGCTTGCCCCTACCCTGGGGGTCTTCAAAAGGAGGCTAGACAGCCACCTAGCTAGGGTCATTTGACCACAGCGTCCTTTCCTGCCCATGGCAGGGGATCGGAGTAGATGATCTGCTCAGGTCCCTTCCGACCCTACCAACTATGAAACTATGAATTCTGTATGCAGACAAAGCCATAAGCCTTTCCTTGAGTATTTCTATGCCACTTACCTCCTGTCTGTTTTTAAAGAAGGCTTTGTAAGGATTGCTGGAAAAGGGATGAGGAGGAACTTAATTCTATACTGGAAGTGTATTATTTCCAGTGGTCTGTCAATTCCATGTAATACGGGCATGAATAAAACCATCCAGGGGACAGTGGCAACTACAGATAAAAAAAAAATATCACATCTGTTGCATCTAGTCCTCAGCCAAGAACCACCTTTAAATTATCTGAAGAACTTATAGATGATGAATGACAACACTGGTGCTGAAGAACAAAGATACTTATGTTTTCTAGGCTCTGACAATACAGGCTGGGTGTAGCTCTCATGTTCTCTGGACTTTGAACACCCTAAATCCTCCTGTAGGTCAAACTAATGCTGGTGGAGAATTATATGCATCCCTGTAGTTTCTGTCTTGATCCCTGTATTCCTTCTCATACCAAGACCCAAAGCTTACTTCCTTTAAGCAGCCTGTTAATCAAAACCAAACACTGAAGAAGCCTTATCTGCAAGAACTACTTTCTCTTCTTCAGGATTTCTTAAAATGTCTAACAAAAGGCAAACACTTGAGCACTTACATTGCATTAAGTATGTACTACATGAATCTTTGTCAGGGTAAAACCTTTAAGAGCCTTTCAGAGCTGTGGCCAGTGGTTGGTCGTTGGGTATTAACCATCTCATTCCTTCTGCTGTACCTCTGAAACTTAGTTTAAATGCCAACATTGGCTATTGTTGTAATACAGCGATGCTCAACCTTTGGCCCCAGAGGCTGGAAGAAAGTTGCAGGGTGACTCCAGGCCAAATCCAGCCCACCACCCTGGCCCTGCACACACTGGATCAGACCCTGCTGCCTCAACCCCAGTCCCGTGTGCACTGGTGGGATCTTGTGCACAGGACCATGTCAGCTGGCTTATAGAACTTGGAAATTTGGTGACAAGGGAGAAATGGCAGCATTAGTTACTACTCCCCACAACCCTGCCAAATTTCTGCATCCTTGGAAAGCCCCACAGGCTGGATCACAGATCCACAGGCTGAGGGTTGAACCACCTGTTGTAGTGATTATCTTACTAAAATATCTAGCTCTATGGATTGCAGATTAGGAATACTACTGCCCCCATCTTTCAAACTATCTTCAGTCCATACTGTAGTTTCTTATTTCTACATGACTCACTAGAACAGAGGCTGAAGATGCAGCCTTATTTGGAAGCTCAGGATCCACTGTGATACCAAGTCTAACTTCATCTTCACATGACTTCTGGAACACCTTAGCAAAAAAACCCAACAACCCCCCCCTCCTGCCCCCCCAAGTAGTATTGAGAGACAACATGATCCCAAGGGATGGAGTGACTGCTACGTTAATGATGGACTTGAACAGTCACCAGACTAATATTCTCTAAATGTTTGGCCAGAAAAGTGCAGGTGCCAGTTTGGAACTGGTCTCAAGTTTGCCCTGAAGCCAGTTTCTTAATCATGCTGAGAGAGAGGGGACAGCCTCTCTCTCAAGAACCCAGCCTTTCCATTCCTAACCCTCCCTGTCTTCCCCACCCTCTCTTCTAGTTCATCTCCTGGGGGGAACTTCTCTTCAAAGGGGAAGCACCTTTAAAGCACCCAAGACAGTTATTAGAACAAAGGCCACCCAACAAGAAAACCCTAGTTTCTCCAAAGGGTTAAGCAATCCTTCAACCTGCACAGACCCCAGCACCCCAAGCTGTCTTCTCCTGACCCTGTAGTCCTAAATATGCTGGCATTATTGATTAGACAATACCCTGTTGCATATCTAACAGTATAAATTATGAATGCCCACCCTCAAAATTTGGCCATCTTTTCATTCCCTAAATAGGACCGCACATTGTTTCACTTCTTGGATGGACAAATAGGATAAAATTCTGCTCTAATCAACTCTATAAACAATGCTAGTGTCTTAGTTTCTTTACTAGTAGTTTATTAAACATGTGGTATAATCAGACTAATTTTATTTTAACAGTCGTGGAATAGCAGCTGAACCAGTGTACGTTGGATACTGTCCTAATGAAGCTAGAAGCCCATAACTGCCACATGAAGAATCTGCCAAATTAGCTAAAGTGCCTCCAAAGAAAATGAATCTGCATATTCAGGATGAGATTTGCACTAACAATTTTGAATGCTGGATGTTAATTTTACACTTTTAGAATAAAAATCATGTGAATTTGATACAAGCCTTAGGTGGAATAAAAACTGCTTTTTAAAAAAGAAATAAAAAACATATTCAAAAACCCAGTAGGAGTGAAGAGATTAACCAATCAACCAAAACTTCCTCACTCAAACTATAAGTGACAGGTTTTTTCCATTACCTAAAAAAACCTGTAATTCAAACATGCACCTATACCATTACCTGACCCCGATGTAAATGCATCTTTAACTTGCAACTGATGTAGGGATTCTTTACTGTAGCATCCTGCAACATGACTACTGCAACCAGATGATCAGTCAGTATTAGTAAATGGCAAAAGGACACAAATCCTTTTGGCTCATAGCTTTGTGCAAAGTAGAACTTATTCCCAATAGTTATCCATTACCTGGCAAATGCTGTTATAATGCACACACGCAAGCATATATATTTGACAAAAGTATTTAAAGTTTGGGTTAAGTGTAGAAGAGGTAAGTTTTATCTGACTTCTTCACATACTTTGGCTGGGTTATTAGAGGGCATGGGGAAAGAGCAGGTCTCAATTTATGTCTAATCAATCCTTAAATTTACTTTGAGTAACTCTTGCAAGGGAAAATGGAAACTAGGTAGGTCTCTTCTGTGCTTCTTTCTCTGGTAACTTTCAACAAGTACTGAAAATCTACAACAGTGAATTACTGACAGGCTAACCCCCACATCATTGCTCAAGGGTTGATTCATACCTCAAGCTAGACTTTGAGCTTGTATAACAGTGCTAAGAATTCTATTTCAAATAAGTCAATTAATATTAGGCACAATCACCCT
Organism: Gavialis gangeticus; assembly: GCF_001723915.1. Taxonomy (NCBI): domain Eukaryota; kingdom Metazoa; phylum Chordata; order Crocodylia; family Gavialidae; genus Gavialis; species Gavialis gangeticus. Next base: position 127,443,847 of record NW_017729024.1, read on the forward strand.
TACAAAAAAAATTCTACACTTATCTTAAACAGTATTTTCCCCTTTCTTTCAAAGGACTTTTTTTTGCCCTATCCATCTTGCCATAAAGTACATAGTCTGTTTACTCTCTTTTATGCTGCTTTAGTAGTTAAGTTCAGGATGCCCTGGATCAAAGAGTTGCATAGATTTCATAGACATTTGGGCTGGAAGGGACCCAGGAGGATCATCAAGTCCAGCCCCCTGCCCCAAGGGCAGGAAGTCACCAGGGATCATAGGATCCCAGCAAGATAAGCATCCAAAGGTGTTTTGAAAGCATTCAAAGTGGGTGCTTGACAGGAGTGAGTTTAATGGGAAGGAAAACTATACTTATGTCCTCACAGCTTCACACACCAACAATAATAATTATGATCACCTGGGGCATCTTTACCCATGTTCTGTAGATGTGTGGTAGGGGGGGCACTTTAATTAGAGCAGCTCTGAGAGCCACTCAAATTAAAGTGACCCCAGCATCTCACGTATTGGCATCTCCACACTTCAAAATGGCATCAGAGGCACTTAAACTAAAGCTCATTAAATGATTAATAACAGTGCGTCAGAGCAGCATCCTCACATGTGTACAGGCCTTCTGAAGATCAAACCAAGAAAGAGTGAAGCGTGACATAATTTCCATTAGTTAAGTTTATTTTTGTAGATGAAACATTTCTTGTAGGGGCTTGGAATGTTGCCTTCAAGACTGCAGCTCTTCTTAAATGGCTTTTGGGGAAGAACTTTATTTAAATTATATCATCTAAACTGCAAAGCTGTTTCAGCATTCCACAGCAGGCTTATGTTTTCCCCTTAAACCTTCCACTGGATAGTCTGAAATACTAAGGCAGCTAAAGCCATGTACTCTTTGACAAGCCTCCTTGCTGCCAAGTGGCTATGGCAAACATGTCCCCAAGAAACATTTTAGTGAAAATAAAGTAAGTCTTTGTTCTTCTGATTATACGAGCCCCTTCTTCTGAAGCAATGCATTTTGCTCTTGCATGTTCATAGCTTGGTAATTGGCCAGTTCCAAAGTAAAAGTTGCAGAGCCTGATGTTAAAGAGCGCAGAGCTGTGGAGTAGCCCTAGACAAACACAAAATAAGTTTAAAATGTTACTCTGCCAGTCAGTCCAGGGTAGTGAAGGTAAGCACTGATTTATTAGCTGAATTTAGTTGGTGAAGAAACTGCCGTAACCACTAAGTATGAGTACATTAACTATTTTAACATGGTATCTAAAATGAAGCTATCCTATTTCCAACAGTAGTTTAGCCACACACAAAAAAAGTGTTTGGTACATGATTCATGCAAAACAATAATACATCATTCTCTTGTCACAGCTGTAACAAACACTTTCAGACATGTAGCCTCCAGAACTCTTGCTTAAGAGCTTTCATCCATTAGAAATACCAGATCCTGATTTACTCATATGAAAACTGAATCAAACAAGGGCACTTTTTTTTTTAATGAAATTGTTCTCACAATTGATCTGGCCACATACCATCATTTCTGCTAATGGAACAGCTGCAACCACAACCTTGTTATCTTGGCGAGTGTGGATTTCTTGTACGTTGCCTCTCCTCTGTGCAAGGTCAGCAAGTACTGTGCTGAGATTATCTTCATTAATTGTAATTTCCAAGCTCATCAAGGGCTCCAGCATTTGTTTACTAGCTTTCTTCAGAGCCTGAAGTGGAGAAGAAACAAGTTACATTATTCCTTTATAAAAACAAATTCTTCCATATAAAACAGGCAATATTGTAAAATGTATAGGTTATAACACCTACTTTTGTCTCATGCTCCCTACTTCAAGGTGCATTTCCCTATGAAGCATATTAAATGAGAAAAGGAAACTTACGTCATAATAATGAGTATAAGCAGGGAAAACCAAAGTAATGGCTATGAACTGGAAGACTGTTTAAGGCTTAACACTAGGAAAAACTTTCACGGTTAGGGTGCCCAGACTGTGGAATAAATTCTCTCCAGAGGTGGTGCAATCACCTATCCTGGAAATCTTCAAGAGGAGACTGGACAGTTACCTCTCTGGGGTCACCTGACCTCAATTGTCTTTTCTGCCTAGTGCAGGGGGGCTGGACCCAATGATCTTACATGGTCCCTTCCAGCCCCTAACAATCTAAGAATTTATCATACGCATTCATATTCACCTTAAACAATCAGTTATTGTCATCTCTGATGTACTAAGCAGGGGTTTTCAGCCTTTTTTTAACAAGTGTACGACTTCTGGCTCAGTTTCAGCTCATGCACCCCTTTACATTAAAATTTGAAGGGGGGGGGCTGCCACTGCTGCACATGGCATTGCACTGCTCCTGGGGCAGTTGTAGCAAGGCATAAAGCCCAGTGCATAGTGACAGCCGCCTCTGGCCCACACACATATTGTGGGGGGGACATGCCCTCCAGGCCTCCCTGGGGGTGCACAGAGCAGCAGGAGCCCTACCCCTACAACATTTTTAAGTATCCCTAGGGGTACACATACTCCTGGTTGACAACCAGTGTACTAAGAGGTAATGTTCTGGAGCAGCAGAGTCTAGCAAGCTGTCTCTTGTGGGGAAGGGGATGTTCTAATCTGAGAGAAGCCATGGCATTACAGAGATCTGCTGCCCCAGGAAAAACTCTCCAAGGAGTTATTTAACTCAGGTTGTTCCCAAATAAATTTTTCCTACAGTGGCCATTTTTACTCTTGGAGAGCAGTGACTCTCCCAGGAGAAAACATCTGTATAATGTCCCAAAGACTGTCATAATAGTGATATGGAACTGGCTACTGCAAGTCAGTGTATTAAAAGAAAGGCTATAGGGGAAGAAAGGCCAAAAGGGGAAGCATTAAAAAGCTAGAATAAGCCAGGTGTGATAAATTAAAGGTCTAGACTACCATTTTGGAAGATTAGGATCATCACTAAAGGACTGAACAGTTTATGCCAGGGAAGAATGGTAAAAAGCAGCTCAATTATAAATCAAAATGTGTCTGACTTCACTGTGTGCAGGAAGCCATATACTTACCTTAGTCAACCCAGAGTGACACACAAGCAAAATAATAATAATAGGAAAAATAAACCACAAACAAAATAGTAGGAATCGGGGAAAAAAAAGAAGCAAAAGCCTTTGTGTAAATTCCACAGTGCAATCAAACAATATTTTAAAGCAGTGGTCACCAGCTGGTTTATCATGGAGCCTCTGATAGTCAATTTCAGTCTGTCAGAGGCTCTACAACTGGGAGCAGCAGGGCACTTGGCTGGGATGAGTGCCCCCTGCCACCTGAGCTGGGCTGAGTAAGTGGGGTCAGACCCTGGGCAGCTTGCTGGGAGTGGGGGTGGGCAGGGGTGGTAGATCCTGGGGTGGTGCCCTTTACTTACAAAGAGTGATTTTCCCTATAAAAAGGTTGGAGACCACTGTTTTAGAGGTTTCTAAATGGATTTTTCAAGACTTTACTCAATTCTACAGATTCAGACAGTTTGATTTCATTCCGTGTCTTCATGCCTTAGATACCGAACACTGGTGACTTTCACTGAAAATGCACCACAAAGCTTATAACAAAGGATTTCTTTTTCACTGACACTAACTATGATATATGACTGCTGAAAAGTGGAAAGCATCACTAAGAGAATACCTACAAAAATTAGAATTGTAACAAGAAACATTGCATGTACCATTATAATCTTACAAAATAAAAATTAATGAGAAAGAAGAGTCAGAAAAGACTCAAAAACATACATATATGATATGGAAGATGCACATAATAGTATATTTCCACATCATATATGGAGGTTTCATTAGATCAATATATGGAGTGACATTACATAAGAATGGAGTGTACATTTTACATCTGTACAAAAAAATCTTTTAAGATCATAAAATATGCAAACCAATAAAATCCAGATACTCCTAAGGCAAAGAGCATTTTCCAGGTGTAAAGATTTATACCACTATCAAAGGCTTTCTTAGTTAGAGACCAAGGATGCTTTGCTAAGTTCAAGTATTTTGCTGAAAACTACCTTGCTAGAGATGATAGTAATGAAAATCCTGCAGAGTAACAAAGGTAAAAATGGAAGATTCTAGACATCCCTCATGTTTTAAGTATTCCATGACATGGAACAAAGAAACAGATAATAACCTACGTTGCAACTTCAGAAAGGCTGCATCTCATTTACCAAACTACTGTTTGTTTTACTTATACAATGCAGCATAACTATTTTACATTAGTTCTTCTAGTTCTGTTGTACCTTTTGCATGCAACGAGAAACACAAGCAGACACCATTGGCAGAGAAGTATCAGGGTGCAAAGTCACTGAATACACAGTCACTGCTACATCTTGAACTGGGAATCCTAGCAGTGGTCCTACATAAAAAACGAACAAGGCATTACCATTCAATGCTGTTTTTCATATTAACCAGGGGAAATGTTTTTGCATTTATCTGAAGCCTGACAGTCCTCCTCCCTCTGAGGAATAGAGCTACTTCTCATTCCTTCTCTTAATGTTAGTTTTATCACTGCCACCATCACCTTTCCTGAATCCTTTTGAGGAAGGGTATTTGGACACAAGCCAGTCAGAGCTGAGGAGGTTCTGCAAATGGAGTTTCTGAGCCAGCACAGAACAAATTTTTAAGGACCAGAACTGAGGCTCACTCCATAGTAAAAAGTTGGAGCAAATTCTGCACAAAAGAATGATGTGGAAGAAACTCCTCACATTCCCTTTTAAAAAGTTTTTCTTCTCTCATGACTCCCTCTGCCAGGGATTTTATTTCAGGAAGGGAGTGATCTGGGAAGAAGTTATTACTCACACTACATTAATGTTCTGTTTTGGGAAGTTAAAAGGGTTAGTAACAAAACAGCAGTGATCAGTCTTCTTCAATAAGCAACTGCTGCTCTATCTACGAGATATGGTTTCCAGGAGAGGCCTAGATCACTGTTCTGAATTGATTCAGCACTGATTTGGAGAGATTCAATGATATGGATCGGCCGGGGAAAGGCAGGTACAGCTGGACAGCTGCAGGTTCTCCTGCGGCTCCTCCAGCTGTGCCTGCCTCTCCCTGGGTCGGGGGAGCCATGGGAGAAGTCCCCATGGCTGCCCTGCCCAGCCGCATCCCCACCCAGCCCGGCCAAGCCTCCCAGCACTTTAAAAAAAGAGCCCTGCACTCACTGACTGCAGGAGCAGCGATTGGGGCCTCTGGGTGAATGTGGCAGAGCCCTCCCCGTGCAGCGCAGGGTAGTGGGGATGGCAACCCCCCCCACAATCCCACCTGGCACCCATGCAGTGCAGCTCGACAGGGCACTGCGCGCTGTCTGGGAGCTGGGGCCTCTGGAGCTGAGTGCTGCCGGGTTCCGGCTGACACATGAAGTCACCCCAGCTCCCAGGCGAATTGAACTGGTTCAATTCCCCAGCCCATAGTTTGATTTGCCCAGCAGCGCTCAGCCCCAGTGGCCCAAGCTCCCAGACAGCACCCTGCCGAGCCATGCTACACTTGTTCATGGAGTAGCTGCCGCACGCAGGGGTGGGATCCTCACTGTCCCTCACCACCCTGCGCTGCACGGTGGGGTGCTCTGCCACAAGCCCTCAGAAGCTCCAATCACCACTGCTGCAGCTGGTGAGTGCAGGGCTTTAAACAAAACACCAAAAAAAAAAAAGTGTCAGAGGCTGGGCTGGTTAGGGCAGCCATGGGAGCTTCTCCCACAACTCCTCCAGGAGCAGCACTGGGAACAGGGTATATGTCCTGCTGCCACTTGTCCCCTTCCTCCTGGAGTGAGCTGCGCCCGCATTCCACCTTGGCTACCAAGCGGCAGCCATGGCACAGCCCCTGCTCCCAGCGCTGTCATGCCCACATCCCACGCCACCCCCCTTTCCCCCCTCCCAGCTGGGAACTCATTTCAGCCCCAGCCCCAATTCCTCTGCCAACCCCAACAGACTTACCAGCTGGAGACAGCTGTCAGCTGCCTGTTTAGTCTATGGCCGACTCTCCAAAATCAGCCGAACCTTCTCCAAATCAATTTGGATGCCTCAAATCGATTCAGAGCTTTTACTCGGTCTCCCGCATCAATCTGGATTTGGAGATTCAGTCCCTGAATTGGGCTGAATCTCCTCTGAACTGAATTGGCTACCAAAGCTTCACATAGCCCTAGTTTCCAGCTTTTTAGTTATTTGTAACAGCTCTATTACCTTGAAGAGACGCACTGCTAATTCCATTTTCTATAGCTTCCTGAAGCTCTGGATGAAGTGGCTCAGTGAAATTTTCAGCATACTGAATGACTGGTGATATTGCTGCTCTCTCCCCTGTCCAGGGACTCACTCCTAGCTCAACGGTCACCAAGTGCCGCTTTTCTGCTATTGTTCTGTCCAGTGTATCTGTGGATAAAATACAGTGAATATTTTAGCACGTGGTTTTAGCTCAATCCTATCTAAAGGTTTAAGGTAAATGAATAACATCAGAAAACCACTTCAGTAAATGACTAAAGTAAATACATCAAAAAGACAGAGCACTAATACTCTGTGCACTTGTTCACTTTACCTGTAGCTTGAACTGAGTTTAGGATGGTTTCTCTATATGCTACCTGAAGAGGTCCCAGATAGGTCTCAATTCCATATTCACGTTTGATCCGGTCATGAACAATTTCAATGTGAAGTTCTCCCATGCCACAAAGGATATTCTGGTTAAAAGCACAAACTAAGTGAGAAAAGGTAATAAAACCTATGCTTGTAGGGTTGTAGGCAGAAACACCTAATTGGTTTTCAATACACATTATTTAGGAGCCTATTTTTACATACTGTGCTGTTCAAATGCTTTTACTTTTTTTTTTTTAAGATTCTATAAGAAACGCAGATATTACAAGTGGAAATAAGGAGGCTTTATGACTTATTCTGGGTCCCACACTTAAATGAAGATGGCAACTACAGCTCTGCTATTACTACAAAAATTGACCATTCTTCCCATATTAGTTTTTCAGTCTAGAAAGTCTGAACTTACTTTTAGAATTTATATAAAAACAAAATATGTGCTAGTTAGACAGCACAAAGATAATCTTGCAATCTCATTCAATCTCTCTTCACAAAGAAGGGTTTTATTTCAGTCTGATGTTCTGACACAGTAATTCTACTTATAATGTGAGCATTTACTTTTGACCCTGAATTGTGAAAATATTTAAGTGAACTAAACTGGGGAGTGGGCTTGACCCTTCTGCCAGTAAAATATATTGTGGTAATACTGAGTTTTATATGTTTATATTTAAAAAAACGGCTAAAAAAATCCTCAAAATCTGTGGCTCAAATGAATAATATATTAACATTCTTACTTGGCTAGTATCAGGATCTATCTTCACTTTTAAGCTTGGATCCTCCAGCTGAAGGCACGTCAAGGCATTATCCAAGTCTATATAAAAATATCAAATATTGTTATGTATGAAAAATGCTACTAACCAGTGACTAGCCCAGAACAGTAATAAGTTCACCCATGGGTCAGGTTCTGCTCTCAACAGGAATCACTGAGACTGCAAATATAGCCATAAAAACACATGTTTTAGCCCTATAATTCAGACGCTAAATCATTTCCAGTTGCACACTTTTCTCAACTCAGATTATGTGAGCCCAAAGTGTTGTGGTAATAAAAAAAGCACTCTCTCTTTACTCATGTGTGTTTATTACATCATACAAAAATATAAGAATGTCAAGGCAACTTTTATCTTGAATGAAAGTGGCTTTTAAAAAAGACAAAACAAGGTTTTTCTCATTCAAAAATAGTGGGTTACTAAGCAAGACAACCCATACTAAATCTACTGATATGGGAGAAGCAGGTTAGTTACCTCAAAACTAATCATTTAAATGGGAACGAGAGGGGGAAGTAAAAAAAATGCCACCGCTTCTACAATAAAGAACCAATAATCTAATCTTTAGTTTCCAGCCAAAAACATCATGCAAAAGTCATGCACCATATTAGCAAAGCCATACCACATTAGCAAAATACATAAACATGGCATTTGTGCAAAATCACGAAGTCTTACTGTATTCACTGATGCCCACCATATTTGTGTGTGCGCATTAAGGGTACAGTATGGCTCTAAAATTGTTCAAGTAGCTGTGCTATACCTGGCTGCTGGGTCAGTGAAGGTGGCTCTATTGTACAAAAGAAGACTGGCTCTGGAATCTCCACACCAGCCAACAGAAGGCTTGCTACTTCACTGTTACGACTCTGCTTTCTCTCAACATTTCTTCCAGCTCGATGAGCAGCAGCCACAGCAGAGGACTTTGATGAAACGATGGTGTCTCCAGTGGCACTCTATAGCATGCCAAACAAAGACACTGTATTGTCTGCAAATAACTGGTTTTCATCACAAAAGACACTTACAAACAAGCAGTTATTATGGGTTCTCTTGATTAAATTAAAGGAAAAAGCCAGGAGAGCAGAAACACTAATTATGTAACTTTGCTCACCAGCAGACCAGCTATTATAATACTTTCTTTGCCATTTTGCTTTTAAACACAGTATAAGCATTTGCAAAGCCAAACTGTATAGAAATTCCTCCATGTACAAGAGGGAATCCTTTTTAGAAGAGGTAGTAGGACTGAGCTGTGCTACATGAACACCAGGATAAAAAGGACTTCCTAACTGAACTAACAACCTAAACAATGAAACTGGCAAGTAGCTCGTAAATTAGCTTGGTGCTGCAGTGACTGTCTGGACAAAATAGTCAGCAACATAGTTCTTATTTCACATTTATTGATTTTAACCCTGTCTCTGACATCACATTTGATGGTATGTGAGAAAAGCAAACTTTTCACTTACAAGACCAGCTTCAGTCTATTCCCCAACTAAGCTGGCATTTCTTCAGATCACTTTCTGAAGTTGGTATACTGTCAATTTTCATTTGAAAAGGAAAAAAAATACAGCTAGCTATTTAGAGATGTTAATATTGACAAAATGAAACAAACTCAAATATTTTATGACAAAGGCAAAAAGTTTTAAACTAAGAGAGCGTGACAATGTTTTTCAGATGTATGACGTAAATGTGCCTTTTCAAAGTAAGCTGCCCATAAAACAAGCAAACATTTTTCCTTTACCTTTTTTAGCCCAACTGTAAGGCCAATATTACCAGCTGTCAGTGAAGGTATTTCAACTTGTTGGTCAGCAAATGGCAGGATAACGCGACTCATTCTCTCCCTACAAGTTAAATGTTCATGTTAATTGCTACTCAAAAGTGCCAATGCTACAACCAATAGCACAGCTCACTCTTACTCACGTGCAGTTTTTGTTAATGTTGTATACAGCTGACTGAGGTTTCACAGAGCCTGAGTAAATGCGAATGAAAACTAGAGGCCCACGCTGTTTATCATGAATAACTTTAAATGCCAGGGCACACAAGTCATCTTTGTACCATTGCCTGAAAAATAAAGGTAACAAATTAGGACAAGCTTCATGCGATTCACTGGTTTAAAAAAAGGCACCCCAGCATTTAATTACATTTCCACTCATTTAAACTAAGCTTCTGTAGTGACAATTGTTAGCTCTCATTAACACCAAATTAAATGTATACCCCAAAGTAAATGTATATGATTGGTATCAATCCATGTAGTTCCAATAGCAACAAAATCAGGTACATGTTGAAATGTGATATAAACAATGCAGTAAAAAGCCTAACCCCATCCCTGCACAGATTTTAGATAGCACTGGCTGTGTACTTATAAACTATATTTTCAATGAAAGCACATTTTGAGCTGTGAACAAACATAACATTTAAAGTGCTTCAAATGCCTTTGCATTTGAAAAAAGCATACCGTCTGAAGTATCAGAAAAGCAGCCAAAGCACTCCAAAATAGTATATCTTGAAATGAGATGCTATTTAGAAACATTTCACTTCAAGTTATGTTTGCATAGAGACAGGGGACCCAAAGACCCTCCAGAAACCCACAATTGTCCATTCTCTGCCACACCGTCTAAAAAGTGATGGAGAAAAGGGTAGATAGCATGACAAACTGATAGACAGCCTGATCAGATGCAGTGTCCCTGTATTCCAAAATGAATAAGAAACAAGTCAAAACCTTTTAAAATAGTCTCATTTTGGAAATAAAATAGGTTTAATTTGTACTTTTCCCAGATAATTTTCCTGTTCCTTTACCTTCTCAATGCACTTACGAGAAGTCATAGAAACGTTCATTAGGTGCAGGCAAGTACATAACAACAGCATCCAGTAACAGCTGTACGCCTTTATTCTTCAATGCACTTCCACATAGCACAGGCACTGCTTTCTGAGCCAGCGTCACTCTTCGTATTGCAGATTGTAACTGCATTAGAGAAGAAATGGGAATATTTTCAATTCTGGTATTTATACAGATGTATGATTTCACCTTGATTTCTGCTCAGTTTCAATACATGAAAATATAACTAGAGAAGAAGCAAGAAAAACCATGGCACAATTCCAGAAAGCCAAACAGGGACCCTTCCACTAATCCGATGCAAATTGTACTCAGAGGGTGTGCAGAAATTTGTGGAAATCTCCCAAATAAGACAAAAAGCACAATATGAAAGAAAACCAATATGTTAACCAATTTAAGATTTAAAAAGTTATTAATTTATGATCTTCACAACTACTACAATTTTCTAAATTAGGTAAAATTAGAGCAAATTCTTACACTGCTATAACTATCACAAACAATAATCCACATGCAAGTCAACCACTACTTTCTACTCAATTCCCCTCATTAAAAATAACCATTTTTTTCTTCTCTAAACTACAAAATAAAATCTAGCCACTTAAATATTTACTACACCTATAAAGGCAGATCAGTACTACACCATTACAGGTACACCTCTAAAGGCAGATCAGTTTATGTTTTTCACCTTTGTAAACAAAAGTTAGACACAGGACTCATGCACAGAAAATTAACCCATGACATCTTATATCTCAATGTGTACAGAAAACCAGAAGTATTAAAGTTACATACTGAACTGTTTCAAGGAGATGCAATTTATTCACTTGTCATTTGGGAAATTATTTGAACAAATGTCTGAAGATGAATTTAAAAGCCAACTAGTAACTAGAGATTACAGATCAAATCATTTCACAACAGATTAAATAAAAATCAAAATCTTTTATTTGAAATATTTTAAAATCAGATTTTACATATAAATTTATTTTTATTTTCTTCCCACTATATTATTAAGTGGTTACTTTCTACTTGTTGCCTTAGTTTCATAGAAGTTAAGAGATGCTCTGAAGCTTTATACTTGAAAATGCTAGGGTACACTGAAAAGACAAGTCACAGCCTCATAAGTAGCCTTCTTGTTATACTGTATTTTCTCATATACCACGTCTCTAAATACAACACACACCTTCTTTTGGGAAAGCAGAATGAAGAAAGAACATTTTTTCTAAACGTGGCTAAAGGCTGACTGCAGCAGCTGTGGCTCTGAGAGTTAACACTAACGCTAACCCTGAGGGGTAAACTCTGTCCCTTTTCTTCTCCCTGCTTCCTGATGCTGGCAAAGGTAGCCATCCTGCAGCAGTGTTTCTTTCCATGCTTCTATTCCAGTGAAGCACCCTCCCTGGTTAAGGCACACACCCCAATTTCGGATGGCTATTTTCTGGGAAAAGGGTGGATGAGTTATACAAGTAAATATGGTAATACCATGAATTCAGACATTAAATTGATAGTCAAATAGCACAGGATTATATTTGCAAACAAAATTAACTTATATACTGACTCATAAAATCACAAAAAATTAAAAGACCTTCAACCAAGCTATACCATCAGGGAATAAACTATGTTTGTGGAACTAAATCCCATAGGCGCTGTTCCAAAATTATGCTTTTCAGGTCTTAGATCCAAACTCTGGCATCTAAATTTAGGCTCCAGTATTTTACAATGTTGGTGCACGCACACAGAAAAAATAACTATCATGTACTGAAGTTTAAACAACTTTTCACAGTTAACACCACAGCATTTTTTTCAAGTGACAACAATTTTCTACCACTAGAGGAAATTTTTAATAAAAATACAATTTTATTACTCAAAGCCAATGTGCTTAACTCTACACCCATGGGTAAGGTCCTACTGAATTCATGGTAGAAGCAGAATGCGTGGCAGGTCCTTTAATCTGGCATGTCTCTATCCCATGTGCTCCCCCCTTCCCCCATCTCTGCTGCTCAGGAGGGAGCAGCGGGGGCCTCCACTGATCAGCAGGGAAGCTAAAACCGCTGTTTTAAACATGGTGCCATTTTTGCCTCCCAGCTAGTCAGCAGCAAACAGCAGGGCTGTATGGGGCCGCTCAGCCAATCAGTGGTGAGACACAAAAACAATGCCTTATTTAAAACCACAGTTTTCGCCTCCCCACTGATCAGGAGGGAGCTGCAAGCAGGGCCCCTCCACCAACTGGGGAGGGGGGGGGCAGGGAGGGAAGAGAGAAGTGGGGACCTGCAGGGGAACCTGCAAATTAAAGGAACCACAGTGGAAACCCCACTTTCATCTTGAATTTGGTAGGTCCCTACCCATGGGAAATCCTATTAAAGCTGATCTGGATCTTTCCACAGACTTTCTGGATCAAGCCAAAGAACTGCACATGTAGATGCAACACAAGGAGCTGCTGTAACAACGCTATGCTAGACCTCAGATTCTATGATACCCAAACAAGTTAACACAGGCCAACCCTGTTCTGGTCCCTCCTGTGAAGAAAGGAGCATCATTTCTGTCAGATGCCAATCCTGAAACTCACTTCACACCAAATTTTGCTCTGTTACATTGATGTAAATCTAGAACAGTACAAAGCAAAAGCTGGTGCATTACATGTTGATGATCTAATTGTCCCTTCCCTTATTTTCCACTTCAGCAACTACTTGCCTTTAAATAAAAATGCTCATAATAAAATTACTATGGAAAGTTCCCAACATGATAATCACATGCATTTGCAATATCAAATGAACCTTGATACACAGCTGAACATATTTCTTGGTAAATTCACAAGACTTTCATCACCAAGTTTTAATACTGAAAGAAACTACCTGGAGAGCAAATCTTATGATGTTCATTCTTCACATGATCTACAACTGATTTTAGCAACTATTATTAGCAACCTGCTTCTGCAATTAAAAAGTGCTTTCTTTTTTTAGCATTCAAATCACACATTTGCTGAGTCACATTCCACCTGTGCAATATTAAAATAAAAGCCACTCAGCATGAGGGCTGACAGAAATGCAATCTTAGTAAAGAACGGTAAAGATGTACCTTATCAGCTGGTAACAAGTCAAAATTTTCACTAAACTCTCCTAACACCAGCTCAGCAAATTCATCATCGAGATCTGCAACCTGCAAGAGAACACTTTCGCATTATGTGTGACATTATTTCAAAAGTAATCCAGCAATGCTTGTTATCTGGACCTGATAATTACATGGGATAGAAGCAAAGCCTCTGTGGACATTAGAGTTTGGAGAACTCGTCATATTTTGAATCCATTTGAATAATATATTTATCATTTACACAATAACATTCACAAATTTAACAAGATTAATGCACATATCACAACTGTTAACTACTAAAAACATTAACTTAAATAATGGTGATCATTAAACATTTTTTAATGAATGTTTCCTTCTTGTATTACAAAACCTAGTAGTTTATACATGAAATGTTTCAGCATTCTCTAAAGCAAAAACCAAAGCAATTTGCTTTCCTTGGGGGAAAAAACCTCTGAATTGAAAAACAAAAGAAATGCACTGAATCCAAAAATACTCAGGTGGCCCGTCAGGTACATTCTACCCAGCAACACATTAAGTAGAACAAGATTTTCAATATCTCTTCAATTCTTCAGCACGACTACCTAGGTTCTTGGTACACTGCTTGGAGAGGGAATCCTCAACACTGCTGTAAAACAGGAGGTCTCAGCTGGGTTGCTGAGGCAGCAGCCAGATAAAACTGCCCCTTGTGCAGGACTGAGGTGCACATGCACTCCTGCTAAATTAGGGCTCTCTAATAACCCTAAGGCAAGATGAGTATAGCCCATCCCAGTCCACCTCCCCACACCAACTCCTCCTGGAAACAGAAACATGCAGGACAGTTCCACCCACAAGATGCTAGATCTGGGAGAAGCGTAAGGCTGGTGGGGACCCCAATGCAATGAGGAAGGCATGCACATGCCACAGCCCTTTTCCAGTTGACTGTGCAGCAAGTATGAGAGGCAGTTTTGAAGGTAGCAGCAATCTGGTCAGAAAGAACTGAGGTAAATGGAGGCAGCACCAACAGTGGTGCTGAAGGTACTGCTACATTGAAAAAAAAAAACCAACTGTGGAAAGATGTCATGTCTTTGAAAAAATTGAGAAACACTGCTGTAAAGCACTATGCTATTATGCTGTTCTCTCTAGCAGCTATAAAAGCACCTGGTCAGCTAAACCAAGTATTATCTATTTGGAAAGAGAAATCTAATCAGCTACATATTAAGAACAAAGCAATGCATTTATTTCTTTTAATTAAATGAAAGGGAAAATGCTACATTTTATAAGAGATGTAGCCCATTTATTAAATGTTAGAGCAGTGCTGACTGATAGCTTTTACTCAAAGAAAGCACTAGAGGACTGAAAGTAATAAAATATACAGCACTTCATGAAGAGAACTCTGTTTTCCCAAACCATCAAGTCCTATTCAGCTGCTCGGAAGGATAATTAAATAAAATTACATGCTCTACATTTATACAATGCTTTTACCTCACTAGATCAAAATGATTCACACAAAGATCCCACCCTGCGTTGCCTTCTGCTAGAAGTGAACTTGAGTTACGTACTATAATTCCCCATCCTGCAGGTGAGCAAATCTCAGGAACAAAGAGATTCTATTATTTTCCCAAGCAATTTTGGGAGAAATATGGAATAGCTCTCCCAGTTCTCTATGTGACACCGTAACCATGACAGTCTTCCATTGTCTCCCATATCTGACATCTTAGAGCAGTGGTTCTTAACCTTTTTAGTCTCAAGACTCTGCCCCACAAGTTTTCAAAATTTAGCAGCACCATATTTTAAAAACAGATATATGTATATTAGAAACTCTATGTTATTAATGAATGTGTTTTTAATTGTATCACTATAATATAAAATGTAATACAATAGGTCACCCCTTCAGGTGCTCCATCTCTGCCTAGCCCCGTGCACATTTGCTCCCAGAGTGGCACTGTGACTCCCTACACACAGGTCCAGGGCAGTGCCGGGTGGGCCCAGAGCAGTGCTAGGGATAGGGAACCAGAAGGCTGATTTCTGGCCTTAGTTATCTCCCGGCAGCCTTGAGGCCAAAACAGACAGAGCCCAGCGACACCCAGCCAGCAGAGATAAAGCGACAGGCTACACATGTGGCACACAGAGGATAGTAAGGGAGGAAGCATGGAGGATTGGGGGGGGGGGGCAACAGAACACCTGGCTGTAGCCCCCCTCCCCACTCCTAGTCTGTATCTGAGGGGACAAGCACAACCCCCGACACTGCAGCTGCTCCTCCAGAGACTCAAATGGCAGGGCTCAGAATTACCTGCCTCCACAGCCCTATTACTGGCCCTGGGAAGGTGAGAAGAACAGGGGGATGAGTCAGGCTGAAAAACATGGCTCTCTATCCACCTGTCCACGGCACAGCACTACCAGTCAGAGTGGCCAGCACAAGGGCTGGCCAAGGATGGAATCCACAGGTGCCCTTTTGTCCATGGGACTGAGGCAGGCAGGAGGAGGAACCTACTTGTGCAGGGGCTAGGTGCTGTGGCACTCCTGAGGAGGGATCTCATGGCACCCCATCTGAGAATCACAGGTTTAGAGGAAGCTGAAAGTCCTCTTTAATCCACCCAACCAGCTGTGACTTTCTACTCGTGGCTGGGTGGAAGAATCTCCCTTGATAAACACAGCAGGGCAGCTTGTACCCAAAACAGTCAACCACCATAATTTTAACCTGAATAACAAATATTGCAGTCATGCTCACTTTCTCTATTCAGTACTTGTTATAACTACTCTTACAAAGAACTGAATGTAAACAAAAAAGAAATAATTGTTTTTTGAGAGAACAAATCTCACTAAAATGCAGTAAAGCCCTACAAGGAAAGCTAATCCCCACATTACACTTTACACAAGCTGTCCCAGAGTGTTCAACATCATGATGTGAACTCAGAACTTTTAAAAAGCCCACTCAAAAATATTCTGTCCTTTTTTACATGTGAGACTGTTTAGTATTTCAGTCCTCTAAACCAAACCAATTACAGTAAATCTACTTTTAAGCCATCATGCAGAAATCAATCAATATGTTAATAGCTGCAAAAAAACACCCCAAAAGTTGTAATCTGAGCAAGAGAAACACGTATGTGCACCTAAAATAAAGAACCATGAGTTAAGAGAGCAGAACCTGTATTTTCATGTCTGCTATGGACTTTCTGTATTCATCTGGCCAAAATACTTAAGCACTCCGTGCTTTAGTCTCAAGTGCAGTGAGACTAATAAGCCCAAATCTGCTTACAATTAAGCAAGTTTTGCCTAATTTATTAAATGCTTCTACAAATGCCTCAACATCCTGCGATGGAAAGAAAACAGTATAAAAGTGCAGAGCGTTAAAAATATTTACATTACATATTTACTTTAAAACTTTACTTGTTCTATTAAGGCATTTCTTGCATCTTTTGCTTCCTTTAAAAGTCCAAGATCATCAGTTTCTGTCAGAGGTTTTTGTTCAAAAACTTTTCCATCATCAGAACTAGAAGTGGGTTTCCAAATAATTTGTTCCTTGGTCACTACATCAATCACTCCCTTGAAAGTTTTGGCTTTTCCAATTGGCAACTGTGGATAAAACAAAGTTGCTCCATTAGGAAATGTATGAAGATAAAACCCACCTCCCACATTAAGATATCAAACATGTTTCAGATTTGCTCATCACAAAATAATTATTTTACCTGTAAAAGCAGAGGTTTTGTCTTCAATTTTTGCTTGATGCTCTCTATAGCATAGGCAAAACTATATTAAAATAACAGAAGTTGAAAAAGTTATCCAATTGTAATGGTATGTAACAAATGAGTTTGCCATTTACTTGTTGCAAAACTCCTCTCACAGGAAAATGCATTTTGGACACACACGCAAAAGGTGGATGCACATCTAATAGTAGATATTTTACTGCCTACCCACAAGTCTGGTATTTTTAGCTCCAATTAGGAAATATGCAGCTTCATTTATAAATTAGAGTGATTCTTTCACAGCCTCCCCAACAACATGCTTTTAGTCGCTTCTAAAAATAGAAATGATTGTCCACATACTCTGCTTCATTTTTGTCCATCTTGTTTAAAAAACAAATCCGTGGTATATGGTTCTTGTCTGCTTGTCTCCACACGGTCAAAGTCTGTGCCTAAAAGCAAAGAAGTGTATCAACACACTTGTCCAGACATCTGAAAGATAGCATACTCCAATGCAGGAGACCAACTCCTTCCTTTTTCTAATACTCTCTACCCTTACAGCAAGTAAGCAAGAGTACAACACAAGCAAAGGAAGGGACAGCTATATCCTCTTGATCTATTAAACAGAAGCAAAAATGGACTCCCAAAGGAGCTTTGTCCCAACCAGCCTCTTCTTAACTAATTCATCCTCTAATCCTCAACCTACAGAAGAGTTAAAGTGAAAAAAATGGAGGAAATTTAGGGCCTTGTTGCACATTAATTTTAGGCAGCTCTTGATGCTCTTAATCTCTGGACTGTCCGCATATTAACACCTGAAACTAGTTTTAAACATACTTTAGGTGGCTTAAAGTTATGCCACTCCAAAGCAGGTTTCTCTCTGACGTGTGTTTTGCAGCTCACATTCCATTAATGTATGGCCACTCCCCATGGATGAGCTACCCAAGTTGCAGCCCTCTAGCATCTCAGGATGCAGCATATCCTTCCCCACCCTCCTGTTCTGTGTGGACAAACTTTCCATCCCCTGAGCTCTACTACCCAGGAGGCAGTTCTAGCCCCAAGTCAACTCCCCTTCCTGTTCCCAGGGGTGCAACTGAGTTGGCCAACAGCATCACAGAGTTTCACCACTTGTAAAAATCACCAGAGCACAACAGAATATCAGTCAAACCCCTTTCTTCCAAAGCACTGCCTATACTGAGGCTGGGAAGGTGGTAGCATAGAACCATCTGCATCAGCTTCATGCCACAGAGATTTACTTCACAGCTAGGGCTAGCATCTATTCTCACACTGTGTTTCTTCAGTCCTTACTGTTTCCATTTGGATTTGCTTCTACAATGTGCTAATAAAAACTTCCCATTAGGTGAGGCCCAAAAATTCAACATTAAAAAAACCCTATGTGTTCCTCTTGCTGCCAGCTAATTTTCTTAATTTGTTTCTCAGCACTAAACACCTGCAAGAATTTAATTAGCCAGTGGACCCTATGCAGCTAGCCAGGTTGCAGGGCATGGATGGGTTCAGGAGAAGGGGGGGTAAGATAGGGGGCCAGATCAGATCCCCATGAGCTGCGGCTTCCTTCCCTGCGCATGGGTAGTAATTCCCGTAAAACCACGTTCCCTCACTACTCCCACCTCCCAGTCACCCCAGGAAGCAAGAACAGCACCCCCCCCCCCACACGCACATAAATTCCTATATATGAAAACATGAGACCTCTAATTTACTTCCTATTCCTTTTTAATTTTTTCTTACCTTTTTATTTTATCCTTCAATGGCTGGCTGACTTCACTTCACCACCCTTTCCTTACTCCCATTTCCTTTCTACCTCTCATTTTATTATTCATCCCTATTCCATTAACTCTGTCTGCCAGCTTCATGTGTCCTCCCAACTCAGCTCTCACTTAACCCCACCTGGAGTAGGTACAGAAGCCTGTCCTGGCTCACCAGCCCTGTAGTGGTAACTCAGAGCTGCAGCTTCTAGTCAGATCCCAGCTCACCAGCCCTCTAACGGCAAGACACAGATGTGTAGGTAGGGGAGAGTCAGAGAAGATTTTTAGCCTCAAGGTGCGATTGCTCCAAACTCAAGATAACACTAACACTGATCAACATTTGGGCAGCTCAGTGTGCAATGTGTAACAAGGCCCTAAGCAACATGGGAGGCTCCAAAAGGACTAAAAGTGTCTGTGTGCTCATGCAAACACACACAGTATGCAGACTGCTGATAGTACTTCAAAGAGCACAAAAAAGTGAGCATTATTATGACTATAGATAGCCAAGATGTATTTACTGTAACTGGACTGACATAACAGTAGCATTAAATACATTTATATAAAATACATAAAATACAGTCTCTTACCAAAGTGTGGCAGAAGAGGAATTGTGTATGTAATAGTAGATGAAAATTTTTTTTAACCCCTAGAGGTTTTCCTTTTCATATTAGGTAGATTTTTAATACTATGCTTATGATCATGCCATCTTACTCCTTTCCAATAGCACATTAAGGATTGTGGCTAAAATATTTCAGGAGTTGTTTATTCTCTCATTCTCTCCCACGGATAGAAGCATGTATTACAGAGCATCCTGTTTTACTGTATCTTTTCTGCATTGTGGTTACACAATACCTAAGCGCCACCTCAAGACAAAAATCAAATTCAGGCCTATCCCCATGTTTTCTGCAGCCAGCACAATCCAGTGAGGGAAACAACACTGAGTATCACAGTAATTCTCTAAAATAAAATCTGACAAAATGAGAAATTAACAGTTACTCATCATTTTCCATAGGTGGAGCTACCCAGAAAATCTTTCAATCTCTATTTGTTATAGAACACCAATGAGAACACCACTTATTTTTGCCTCTAACATCAAGGCCAAGAAAACGCTCATTACCAAAGAAAACAAAACAATTTCTACATGAAATCAGATCTTCAAATTAAACTTATCGTTCCCTGAAACCAACAATTTCAAGTTATTATGTGGAGTAAAGTTGTCACTGAAAGTCAATCATTTTTACCTCCACACCAGCTGAAGCATCCAAGACAGCCACAGCTCCATCCAGCACTCTCAGGCAACGTTCAACTTCCACTGTAAAGTCCACATGACCTGAAGAATTGCAGACAAACCAGCAAAAGTAGCAAGTTAGAATGGCAACACTTCAAGTTTATAAAATATATATCCATCTGGGTACATATACAACATATGTCTAGCACAAAGGTACTGGAGCTAACTTTAAAACTGCTAGCTCAGACAAAGGCAAAGACCTCAGTCTGGGCTGGCTTGGTACTGCAACAACTGGCCCCAGCGTGGCTCTCTCATGATCCCACAAAGATTTATATTCCATGCCACCACTGTTGAAAAAGGTTAAGAACAAATTAGCAAGGTCTGTAAGACAGTCTGAGGCCTAACCACTCACACAGACTGCTAATATACTTTGTCTGTGATACCTGGGTGCACCTGTAGTTTCAGATCAAGTATGCTAATTACTATAAGCAACCTTGTTTATGTGTTGTTAAGTACTCAGGCTAACTCCTCCCCAAGACAAGTGCAAACACAAAGACCTAAGGGTAAGTGAATTATTAAACTTTGGTAAAGTGACCATAAAGCATGTGGAATGAGGGAGGAAGTTAAGAAAACTTTGTATTTTCAAGTTGGCACCAAGCCAAATGGAGAAAATAAGAAATCCTCCCTTTCAAAAATTACACCTCTACAGAGGGATACATGTTGTCTAACTGGTATCTCTCCAGGCCCACTAGTAAATAGGTTTGAGCTGGTTCCCCAGAGATTCAAAGTTAAACAGACCAATGTGGGAAAGAGCCAGAGTCTCAACAACACAAAGCAAGACCCAGCAGGGGGAAAAAAAAGCTGAAATTCTGACTATTAAAAAGGCCAGGAGAAGACTGAAGATTTGAAATCTTTCAGCCCTAGTTAGTAGATGTTGAACTACACTTTGTGCTACTCTTTAGGGTGCCACCAACTTGCCTGTCTATTCAGTGGGGCTAGGATGCTATTCCTCCTATAAAAGGTTTGAATGATAAACCCAACCTGTCAACTCTCAGACCCTTTCCATACTAGGTGGGAGTCATGGTGTTCCTATGCAACATGCTTGATCCATCTGTTCCTCCTCACCACCAAAACCTAATAGATCATATTCAAAACATAGTACCTGGTGTGTCAATCAGATTGATTCTGCAGTCCTTCCACTCAAAAGTAACTGCAGCAGATTGAATGGTTATGCCACGTTCTCGCTCTTGTGCCATAAAATCTGTCACTGTGTCCCCATCATCAACATCTAAAACAGCATGGATATATGCACCATTTCAGTTCAGTCACATAACTTTAGCTTTATAAAATACCTGCCTTGAAACAAAGTAAATACAATGATGTTTTATCCTATACCCCATCTAGTCAGTATACTTTTAAGCCAAGAAACCTTCTTATCCAAGGAATGGAATGATGATGCTATTGGTAAATGCCAGCTGAACTGAATTTCTTTCTTGGGAAACAAATATTCTGGAGAAGAAGCAGAATCCCCAGATATGACAGAACTCTCTTCCACTCCACTTTTTTTGGTTGGAGAGGTGCCATTCTGTTACCTTCACTCCCCAGTCCTGTAACCAGCTGGTTGCTGATTTGACGTGCTATGCAATTTAAAGCAATCCTAAGAACTGTTTAAGCTGAGTTGGCCAACAGCATCACAGAGTTTCAGCAATTATGAAAATCACCAGAGCACAACAGAATATCAGTCAAACCCCTTTCTTCCAAAGCACTGCCTATACTGAGGCTGGGAACGTGATAGCATAGAACCATCTGCATCAGCTTCATGCCACAGAGATTTACTTCACAGCTAGGGCTAGCATCTATTCTCACACTGTGTTTCCATTTGGATTTGCTTCTATAATGTGCTAATAAAAACTTCCCACTAGGTGAGGCCCATAAATTCAACATTAAAAAAGCCTATGTGTTCTCTTGCTGCCAGCTAATTTTCTTACTTTGTTTCTCAGCACTAAACACCTGCAAGTATTTAATTAGCCAGTGGACCCTATGCAGAACACAAGCCTACATGAATATGGCAAAAAATGAAGTATCCTAATTTTCAAATACTTGTGCTATTTTTTTTGTGAACTATTTGATTAATTTTGAGTAAAGTCAAAAAAATAAATCACAGCCAAGTGTTTCCAACAACACTATGAACTGAACAATATGAAATATGAAATGTAAAATCCTATGAAATATGAACTTTCATTTCTACTCAGGAAAACATTTACAATCTTTTCTCCAATGCCTGATGAAGGGTGCTTGTACCGGAAACCTTGCAATTAAACATTTTTTTTTTGCAAAAATATTTTTGGTCTAATAAAAGATATCACCTCTACCACAAGCCCTGACTGCTTTTGCTTCTAGACCAGTACGGCTACAACCTGGATACCCTCCAACAACACTGTTCTTCATGTATCACTGTTGTCTGTAAAACTCAAAACTCAAGACAAAACCAAAATTATGGACAGTGAATACTTTAAGAAAATGACTACCTGTGTGAACAGTTATTATATGCAGCCTGATTACTATTCATTTCCATTCTTTTTATATGTAGTAAGCCTGTTTTTAGCAATATTACTGTTACTCTCACTGTAGAAGCACCACTATTTCAAGCAAGAGTGTGCTGGTATTTAGGTCCTAGAAATACCTGTTTTTAAACATTTATGAGCATGTCTTTATTATAATATTGAAGAAGATGACTGTGAAGTACCTGTAATAGACAACAGGAGGGGAAGCTCATATGATTTTGAGCTGTGTCCAGCCAGCGTGCCTTGGGATTGAAAAGGCCACGTATGTGCGCCGTGGGATGGAAAAGGTTGGGAAATGCTGCTCTAAGTTACCACTGCTTCCCTGGGGAACAGCTACGCCTAGAATCAGGAAACTATACAAAATATAGCATAATTGAGCAAGAGTGGGGAATCTCACCTAACTTGACAAAATTTTCTTAGAACATTCCATAAACAATACACACACTTTATTATGAATTAAAAAGGTAATTAGGTTATAAGTTGTTGAAGAATTAACCTGAGACTCTGTAAGAGTTCTCACTACCTTAGAATTTTACCTATATCAGTGATTTTCAACCTCATTTGACACGAGAGCCCTCAGAAATTTCCAGTTCTAAGATTTCACTCATTTTTTGAGTATGGAAAAATAGTAGAGCAATTCTTTGGTTTCAAATAACTCAGAAAGATCACAACAGGCCAAAATATTTTTGATGCTACAAATTTCGATTTGAAAACTCTGGATTTATCTTGTGAATCATCTGTAAGGGTTAGCATGCCTAATCTCTTAGTACTGCATGGCATACAGAAGCACCCTTGAAAGGATCTCACAATACCCTATAACTTGGGGTGCCCTCAATCGTGCCAAACTGCAGTTTTTCCAGACTGTGGACCATGATGTGGTTCCTGCAGGTCACACGTTGTGATAAAAGCCTGGCAGGCAATGGCCTCATGGAAGGCAGGGGCTACAATCCCACTGCCTTGTAGTATGAGAGTGGGAACAGCTGGGCCAGCCATGCACAAGGACCTGCCTCTGCAGAGAGTATACAATGGGCCTCCGGATTACAGTAGACAATAAGATGAATATGAGCCAACATATGGTGCCCTTGTTGCGAAGAAAGCTGACAACATAGTGGGCTGCATTAGTAGGAGCACTGCCAGATCGAGGGGAGGGATTATTTCCCTCTATTCAGCACTGGTAAGGCCACATCTGAAGTAGTGTGTCCAGTTTTGGATCCCCACTACAGAAAGGACATGGACAAACTGGAGAGTGTCCAATGGAGGGCAACAAAAATGGTTAAGGGCTGGCGCACATGACTTCTGAGAAGCTAAAGCAAGACTTCCCAAGCTTTTCCTCAACATGATCCAATTTAAACACTGGAAATTTTTTGTGACCCCAAAATGACACAGACAAGATCAACAAGGAAGGGTATCATATTTCTTTCGTTTCTCATTCTCATCCTTGTCATTAGTTTTACTCCTAGAGAAAAGCATCCATGAGTTTTACTTCAGAGAAAAGCATCCATGTTAAATTTTACATGATAGAGAAATCTAATTTCAGCCAGTAAAATCATACTGATTTTACGTCAGCTTCCTGTAACGTACAAGTGCTTTGCATCAGAGTTGCAACTGTTGTGCATGGATGAAAAACTGCCATGTATGAGAGTTACATATTTATAAACAGAAAGTGTACTCATCATAATCAGCTGACACTGTCTGACCACATTTTTTTTTATCGTTGTGACCCCAAAGGGGTTGCAACCCCAAGACTGGGAACCACTGGGCTAAGGGAACTGGGCTTATGGAGTCTGAAGAAGAGAAAACTGAGGGGGGATTTAATAGCAGCCTTCAACTACCTGAAGGCTGGTTCCAAAGAGGATGAAGCTAGATTGCTCTCAGTGGTGGCAGATGGCAGAACAAGGAGCAATGGTCTCAAGTTTCAACAAGTGGGGTTTAGGTTACATATTAGTAAAAACTCTCTCACTAGGAAAGTAGTAAAACACTGGAACAGGTTACCCAGAGAGGTTGTGGAATCACCACTCTTGGAGGTTTTTAAAACCTGGCTAGGCAAAGCCTTGGCTGAGATGATCTAGTTGGGGATGGTCCTGCTTTGAGCAGGGGGCTTGACTAGATGACCTCTGAGATCCTTTCCAACCCTAATTTTCTATCTCAAGGGAATCCCTGCAGGCTGGGAGTGCCCAAGGAGGTGGAAGCAAACTGAAGAGCCAGAGATCAGGACAATAAGTGCCACAGCACAGGGGAATCTCCAGGGGTAGGAGATAGAGGCAGTCAACCCCAACTACATGCAGGATCAGGGCCAGGATCAGGAGTCTGTGGGATTGGGGGTGTGTTCATGGGATTAGGAATGGCAGGTCTATAGGGGGCATAGTGCGACTGTGGTTGGGTGGGGTCAGGTGGAATTAGCAGGACAGTTCTGCGCTTACGGCCACTAGATCATTGCTATTGTTCTGCTTTAGGAACTCCTTGTGCTACATACCATGAAATCTCCTTCATTTGTCACTGGGATAACTCCTAACTTTGTTCTCATCAGTTAGTAAGGTCCACACATGGTGAACTATGTCTGTATGCAGCCACAGTAATTTACATACATGCAAATTACCATTGGTATGTTTATTTTGAACCCGTTTATTTCCAAGTCAGTATTTTTGCCCCCTGCATTTCAAATTAATGAAGTTTTCCTGTAAACTTAAAAAGTAATTCTAACCTCCCAATGCTCTTGTGTATCCAGAATAATACAGCATTCTCTCTGTGGTTGTAGTTTTCCCAGCATCAATATGAGCCATGATGCCAATGTTCCGGATTCTGCACAAAAAACCCCAAACAAGCCAGACATTATTTAATGCAGTAATTAATATTTATACAGTAATATTATTATCATTCTGATAAGGCAAGTCATTTCAAAACATCAGAAGATACCTTTACATTGTTGCACACGTGATATAGTGTGTGCACTTGTGAAATTTTGAAGTTAAAATGGTTTAGAATTCAAGCCGTGGGCTTTCTACAAACATGCCCCGTGACTGTTTGAAGAATAAGTGTACAGTGTACTAAAAGGATCAAAGAACAAGAAACATACATTTATATTACTCATACCATTTCAATATCACACTCTGGTATCAGCAGCAAAATAAAGATATAAAATTAACGTCATTTGCCTTTTACGAATAACAACCACCAC
The DNA here is from genome assembly GCF_001723915.1 of Gavialis gangeticus. NCBI lineage: Eukaryota > Metazoa > Chordata > Crocodylia > Gavialidae > Gavialis > Gavialis gangeticus. Next base: position 127,469,460 of record NW_017729024.1, read on the forward strand.
ATCAAAGACTACAATGAATGTCAAAATACATACATTAACCCTCTCATTAAGGGTTCAATCTCAGGCAGAGGAGAAAGTCAAAGGAAGAACTCCAATTCCATCAGCCTGAGACTACTTTCCTATCAACTGTTGTCTCTTGCCTCCTTCCACTATCTTTAGCAATTCTTTAATGAACATATATTCTACCACCTACAATTTAAAACATACCTGAATTTAAGCAGCCACCACTACCATAGCCTATGAGGCTTTTGCTTAAGTGTCACAACCTTTATTTCTTACATGCAGAAATTATAATACAGAAGAAGAGTTACTTACTTAGATATATGTGGTGAGATGATCGAACGCAGAGATTTGACATCTTCTGTTTTACAAATAAAAATGAGAAAAAAAGAACAAGGTTTGTTGAAACAAATTCTCACTGTGTGAGTGAAATTTTATTCGTTAAAAAGACCTGTGAAAGGACCATTCCTCACTTTTAAAAGACTGTTTAAGAAAAGTAGCAGATGGATGCTCTTCGAAAAAGATGCAATTTAGGAGCAAAAGGGGAAAGTGAACTAAAAGAATAGAGGATAACTGCCCAGCATTCTCAGTATCATTCTGTAAGATTTTACAGAGAACCCAAAAATAATTTAAAATGAAATACCTGGCAGAGAACAGTAATTTTTTTGACTGCATGCTTGTGGTTTTAGTCCTTTTATAACCATCACCCTTGTTCTCCTGCAATGTACATACTAGAAAGACAGAAAGAGAGAAACAATTACAGCTCTAAGTAATTAGTTTGCAGAACTACTTTTTCTCCAATTGAGGTTTTTTCCTTCGTTTTTCCCCCAAATATGAATATTATTGGCATCTGGGGAAACATAGGTAAATAATACAATTATATCTGTGACAGATATTCTGAAGCCTGATATTTGCTGTGTTCAGGCATTTCACCATTTCAAATTCCTGGTGTCAAGAAGCCCACCCCCACCATATCCAAATCTAGTAAGATATGTAGTCTAATAAAAATAAAACAACACAGGACATAGGATTTCACTGGATTTACAGGTACCAAAAAAAGTTAATGAAAACTACAGTAAAATCCCTGTTTTCCGGCATTCTACTGGCCAGCATGCTGTATTAATTTGCACTGTGTCGCCATCCACCACTCTGCGCCACCTCCATGTGCAACCACTCCACACTGCCACCACCATCCACCACCCCATGCTGCCGTTGGGTGTATG
>NW_017729024.1:127470921-127488341 GCF_001723915.1 Gavialis gangeticus
CCCCATGCTGCCGTTGGGTGTAAGCCATGTGCAAATCCCACCCCCAGTCCACAACCCTGTGCTGCCATGTGCAAGCCCCCCCCCCCACTCTGGCTCCAGTATTTTTAGATAACCAGCATTTTCATATTACCAGCATCCAGCATTCCCCACTCATGCCAGATAACGGAGATTATACTGTATTATTTTACTGAGATGATATGGACAAGGAAACTCAACTAATTTTTGCGTAAAGAAAAATATGGAGTATCTATATATAAATTTGGGGAAAGTCTTACCCTATTGCACCAACTTGAAGCTGTCAGAACATTTACTGGCAATTTCCTCATGACTCTGAACATTATTGTTCTACCATCTACAGTCACAACCTGCGAATACAAACAAACTGTATATAAAAGGCTGACCATCCAAATTAAGCATCTTTACTACTTCTATTTAAGTAAATCGTAATACTAAATAATCTAAGGCTACACCTACACAGGCATGTACAAATATTCAGTTTTTACTATGAGAGTTGCTACTCTCCCAGTAGAAGCCATGGGTGTACAGATGTTCAAGATTTTTCTCCCTGTGCAAAAATGGCCACTCCAGAAGAAAAACCTGAGAGCAACTCAAGTTAAATCACTCCCAGGATAGTTTTCCCTGGGATAGCAAATGTCTGTATACATCCCCCTCTGAGAAAAGCCACAATAGTCCTTCAACATCCATAGGTGCTTTGCTCCTTCCCTCCTCCCAAAGATAGCAAAGTTCTCAGGCAGGACTCCACTGCTCCAGCAGACCAGAAAGCAGAACATAACCCTCCTTCACAATCCCCACTCTGTGCTGCAGAGACGCAAAGGCTGATCCTGAGCAGTCCAGGTCAGTCAGTCAGGGCTGCCTTACTGCCATCTGTTTCCAGGCAAACTAGGGGAGCCAGAAGAGCATGCCTAGATGCACACACAGGGATCCTCTGGCTGCACAGCCAGCACTGCAAGCTCTCTGCTCTTCAAGGGCTCAGCATTCAAATGTCTGTTCAGGCACCTCCAGTTAAGTTTTTGGGTTTTGTTTTTTTTTTTTTGTTTTTTTTTACCAGGAAAACAAACAAGGAAAAATTATCTTAGATCATCTGAACATGCGATGCAGCCTCAGCTATCTCTGGTACCAGCAGTTCTGGCAGAATACTATAGCCCAGAGGTGGACAAAATATGGCTCAAGGGCTGGATCCAATCTGCCAGGCCATTCTATCTGGCCCGCAGGGCCCCTAAAAAATTTAGAAAAGTAGTATTTATTTGCTCCTGGCTGCCTGTTAAAGATGACAGGAGCCAGAGGCAGTAGGACCTAGAAGAAGCCAGTGGCAGGACCCAGCAGCAAGGCCTGCCCAGCCCCACCCCACCCCCAACCAAAAGCCCCTGCCTAGCACCAGAGGGGAAAATGCAGCCCTCGACAGCTTGCCAAAATTCGGTAAGTGGTCCTTCACCCAAAATAACTGCCCCTTCCTGCTATAGCCTGTACTGACAAGCCACCAGACAACATGCACACCTATATGCCTCTGACAGCTCCTCTACAGCAGCTGTGCTTTTAGTGGGAAGTGCACTCTGGGAAGGCACCAGCTGAAAAAGGGACCACTGTGGCCAGCTGAAAGTGCAGAAGCATTTTCACATGCCTTCCACTGCCTGCTCAGCAATGGCAGAAGCTTTCTTTGTTCAGACAGCTGTGTTGCTGCAGAGGACTTTGTGTGTGTGTACTCTTTAAGCTCTGCTGGCAGAACTGCACAATGCAAGCTAGGCCTAACACCATCCCACTTCCCACCAGATCAGCAGGATCTGATTGTAATTTATCAGAAACTAAAAACAACACAAGGTGTTAAAATTACCACACCTCACAAACATCCAGCACATACTTATCAAAGAAAAAAATATATCAATACCCATTTTGCAAGAGGAAAGGACTAAACTTAGCAGAACAGGCCATGTTTAGGTGCCAATTATCTGAAAATCCTAAAACTCAGAGATAAGATAAAGAAGCTATATTATAGCACCTCTAGCTGTGAGGAGAAAGCACAATTTCACAGTAATACTATAACACCATCAAGTTTTCAAGGACCCTGCCATCTGACTCTGTGGCACATTCAATAATTCAACAACTGGTAAAGAAACCTAGTCTGTTCCTGAGTAACTGGACAGCAGTCAATTAAGGAACAACTTAAAGACAGGCATTTGCCAATCTGAGACTGTTGCTAGCAGTTTCAGCCAGAAAAAGAGAAGCCATGTGGCATAAAACCCACTTTCTATCCAACAACCAGCAAGCAGAGCAACATCAGTTTCCTTCAAGCTCCCACAGTTGTTAAAGCTACACAGCCATCTACTCCCCCCTCCCCCTGCCGGGCCCACCCAAGTGTCACCTCGGGAGCCCCGCGGCAGTGGGGGTAGGGTAGAGCTGTGCCACCTGCTGCTGCCGGGCAGACAGGGGGCGCGGGGCGTCCGAGGGACAGGAGCAGGGCGGGGAGCCCCGAGCCCACGTCCTCCCGCTCGGCTCCGCGCCCCGCCTCCCCATTTCGAGTGGGACCTTCACCCGCCGCGAGGGCGATGCCCAGCCCGACCCCGGGCTTCAGCGGGGCCCAGCGCAGCGCCGGGAGCTCCGCCGCTGGAGCTGGCACCGGGGACAGGCCGGAGATAAGCGGCAGCAGAGGCCAGCCCGGGCCGCGAGGTAGGGCGGCGGCTACAGGGAAACCAAAGCCCAGGCGCCCCCCAGCACCCACCGCGGAGCCGCGCGCCCCCTTCCGCAGCAAGGAGCTGCGCCCGCGCATTCGCAGGCGAGCGGCGAAAACTACCTGCCCCGCCACTTCCGCTTCCTCCGCAGATCCATGTCTTCCTTCCGGGCAGCTCCATCCCCACAGCCCTTGGGTTCTGACTGCTGCAACAGGCCCGGCCACGAGCTCCAGTCCCGGCTTCCTCCCATCATCCTTTCCCCCACCCCCAAGAGGACAAAAAGGCCGGAAGCAGAGGCGACGGTGGCTACTTCCGAGGGGCGGAACCAACGTGCCGGACGTAGCTCTACCCGGAGCTGTTTCGTGGCTGGACTGGCCTTTTTGTTCCGCGTGCGGATCTGGGGTGCCCGCGGCCGAGACCTGAGCGTGGGCTGTTGCCGCCGCCGCCGCCGCCATGGTGAGTGCGAGCGCCGGGGCGCCTAGCGGAGCGGGGAAGGTTGCGGGTGCGGGGCAGGGGAGCGGGACAGACCGTGGTCGCGGCCACTGACCTGTCGCCTGTGTCCCGCAGCCGCAGAACGAGCACATCGAGCTGCACCGCAAGCGTTATGGCTACCGCCTCGACCACCATGAGCGGCGCAGGAAGCGGGAGGGCCGCGAGGCCCACGAGCGCTCCAGGAAAGCCAAGAAGCTGATCGGGTTGAAAGCCAAACTTTACCACAAGCAGCGCCACGCCGAGAAGATCCAGATGAAAAAGACGTGCGTTACCCCCCCCCCCCCCAACACCCCCGCGAGTTGCCTGGCCCTGCTCATCCGGGGCTGAAAGCCCAGGAGTAAAACACCTGCTTATTCTGGGGTGGAGGCAGAGCTGACTCCCCCTGCCCCGAGCCTGCAGGGTGCCCGGCGCTGGATGTGCTTCATGTAACAAGCCCTGGGCCTGCTTCTAAGAGCCAGTAGTGATGATAGTACAGACATGGCAGGGAATCAGCTTGCCAGCTGTTCAGATGCTGCCTTGTAGAATAGGTTAACAAAAACTTTAAATGCTGGAGGCTGCAAATGAGAGATGAACGTGGGGGAACCCTGGTCAGACCCAAATTGCACACTCTTCATCATCCACCCTCTCCTCTATGCGATACAGGTCTATTTGATGTGCCAGGGAATGTGGGCCTAGGCCCCCTAGGGCTAACAACACCGCATGGTGCAGGCTACTGGGCAAGCTGGACCTATGATCTGACCCAGTACATGGCAGTTCATATGTAACAAGAAAAGCACAGCACCGTACTTTGAATAGAGTAGGAAACAGCCAGCCTTTTATGTAGTTACATTATTTGGCTCTTAAGATGGTATGGTGCTAGTCTTAAAACAACTCTGTTAGCTTCTTCAACACAACTGAGGAAATAACATCTGGGGTTTTATTCTCTGGGGCCGTTTCATAGCACACATCAAGTACAGTCCATTTTGCTCTTTCTGCTGGAATAACTGGTTACTGTCCTATTGTTTGTGTACAGGACAATGCTCTTTTATTTGCTTTTTCAAAACAAGCTCACTCTGGCTTGCATTTGGCCCCAAATCCTAACCACTGCCTCCACATCTAAGAACAGGAGTCAGGTTCAGTCTGCAGGTTGACTGTTAGTGTTCCTGCAAAATGTAGAATCGTGGATGAAGTGGACAAGTGAAGATTGAGGGAGAACCCCGAGGAACAAACAGGAGTCTATTATGCAATACAGACTGCCTTTAAGACCACTAGGAACTACTTCATAATCCCTAAAAACTGAGTCTCCATGTCTTCTGCACATTCATTGATAAAGAACTCAGTCCGTTTAAGTAAACGTTTGCTGGCTTTGTGCTATGAATTAAGTTATTCTTCAGAACTGGGGTTGACAAAATGAGATCAACAGTTTTAAACACAAATATTGTTTAAGACTGATCCTTAATTATACATGCTTTTTAGCAGAACAAGTTTATCCACATAAGTCACATTTTAAATCCCTGAAATTAATTTCTGAGTACAGATAAAGTTTAACATATAAAGGACAGTAGTTTTACAGTGTGCTTCTCCTTAAAAGTCTCTCTGCATCTCTTGACAATGTTTTCTGAAAGTTGCTTGATTTTCCTTCTAGCATTAAGATGCACGAAAAGAGAAACACCAAACAAAAGAATGATGAGAAGACCCCTGAAGGAGCTATGCCAGCATACCTCCTGGACAGAGAGGGCCAATCCCGGGCTAAAGTCCTTTCTAATATGATCAAACAGAAACGAAAAGAGAAAGCCGTAAGTAATTATACTGACACTCAGATAACAGCTCTTGCTCTTTCTAGTGTCAGTTTCTTTACACTCTGTGAGCAACATCTAAACACTTCTGCAAGTCTGATATCAACTATTTTAAATTGCTGAGAAATGTTTAAGTCTGGAATGAGCATAAGCAGTAACTACCGTTCATAAGTAGTGTGTTAGATGGCACTTTTCTTTTCTACCTTTTTATTAAGGTAATGTGTTTTTGTTTTTTTTTTAAAGAACAAAAGACAAAACAAACAGCAAATCAAACTGGCTCACTGATCAGATTCAGCTGATTGAGACCTGTAACATATTGTCCATACCAACTGTACAGTTTTGTCAAAAGGATTTCAAAAAGTTCAGTTCCTGTGACGCACACAACTATTATGTATTAGAAGTTGGTACAACCTTAGATGTACAAAGGGGAGAGATTGTAATTTCCTTTCAGTAAAACTTTTATTTTATTGTGTGTATGTCTCCTCTGTCACTTCCCAACACTAAAACTCTAACGGTACCATGGTATCTCTTGTAGGGGAAATGGGAGGTTCCTGTGCCAAAAGTTCGTGCTCAGGGAGAAACAGAAGTTCTGAAAGTGATCCGAACAGGAAAGAGAAAAAAAAAGGCCTGGAAGAGGATGGTTACAAAAGTCTGCTTTGTTGGGGATGGCTTTACTCGAAAACCTCCCAAATATGAGCGATTTATTCGACCAATGGTAAGTTACATATGTGTATTTGGGCATTCCTGTAGTATTGAATTGCTATGCTATTTATCATTATCAAGGCTTCCCTTTGTCTTCTGTGATATACAGCTAAAACTGTCCTATATCAGGCTCATTTCTGTTATTGTTTGTGGCAATCTACATTTGCCCTTGCTCTGATAAGTGCTGATCATAAAGGCTTTTTCTGATCTTTAATGTTTTTAATGCTATGAATTCTTATTTGAAATCTCAAGGTTTATCTTGTGAATCGTGTATACCTAACAGTGAAAACATTGTGTGGATTTTGTGGCACTCTGGCTGAGAATCTCTATTCTAAACTCTTACCTGGCAATGTATGAAGCTAGAGGAGGTTAAGAAAGAAGCTTTGAAATCTGCTGTGAGGAGATGCTTGAGAACATTAAAATCAGCCATATACATAGAGACAAATGGCCTCCTTTCAAGAGACAGTTCACCTGGTCTCTCTTCCTAGTTCTGCCACTGGCCTGCTTGGGTACTTTTAGACAGGTCATTCCCCACCTCCCAGTAGGTATAAAATGGGGTTAAAAATACCTGCCTTCTAAGGAGCTCTGACATATTTGGAAATGCTGTATAATTAGGGAGAAGCTTGTCTCAACCTGTTGCTCACAAACCAGAAGGAATTGGTTGAGAATGTGTGAGGGAAGGTAACTTGGGTGATAGTGCCAAAAATGATTAAGTTCAAGATCATAAGATAATCAACAGAACGAGGACACTGCTCTTCAGAAAAGCAGGCTAGCCCACCAGTTCCCTGACCTTGTTACAAGCAGAGGAAATTCAGGTTGGAGATTAGGAGGAACTTTTTGACCAGGAGGGTGGTTAAGTACTGGAACAGGCTACCTCGAGAAGTAGTGGAATCTCCATGCCTGGAAATTATCAAGAGCAGACTGTACAGGCACTTGAGTGGGATGGTTTAGCCAGGAATGATCCTGCCATGAGTAGGGGACTGGACTGGACTGGATTGGATGACCTGGTGAGGTTCTTTCCAGCCTGCAGAATACTTTCTTTGCTTTCTCCCTGTGCTAATTTAAAAGGAGATATAAATGCATCACTTCAGATGCCAGCATATCACCCCCAAGAACTTGTATCTGATTATTTTATCACAATTTAACAAATCTGGTATCTTTAAAATAGGTGATTTTTAGTTTTAATTTACAGCACATTTCACTGTTTTTCAGTAATACCTGGAAATAGAAAAAGTTAGGGAAATAAATGTGATTTGAGTGGAGCTTAACTTTTTAGCAACGGCTTTAAGAATTTTGTGTGCCACTAAACTGCTCTAACGTTTGTCACAGGGTTTACGTTTCAAGAAGGCTCACGTAACTCATCCTGAACTTAAAGCTACCTTTTGCCTGCCTATCCTTGGTGTAAAGAAAAATCCCTCTTCTCCTCTGTACACAACTTTGGGTGTAATTACCAAAGGTACAGTCATAGAAGTGAATGTGAGTGAGCTTGGTCTCGTGACACAAGGTGGCAAAGTTATCTGGGGTAAGTATCCAGCCAGTAGCTATCAGCTACATTGTATAAGTGGTCTTGAAACTTAAGAAGAAGAATAAAGGGCAAGGAAAAAGCTTGCTGTCTTTGATTGGGAGTCCCAGAAGCAGGCAGCTTCCCTGCCTATCCTCAAATACCTGTTGGCAACTGCAAAAGAACAACAATAGTAGATGTAATTTCTAATAAATATTGATTCTGAAATTTGTCTTAAGCATGTTAGTCTTAAATAAATTGGCACTTAAAGCTTACGGCTTCAATGTTAGCAATGCGATAAGTGTAAAATATTTTACATAAGTAAAATTAAATATGCATCTTTCTTTCTTGGACCTAAGTTCTGGGTTGCTTCCTTAGCTGTGTGACATTGACAGATAGCCTCATTTCTGCAGTTAAGCACATGAATAATTTGACACAAGAGTTCCACTGAAATCAGTATAACTAACTCAAAGTGGATAAAGCAAAGCCTTTGTACAAGTCTTTATATGACTGGGGCTGGTTATGAAGTTGTTACAAATGGGGTGGACCTGGTAGGTAAGATGCTGTTTCTTCAGTGCGATTTAAAATAGGTATTCTGAGGGTCTAATTATTGTTGTAGAATTTGGATGGGTGTTGTTAAGTAAACTAGAAAAATATAAATTTGAAGATCAGTGCCTAACACAATCAAACAGCAGTTTTAGCATAGTGTCTTAGAGCAGGAGTCTCTTTAGACCAGTGTTTCTCAACTTTTTCCAGCCCAAGGCACACTTACATTAACACATTTCGTGTAGCACACCTGTTAAGGCATTCCTCAGCCCCACACTTCTGAGCTTATTGTAGCTCATTGCCATGGCAAAATTCTGTGATACACCTGTTAATTTGTGACAGCACACAGGCTGGGAAAGTCTTAGACTAGAATGGAATGTTTGTAGAGAGGACTTTGGCAGATTAAGATGCTCAAATAATACTGTATTTTTAAGTATATAAGTGGGGTTTGCAGCCCAATTTTGGCCTCTGAGAATGTAACCTCAACTTATACACTGTACCATCTTCTCCTGCAAGTGGCACCAGGCTCTGTGCTCAGCTAGCACAGCCCAGGCAGCTGTGCTCATAGGGGAAGGGGTTGGGCTGGCATGGCCCCATCCCCTGTGAGCAGCACACCAGCCAAGCACTAAGCCTGGCCCCATCCAGTGAGTGGCACTGCCGTGTCCTGACTCCAGCCTCATTCCCTTTGAGCAGCATCAGGCTTGGCAGCACTGCTTGCAGGAGATATGAGTGTCAGTGCTCAGCCCTAGGGGATGGAGCTGTGCCAGCTAAGCCCAGCCCCTGTGAACAGCACGTCCCCAGCTGAGTGCCGAGCCCGGTACCACTCACAGAGGATGGGGAATGGGGCTGAGCTCAGCACTCAGCTGGGGACATGCTGCTTGTTGGTGCAGCCTCATCCCCTGCAACGAGCACCAGGCTTGTAGGGGATGGGGCCATGCCAGCTGAGTGCTGAGCCCAGCCCTGTCTGCTGCTAGCAGCGCTGCCAAGCACTAAGCCCAATGACACTTGCAGGGGATGAGGCTGGGCTTGGTGCTCAGCCATGCCACTCGCAGCAGACAGGGCCGAGCTTGGGACTCAGCTCCTGCAGCTCAGGCAGCACTGCTGACAGGGGCTGGGCTGTACCAGCCAAGCCCAGCCACAGTTTATACACCGTGCGTATGAAAATCCTAGCTTTCCTAACTTAAGCCGAGGTTGAGTTAACTTACCACATTTCATGGTGTATAATTTTCTGTTGGAACAGGAGCTATTGGAAAACAATGTGATTTAACTTCACTCCCAACTCCCTTTTTGTCCCCTTCTTTAGGGAAATATGCACAAGTAACCAACAACCCAGAAAATGACGGCTGCATCAATGCACTTCTGCTTGTCTGAGTGGCATTTCAGACGATTAAATACTGCACCCAGACTCTTGTAAAGGTGTAGGTAGAACTTCCTGAAAAAGTTTTAGAGCTTCTAAATGAACAAGAATTTGTTGAACCCATGAAGAGAGCGGATGCTGAACAACTTAAGTTTTTGAAAAACTACAACGATGAAAGCTCGATGATGATGGGTCCATTGACCAATGCCAGAATAAATTCTCAGTTTTTCTGTTTTGGGTTTTCAGTTTGTTCTAAATTTATTTTTCAGGTTTCTGTAATTAACTGAAACTGGTAATTTTTTTTCTGCAATAGGTGACTTGAAGTGCTAGTGTAATCTGGAAAAGAATTCAAATCTGAGTGGTGATCTTGCCACTGGGACATAAGGGACAAACAGCAGAGCTGTGCAAAACAGCCGTGTTTCATTTTGGATTTGGCTGTTTTGTTTCGGCCAGTGATTCGTTTCGGTGTTTTGGATCACCATTCCATTTCAATTCAGCCGAATCAGTTTCAGAGTTTCAGCTCTGTTTCAGCACTAATTTAGAATTTCAGATCGGCCAGGGAGACGCAGGCATGGCTGGGCAGCTGCAGATTCTCCTACAGCTCCTTTGGCTGTGCCTGCCTCTCTCCGGGCAGGGGGAGCCATGAGAGAAACCCCCATAGCTGCCCGGCCCCAGCCTCCCAGTACTTTAAAAGGAGGGCTGCAGTGGACTCTTCCTATGGGTGCCTCCAAAAATTCCCAAAGTGTTTTGGATGGTTTCGTTTAGTTTTGAAGCCTTCCTTTTCATTTGAGATTTGGTATTTCAGGCACCGAAACACCTCCGAAATGAAATGGCTGCTGAAATTTTGCACAGCCCTAGCAGACCGTTTACCACCTCCAACCAGTTCATATACTAAGCTAAAGGGATCTTTAAGGGAAGAAAACAAACTACAGTTTTCAGGAAGAGTCCAAATGAGGTATCAATGATAGCTAGGCAACTCTAGATAATGGTTTGTGGAAGAACTACAGTATGTGCAGGGAGCATGTTACCACTTCTCCAATAAATTCAATTAGGGTGAAACTCAATTCAGCAGACTAGTACATCCCATATTCCAAAGGTATTCTGGAGAAGGAAAGGAGTGCAATCTATTCTCACACAGCTCAGGTCAGAGTTATAGCTAGGACAGTATTATCCCTCTTAAAGATATTTGCAAAAGGTTGTTTTTCTATTGCTAGGAGCTGGTTCTCTGGAGAAAGGATCATAAGTAATGATCTAAACCAGTGGTTCCCAACCTCTTTAGATCATGGACCAGCATACTGCAGACCGGCAGCCAACTGTGTATAAAAAAAAGGTTGGCTGCCAGTCTGCAGTATGCCAGTCACTTCTGGATTTCCAGTCTGGCAGCCTACCCTTCCTGGCCCAGGGGTTGGGAACCACTGGTCTAGACTACAGCTAGTTTTGGAATAAATCATTAAATAACTTTCTCTGTGTTTTTGTCAGAGTTAATATGCTTTGACCAAAGATCACTTAACAGAACTCCTTCAAATCAGGTTTGGGCTAGGATGATGGTTCTCATATTTGTTAGACTTGGCACCCCTCAGAAAATACCAGCTTAGTTTTCATTCATTTTTTGATGATAGGGAAAAAAAAACAGTTCTTTTATAAAGAACTCCAGAAAAACACTACAGGCCAGTGTGTGAGATTCATGGATTTCTATATGAAACCTCTGGGTTTATTTGGCGCATCATGTTTGTACACTAAACACTGTATAGTCTTCCAGTTGAACCACTGGACTAGGAGGTAAAAACTGAAGTTACTTGCAGATCCTTCTACCTGCTTAAAGAATCTGTGTTGAATAGAAAGCACTGCAGGAAACAACCATAAGCAGTAAGATGCATGACCAGATACACATGATAACACCTTTGGCTTTTCAGTCTGTACCTCATGTTCTCCACAACTATATGCCTTCTCTATCACTTAAAATAAAAAAGCAGAGGTACTTCTGAAAAAAAGGGCTATCAGGCATACTTGCCACGTACCACTGCATATGACTTAAATAGTTACTGTTTCCAGCACTGAGATAATGGTGAAGCTAGACCTTCTGCAGTACAAAGTGAAAAAAATGCCACAACCCTGCAAACATGCACACATACTTCAATTTCATTAGTCTACAATCCCACTCTCAAAGAGGTATGTCCAACTTGAAACTTATTTTTTGCAGGCAAGGGATAATCTCAGCCCAATACAAATACCAATACTTAACGCTGAAACAACAAGCGAACTGAAATGTTTTAAATTACAAAGGCTGTTGTGCAAAGTTCTCTCTTCTCTCTTGCACTGACAGACTTAAATTCATTTGTCTGAAAAAGGAGTTCTGGTCTTTGGGGAGGGGGAGGGAGGCATCTTACCAGTCCAGTGTATTACCTAGCATCAGGTTTCTGAATTGCAAACAAATTTCGAGCAAACTTGGTTCATGCAACAAAAGAACAAAGTGACATGACTCGTTTGAACATGACTATAAGCAAATTTCTTTCTAAAAAGCTATTTTATCAAGATGTATACTCCCTGGTCCCAGGCCTTCCCACTCATCTGAAACGCTAGTGATTTTTTAGATCTTCACATACAGGATGCCATCAAAAATTAGACAAGCATGTTTTTCATGTAGTTGGAGTTCCCACAGGTAAGACCCACCACCTCTAAAGCAAGAATAACCAGTTGCTGTACTATAAACACGACTACAGTTGGCTGCATAATGCCTAGTGGACCAATCTAATCATGAAAATATTTATTGTTTAGCAGAGGGCACTTGAGTACTGAAACAAGAAAAAAAAAACCTCACAAAATATAAGTTTAATTACTACTTTGAAACATTCCAAAAAGCAAGACAATACTAAAAAGGAAAAACAAAAATACTATAACAAGACTTAACACAGTAATTAGAATAGCAACACATTTTCCGTAAGATTTATAAACATAGTACAAGTTTATAAAACACCTAACAGCACACTTCAGAAAATAAGTTTAAAACATCTTATTGGAAATAAAATTTGAAAATGCTATCACTTAGAATGGAGCACAGAAGCGGATTACATGGACTATTTATTGCTTGCTTATGCATAACAGGAAGTGTGATGGTGCACAAAACAGCAAATGGTAAGGGATAGGCAAGCAGCATTTGAAAGAGCTAAAAGCATTTCTGAAGATATGAAAAACCTTTTCATGTGACGAATTCTGAAAAGCATGAAAACAGCAAACAAGAATTCTGCGTGAAATGGGAAAAAGTCATTAAACAGGAAAGAATGCAAGAGGCAAAGTAATTCCTGATTAACAATACAATAGACATTTGAACAAACAGGTTCAAATATGAAACTATTTATCATTCAAGTGTGAGCTGAGGCCACAATTTAATGTTCTATAAGCTCTATTCCTAGACTAAACAAAGACTAGAATAATACTGCTTGCTTTATTTCTACAGGCATTGTTCCACAGGATGTTTTAATAACATTTGGTACAAACTGTATAAAGTCATACAATGTTTTAATTATTGATTGCTGGTGCAGTAAGACCTTAAAAATTGTGTAACAGTACAATGCTAATAAGCAAGTTAGACAACAAGAAGTATATTGTCCAAGCCTAAAAAAGGCTAATTTCTCCAACTTAAACTCTTCATTGACCTAATTTGTTGTCAACTTGGAGACATTCTCCTTGCTTTAACAAGCAGAAGGTATAGACTGTGATGCAATTTTCTGTGCCACATTCATCTTTTTTTTCAGCACCCAGGTAATATTAGCTGAGGGGGGTCAACACCAAAATAATTCCTTTGCAGAAGTAACTGCACTAATTGGTTCAAAATTATTGGTACAATCTTATTAGGCAAAAGGGTCATCAGGTAGTAGCAGAGTGGCTACAAATAGGCTACAAATTCCTACTTATCCATTTGTTGGATATGTTCTGTTTTCCAAACAATCAGGCTATTATTCATCTCATCTCAGTTATACTGGTTGAAATACCAATGTAGTGGCATTTTGGGTGAGGTACTCAGAGTTTATACCAGTTTAAGTGAGATCAGATTCAGCATCTAGATCTTGTCTCTTGCCACAACTGAAATCAATAGTAGAATTCCAGTAGACTTCAGTGGAAGCTACAATTGGTCCCAGTAGCATTACTACATTTTTTTTTCGAATTCAAAAATCAAGAGATGTCTAAAAGAGGGCATCCTAGCATAAAAGCCAGATATGTAGTAGCCATAAGAAAGTGTAGAAAGGAAGGAACCAAATAAGTGTACTGACTTTCCTTTACTTACACAAAATAACAGCATATGCAGCATATGTAATCTGAAAAACTGATGAGCACCAGACAATCTAGAAATAACTGAAAGAGTTAGGACCCAATTATAATTATTTTTTATAAAAGTGCCTTTAATTAAAGGAGATACTTTTGTATCAGCTGATGTACTCGTAAGAATTACTGTTTAGCAACATTTAATTCCTCGCAGCTCTATCTTCTGCTTGTTAAAAGTTTACTATTTGTGAAAACCATCTCTTTAGTCTGACCCCACCAGCCCTTAAGTAGTCCAACCCTTGGTGATGCAACAAAAATGTAACATTTTTCAACCACCACTTTGCCTAATTTTACAACACATCTTAGCACTAAAAGGGAAGCCACAGTATACATAATTGAAGGTTCTTGCGATGTGCTTTATAGAAAATGTTTAATTGGTTTTAGAAATGCTGAAGGTTCACTTGAATGTATTTATTTACAAATAATCATGGAAAGTTCTGTTTACACTTCTCATCCACAAAGTTAATATACAACAACTGTACACTGACAGGAAAAGTTACAAAGTGCAACATTCCAAAAAATCCAAATTAAACTCAATGATTCCATGCACCCCACACCCAGAAGTCAAGCAATACACCCTGCTAAAAACCTGCACTCTTTTAAAGTGAGTCAAAACAGATTAAAAAGAAGATAGTGTTGTTTCACCAGCTGAAGTAAGAAATAAGAAAATATCTAAAAAGTTAAACTGTACAGCCATAAAATCAAGACAGATTCTTACAATTGTTTCAGAGGATAAAAATTAAAAGACTGTTAAAGTTATTCAAGTGAACCTTTTATTTATAAATCCTAAAAGAAATAGTTACCTTTGTTTGAGACCTTTTGGATCTTTGTGTAGCCAAGTACCTTTTTTTTCCTTTCCATGCACACACCACTATTCTTATTTATTCCTGAGTTTTTATCCATTATTCAAAGGAGCTTCATTACTGGAAAAAAAATAAATGGCAATTTTTAAAATAGCTGATATATAAAGTTGCAATTTGAATCAAATTGTTGGATGCCAAGAGGTACCTCTGAAAAAGGGACTAATGAAGGATAGTGAGAAACGTGTATAAATTATCTTGTTTTTTTTCCCTGCCTGCCTTGTCTGTCTTAACACTACATGCTTGGTTCCCCCTCAAGAAACTATGAAACTGGAAAACCTTTATCCCTAGACTTATATTGGAGTTAAGGGCACTACTGTTTTTCATCTAATTGCAACAATTTCCTGGTAACTATATGAAGACAAAGGATTTGGCCTCAAGGACATTTGCTGCAGCCTTCACTAAACTTTGAAGTTAAAACAATAAAGTGTCAAAATCGATGGCTCACAAGAGTCAACATCTGAAGGTACAACTTTTAACAGCTGCCAAACATATCCACTGTGGAAAATGTGTGGTGCCGCTCCCATTCAGCCCACTTCTAAACAAAAATTCACAACTTATTTTCTGTAACATGGCACAAATAAGTGATCAAGAATCTATTTAGCACATGTACGTAGCTGGGAAGGAGGTCAAATAGTTCTGTAACTGTGGGGGGTATAACCACACACACACGATGCTGCAAAACTAATCCTTAGCAAACATACATTGGGAAACTTGTTGTTTATCATATAAACTTCATTAAAACTCAACTGAAAAGCTTCATTATTGAGCTACATTACCATAGCGCACAATATGAGACTTTATTTTGGTTGTGCTTCATATCAGTGACTTAGCTGCTATCTTTCAAATAATTATCAAATTAGTGGTTTGGAATTAGGGATGGAAAAGGTGAGCTCACCTAAAAAAAGTATTAAAAATGGTTAGTACTGTTCATGCTATTTTGGGGCTATCAAGTTACATGGGTATGTCCTGCATGTGCATTCATTTTGAGATCCATAATTGTGCCAGGTTACTTTTGTTTACTATATTCTCTGTTAGTACATATGGTATTTCGCCTTCTGTCCTGTTAATCTTTTCAGATAGCAAATGCAATTTTATAAACATCAAGGTGAAATTCTGGCCTTCCTGAAGTCAATGGAAAAAACTGCCAATAACTTTGCTGGGGACAGAATTTCACTGCTCACAGTTCTTAGAAAAAAAAGCTTTTAAAGGCAAGTTGTTGCTTTATTAACACAGTTTTATGTTTATTCAGTATCTATCCTTTATAAAAGGAGGAGACTGGCCATTTACTTTCATACCCTGATGAAGCTCAACATGTAGTGGTTAAAAATTCAAGAGAAGTTAAGGAAAGGTGGTGAATCCCAAAGGGAAATCCAACCCAATTTTTTAAACGTGTGTGTATCCTGTCTCCCACATAGTTAAATAATACCCTATCGTTTCAAACAAAATAACTTTCTTACAAATAGGTGGATTAAATAATACTTCATTTTAAGCTGGTTTTCCTTTCTTCTTGGGTGGCCCTTTGTATCCTTTGGCCTTTCTTCGCAAGTTCCTCCGATCTACTATTGGTACCTCAATTTCTGCTTCTTCTGAGCTGCTGTCAGCAGTTCTCTCTGCTGCTGTCTGTGTATACTGATCCGTCTGCTCTGCAGACTCTTCAGACTGCTCTTCTGATTGGTTCTTTTGCCCTTCTGAATGTTGCTGGAATGAGACATCCTCAAGTTCAACCACTATCAAAGAACTCTGACCAAGAACAACAGGGGCCTCCTGGGAGTCGTGCCCTACTTCCTCATTTTGCTCTTCCAACGAAGAAGTGGTTTTGGGCGACACATTTTCAGAAACTGATTCCTCTGGTGGTTCAGTTATCACAGAGTTTGGAAGGCCATTGTCTGATGGTTCTTCCTTTGATGCTGAAGCAACAGTGTTTGCACTTTCAACAGATGATTTCTTCCTTTCAACTTCTTGTTGCTCTTCTTCACTTCCCTCTTTTCCCACAGGTGTATTTTCTTCTGGCAGTATTTCTGAATCTACTGCATTCAAAACCTGGGGGAAGATCAAACATACTGAAATCAATGGAACAACTCAGGCTCTTAAGATGTAAGGTACCAACTACTTTTGAACTTACAGCCATTTCAAAAGGCAGATGAAGCACTCAGTAGTTCACAAGAGTGGGCAATGTTCATCTAATTCTCTCCTTCATTTGGACCTGGGTTCTGATTAAAGATATTGTCCCTAATTTTTCTTACTTAAAAGAATAATAAATTCAAAGGATTCCTGAGGTACAAGGGGAATATTTTGAAATGAATGCTCAAGAAATATGAATATCTGACATTCCAATAATTATCACTCTGTTGGCTGTAATATTACCTGTGCCCTTAAAACCATATAGTTCTTATGACATGGGTCTTTATATTTCATTGGTTTGTGTATTTTACCAGCAAATAATTGCAGTCTTCATTTATATATTTTACTCTTACCCATTCATTTTATAAAATCTAACGAATGAGCAGAAATGAATGAACCATAGAGGGGTTTTTGTTTTATTTTTAATCATACCATTTTCCTAGTATTTGAGCATTGCTAGAATAAACTGAACCAAAGCCTTTTTTCCTCAATTATAATGGATACTGACTTACTTCCTACTGAATGCTAGTAAAACAATAACAATTTTAAAAATAATTTATATATAAAGATGCAATTTGAATCAAATGTGTTGGATGCCAAGAGGTACCTCTGAAAAAGGGATTATAAGGGATAATCAGAAACATATATAAATAATTTTGTTTTTATTCCCGTCTGGCTTGTCTATCTTAATGAAAGCAGTCTCACTTTATTCTGTTTATGGACCTTTGTCATCTGGTCTGATAACTGCTCTTGCATTTACTTCACCTTATCTGATGCAGTGTCTTCAGAAGATTTTGCAGAAGAATCCAGGATTAATGGAACGAACACAGTTAAAGGTTCTTCTTCTGGACTGTCAGACTGCAGTTTTGATTCACCATCTAGAACTTCATTAGTGTTTTCTTCTTCGGCCATAAGGGATGTCTTGATGGATTCTTCTGTTAGCTCCCCATTGAGTGTTTCCTAAAATAATATTTATGAAGTCAAGCCAGTGCACTAGAACAGGGGGTGTCAACCAGGGGTACACATACACCCAGGGGTACTTGAGAAGGCCCTAGGGAG
>NW_017729024.1:127488698-127490880 GCF_001723915.1 Gavialis gangeticus
GTACTTGAGAAGGCCCTAGGGAGTATGGGTGGGCGGGCGGGGACATAGCCCTGCCACGCACAATCCCACGCTGCCACTCAGGCACCACCCAACCAGCCAGGCGTGGGAGAAGCTCGCATGCAGTGGCTGCCACCACTCCACGTTTGGCTGCGTGCCAGCCCCACCATCCACTCCCCACTCCGCATCCAGCTGCCGGGGGTACACTGATCCAAAAAGGTGGAAAACCCCTGCACTAGAACATCAACAGGTATTGTCTACAGTGCAATCCAAAAAGGTGTGAATGCAACTTGTAAAAAGATACCCAAGTTAGCTTGGATATTGGTAGTATTGTACCTATAGTGGCATGAAGTTCAGTATGAACTAGACATTTATCTATGGTCCAGGTTTTGTAGTCCATGCTGGACCTTCTATGCCAAGGCTATGCAGCTGTTGATAGAAGTTTAAACCTAGTTCAGGTATGTCTCTACAAGCTGCAAACAGACCTTTGAGTTACAATGTAGACATATCCACTGTAACAAAGTTCAAGGGGCAAAACTTTGACACAAACACAGCATATAAGATTCTACTTACACACTGACATAGCTTTTATGTTTAATTTTTAAAAATGTCGTTAATGAAATACATATATTTATAATAGTTAAGTTTTTAATATGTTGGCAAAACATGCTTAAAATTGACAGGAGTCATAATTACACCACAAACCACCAGTTCCTGGAAAGGGTCATATTTTCCTTAAAGATACAGGATCAGATTCTCATCTCTGCTCCAACTCCTTTGTGACATTCAAACAGCAACTGGGAAGGGAAGCTGGGGACAAGGGGAGATTCACCTTACAGAAGATCTTGTGGGCCCTAATGGTTACAGTAAGAATCAAGGAAAATTTCCCCCAATTCTAATTCTGTATAAGCTTCAGCTTTAAATTGTGCTTGCAATAATCCTGTATAAAAGGAGATACAAGCATAGGTCATGGCAGTGAGGAGCACAGAAAAAATGGTTAGCTCTTGCTCAGATGTAAATGGAAAAAAGGGTTCCTCAGTCACCATCACCATCTCGGTCTCATCCAATCAAATTCAGGGCACTTGCTCCACACGTGCTCTGGGGGTTGGGGGAGGGGAGGCACTTTAAAATTAAAGCAGCTCTGAGAGCCGCTCTAATTAAAGCGCCCAGAGTATCTCATGCACCAGTGTGCTCATGATTCAAAATAGTGGCAGGGGCACTTGAATGAAAGTTTGTTCAAGGAGCATTAGGTGAAGCACCCCTGCCCCCATTCTGAAGCGCAGGGACACTGATACACAAGATGTAGGAGGCTGGTGAAGTGCAGTAATTACCATGTTCCAGCAGACTCGATTAATCAAGTATTACAACATGTCGATGCAGACTCTCAGCACATCTACAGGTACACTCAGATTTTACCTCCTTCTCATCTTGTTTCTCAGATGGTGACGTACGTAACTCTTCTGTTTCCATTAATGATGTGTCCTCATCTTCAGGTACTGATTCTTCCTCATTTTCAACTGTATTGTCTCGTTCTTCTACTAACTCTTCTGAACTTTCAGATGTGCATGCAACAGGTTCAAGCCTGCAACGGGAAATTAGATGCTGTCTTTTTTTTATTTTAGGTTAAACAAATCACTGTAGAGGTGCCATTTAACAATGAAAAAAGACTTTCCCACATAATTACTGTACTTACCCAAATCCAACACAGTTTCAAATTTAAGAGGACCCCAAAATATATAGATTCTATACATGGAAAATTTATAAATTGGTTATAATTATCCATTGGGGTGCACCAATAAAGATTTTTTTGGGCTGATACCAATGGCTAATTATTAACAAGCCACTATCGGCCAATACCGATTGCTGATATGCAGCCGGGCAGCTTGGAGAGCTGGTGTCCAGCTGGTAAATATGTTGTGGGGGAAGGGGCAGAGGGAAGGGGCATAGGGTGGGGGCAGATTGTGGCCCCTGCAGTGAGGGTGGAAATAGAGCTGGGGCTGGAGCAGGCGCTGCCCATGCTGAATGGGAAAAATACAGCAATTTGAATACATATGTTACTTTTAAAAAAGACAGCTATGCATTTACCTTCTGAAAATACACCCCAGGGGAGCTATGGGGGGTGTGCCCCCTGGATCTGTGCACGGGGTGAAGGTGGACTGCCACTGTGGACTGGGACTGGGCTCTT
>NW_017729024.1:127491026-127491616 GCF_001723915.1 Gavialis gangeticus
CGGCAGCATTGTGGAGGCTATGGGGTGGGCTGAAGCCACCCCAGAATTCACTGTAGTCACCCCATAGCCCCCCTCCCAGTGCTGCCGCTGCTGCCCACCCCAAGAGCAGACCTGGTCCAGCCCCACCACCAGGAAGAGCCTGGTGTTGCCCCTGACCCAAGCCCACAGCAGCAGCCCACCCTTGCTCCGCATACAGATCAGGGGGCACATACCCCCCATGGCTCCCCTGGGGTGCATGTAGCAGTAGGATCTGCCCTCACCTCCCCAGATGAGCTTCTTGAGGCTCAGTCTCGTGCCCTGCCCCAGCTAGGAAGCGCCTGCCCCAGCCCCATTCCTTCCCTCACCACAGGGGTCTTGATCTGCCCCACCATGCCCTTTGTCTCCTCGCCCCACCCCGCCCAACAGGCTTACCAGCCAGATGCTGCTGTCCAAATTGCTGGGCTCGCTGTGCACATGCTGTGGCTGAATACGCACACGTGGCATTTATTGGCAACATTAATTAGCCACATCAGCCAAAAAAAAGCCAACTGCCAATACTGTCAATTTTCATTTTTTATCAACAACAAAAAAAAACGGGGGGGGGGGGGGGG
>NW_017729024.1:127496616-127508444 GCF_001723915.1 Gavialis gangeticus
GAATCTAGTGGCCTGTTACAAACTAGTCAG
Source organism: Gavialis gangeticus (assembly GCF_001723915.1). NCBI lineage: Eukaryota > Metazoa > Chordata > Crocodylia > Gavialidae > Gavialis > Gavialis gangeticus. The sequence goes on from NW_017729024.1 coordinate 127,496,647, forward strand.
GGGGGACCAGCAGGCACTGGGGAAGTGTCCCTGTTCCCCCGAGCACTAGCAGGAGTGACCAGGAACAATGGTCACAAGCTGGCAGAGGGTAGATTTAAGCTAGATATCAGGAGGCGCTACTTCACGGTCAGGGCGGCTAGGATCTGGAACCAACTTCCAAGAGAAGTGGTGCTGGCTCCTACCCTGGGGGTCTTTAAGAGGAGGCTAGATGAACACCTTGCTGGGGTCATTTGACCCCAGTACTCTTTCCTGCCATGGCAGGGGGTCGGACTAGATGATCTACTCAGGTCCCTTCTGACCCTAGAAACTATGAAATCAGTGCCAATACAATATGGACCTCTATTATCCATGTATAGTATCTAATCAGTGGAGAGTCATCTTAATTTGTACCTCTCACTGCTGTAGTGAGAAATCTGAGTGTACCTGTAGATGTGCTTGGAAAAGAAGTGGCAGAGGGTAGGCAGTGGAGTCAAGCAGCCTGCCCCCTGTCTCCTCCACAACTGGCCCCTCTGCCACCTGCACCCCCTTGGCACTTGCTCTCCCCACTGCCTGAGCCCCCTGGCACCACTTACCCTCAGTCACGGATCTGTCTCCAGTCCTGTTCCAGCCCAAGGCATAGAGCATCTAGTGTCACTGGCCCCTGCCTGGCCAAGTAGTAGTGGCTGCAGCAGCAACAGCTCTTGCCCCGCCCCCAGCCTTGGCCAGGCCCCAGCACCAGGGCTGGAGCTGCTGACACCTGCTAACAAAGCTGGAGCTGCGACTTAGGATGACAGGCAGCAGGGTGTTGGGGGATGGCAGTGGCTGCAGCTCTGACTCTGACCCCAAGCCTGGGTCCGTGTCAGAGCTGAAGCCAAAGCATCCACCTGCCTGCTCCCCACCTTGTACTCAAATTCAAGACAAGGGACTTCCCCCTCCTCCCATGCTGAATGGGAAAAATACCAAAATTTGAATAAAGATGTTACTTTTAATAAAACAACTATAAACTTACCATCTGAAAGTAGGAACTCAAACCCCAAAAAACTGACAGTGGCCAACCCCTGAACAGTTTACAATTTTTTTCTTAAAACTAGATTATTACTGCAGAGGTATATAAAACACAGGGTTCTCTCTATGTGTGAATTTAACACAGAAAAACAACCAACCAACATCTTCATAGGGAATTTCTGCTTTGGCAAATGCATCCCTTACTTATAGGAAATTTGGAAGATGTGAAGAAAAATAGCAATTTATCCCAATTCTAGTACAGTCTCATACAACTTTGTTGCTTGTTTAATTTTGTAGAACTAAAATGGTACAGGACCTATAAAGCATATAAATGAATAGATATTCAAGATAGCAGATATACCAACCACAGTGGACAGGATACAAATGGCTAGAAGTGAACAGATGATGTAACCAAAAGGTAATGGTCTCTCAGAACATTTACTCTGCACTACTTTACAGCTTTAAGTGCCTTTAAATTTCATATATGAACAAAGAAACAATAGTGTGCACACTTGGATTGTATCAGGTTACTTCATACCACCATACATTTCATTACCTTGCTACTGGTAGTGGTAGTGCATAAATCTCCACTCCCCTAATTTTGAGGTATAGCAGCCAACTTCTCAAATGCCCCAAAGGTCAATTCTCTGCAGCTAGAAAGTCATGAAGCATTATGTGCTGGTCTGTGAAACAGGTACTTCAGAAACACTGAATTAATTTTGGCTATTTCAGACACTGTCCAACATACAGGAGCACATTGTCTGAGAGTGCATAAATAGCAGCACAATCTCTCTTTGGTTCCATTTACCACTTCACTAGGAAAATTGTAGAGTACATGAAGGCACTCAGCTTGGAAAATCTGAGGAAATAAAATTTCTTCATTTTAATTGGGTCAGGTTTCTCTAAGGAAATCCATCCCTGCTCATCAAGCCATGATAACAGATGCCAGATGGACATGTTATAGGAATGCAGGTATTTTACACAAGCCACATTCCAATTACTGTGAAGAGGTCACTTGATCTTGTTTCTCTGGCTTTAACTTGCGGTGCTGTTGTAATAGAATACATCCAAACTCCTCTGAATCACCCTATGTTTTGGGGTTTGTTTGTTTTTGTTTTGTTTTGTTTAACAGACCCAAACAATCAAGTTTGAGAGATACTGAGTGAAAAGATTCTCCTCAGTTTTCATGACAGATTTGTGGCATTTTGGCTGGTTACGGATGTAAAAAACAAAAAAAAAAACAAAAAACAAAAAAACCTCAACACTTTACTTTAAACCCCACACTCCCCCGCACCAAACCCAGCACATGCCCATAAGAGGCATCACATTAGTGGAACCCGGCTGGTCCAATCTGTATAGATCAAGTGCTTCAGCATGGCTTTTTTGGCACTTCTATCTAACAGCCGATTGAATCAGCTTTAGATACAAGTGCCCAACCTATACAGACACTGCAGAGCCAAGCTGACCTAACACACCACTTCTTCCAGTAAAGCCTTTTTTCCTCCACATCTGTCAGTGCCCTTTGGTATTTCTTTTTGTTTGTTAACATACCCCATGATATTTTTCTACATTAATCAGTAATTCCATGTATACATAGCCTTACAGGAACTGTTTTAGCAAACAAGATGGAAGTCAGACAATTTATTGTATCCCAGCTTCTAGTTTACAAATACACATCCACATACATCACAAATGGATGACCATAATTTTAGATCAAGGCATATTTAGACTTTGATTCTGAAGGAGACCAATAATTTAATCAAGGAAGATTCTGCCTTGAGTACAGGGCTAGAGTAGATGACCTCTTGAGGTCCCTTCCAGATTTATTTCTTCTATAAGTCCAATACCAAAAAAGATTAATGCACAATCGAACTAAAAATCTGGGCTCGTCTATGTGATGGGATTTACTCTGTGCTAACTGGAACTCAGTAGCCGCATCCAAACAAACAGGTAGCACTTACATCACTATGAATCACTGCTTCCACATGGGGAGATTTCCACTCAGCAGTGTGCAGGACAGGTGTCCCACACTCCTCTGCAGCATTGCCAGGTTCTGGCAGCACATCATGAAATATCTGGTAGCTTCCAGATTGCCATCAGGTGTGGAACACACTGGAAACTATCTCTGTAAGTCCTACAATTCCTCTTATACTTTCCCATATGATTCACTATTCTGAGTAGCCAGCCACTTTCAGACTCCACATCGACCATCATCATCAACCAAAAACTCTTTGCACTGAAATTCTGCTAAATGAAAATACACAATGGCTTCCCAAAGACCCTGCTATGGATAGGATTGCAACTTTTCAGGCCAAACACCGACTACAAGAAGTTTGGCTGCAGGTTTTGTAACAGCAGCTACAGCTACCCCTTCCACCCTACAGCTACAACGAGTGGAGGGGGGAAGCAGGATGAACAAGAACATTGAGGTGGAATAGTCATTTTAGGACAGACCTTTCTCATAATGGATTTACTGTGTGCAGCGGGCTCTCTACGCTCACACAGTAACCATCAGCATCAGGTAGTTGAGAGGACTGCGCTTTAGACACAAGAGGCCAAATTTTGAGATGACAGGGCACTTTCCTGCACATCCAGGGACAGCCTGTCCTGGCACTGTAGAGGCATTACACCAAGATGAGAGTTTCTTTTATTTTCAGAAGAATATTGTCATCACCATCTGAAAACTCACAACCCCGACTGATCAGTAGCTACCAGACTGATGTGGACAGATTGATAGTTAGGCCTGTAAGAACCCACTCATCCTCTGCCATCAGTATGAAGATTTTCACTGGACATATGGATTCTAGAAAAGCATCTGTTAAGTACCATTTAAAGCAGGAGCAGGATGACAGTGGAGCATAACTTTTGGAAACTGAAGGTAAATGCCAGCCACCAACTGGGCAGCTGGCTTGAATTCTTACTGCCTACTGGGTCTTTACAACATCTGAGAGAACAAAGGATTGAGTCTCGCCAAGGGCAAGGGGGCAGAGATCTAGGGGATTTCAAGATGCTTTCAGCAACCCACAAGACATCCTCTCCTAAATGACAAATCAGGACACAGTCTCAGGAATGCCTTGTGCAAAAACTTCATGCACAGTATTTATCATTTTGGAAGCATGCTTTGCTTTACACTTTTGAGCTGCTTGTCTGACACAGTCTGCTGGGCTACATGTAGTACCTGTTGCTATACTACATTTGTCTAGTGTACCAGGCAGCCATTTCTTAAACAGAATAATTCATGTGAATTCAGGGTGCGGGATGCATCAGCACTGGGTAAGGTGCTTTTGTATGCCTTTATTTTACCTAGAATGGTGGGCACAAATTTATTCTGGAGGAAATGTAGCAGTAGCCAAGGTTCCTTCCCTGAGTAGCACTGGGATGTTGCTTTGTGAAGTCTTGCTCGTTTCTTTTGTGGGTCAATGAATTCTAATATTGTGGAACTTGAGCACTCAGTGGCTGGTCATTTTCACTGCTGTGGCCCACCATCTTAGGGGACTGATTATCAACATGATCAATTTTGTTAGACATGCTTTGCAGATCCTTTGTAGAGGTCACAAGCAGTGTACAACAGTCTTCCTCTGTACAGGAACACATTAGCCACTACACAAAACTAAAAAAATGAACTTTAAAAATAAAATCCCCACTCCCCACTTCATTTTCCTGAAGTACAAATGTGTAAATGCTGTGCAGCAGAAGAGGTTTGAATGAAAGGACAAGGTTTCAGTTCACAAGCTTTGAGCTTCTGGCTTGATGCAGAAAGCCAAACAGGCACCGTGACTGGCCTTTCCACATGCACAGGAGCCTGGGGTTAGAATGCCATGGCAGCAACTCCACATGCAACTTGAAAGAATCACGTTTTTGGTGCCAGACTGGAAGAAACTGCAGCAGGGGGTTCTAGCGGTGGCTTGCTGCCCCAAAAAGGAAGAGCCTCAAAATTCTGTAGAACTGGAGCTGTTGAACCTCAAGGCTGGTGCAACACCAGTGGGTGAGCACCAGTTTCGATATCAGTATCAGAAAGCATCTGCCTGCACATTATCTCCACCAGCTGCCTCTGCATCATCCTATCCATTTCTGCCATTTCCTGAGTAACGGAAGGCTCCTCTCTGCCGCCCCTTTTCTTCTAGTTCCTTGGAAACAGAGGGGCTCCTCTCTGTCCTTTGGCTTTCCACCCTTAAGAAACCACAGCCATTCTGAGACAACCAGTTACTGTTCATTTTCCAGCATCCAGACCAGCACAGATACATTTTCTTCACGCTACAATTCTGCAATGCCATCCTTGAAGTCTCTTCCTCATCTTGGGAGACTCTGAAGAGGGTAACGTGCTTAAACTGAGACTCTGACAGACTTCAGGTGCCTGAAGTCCATAACCCCCACTTAACCCTTAGGTACCTGGAAGGCCATAGATGATTACATTTTGAGTAAAGTTCCCAAGACTGCTAGAGTTCTGCTTTTGTTCATGCCCATGGTTGCTGCCATCTTGGCAGAGCTGATCAGCCTGCCACCCACCTAACACAGCAATTCAATTTCTATCCAGAAAGTAATCATCCCTGCACTTAAATCCCCCTGAAGGTTGTGATCTGGTAGATGTATTCTGAGCACATACTGACAGCACCGAGTCCCAGATAAAACATAAGTCATGGTCACCTTCATTCAGAAACATGCGTCAATGCCCACCTTTCATATAACAGTACAGTGGTTAGATCACTCACCCAGGGTCCAGGAGACTGGAGTTTGATGCTCTCTACACAACTTGAGGAGTTCAAGTTCCTATCTCCCAGTGTGCTACCCATCAGGCTATATGCAGATTTAGGTGTAGGGCCATTCTCCACCCTCCTGCTGAAGATATGCAATTATGCAGTTAAGAATTCAAGATTCCTTAGGACAGGGCCCTGACAGGCATTATATTTATCACACAATTAAAGTGTTAATCATGTAATAAATTGTAACATACCACATGTCCAGCCAAGTTATCACAGGATAAAATGGCAAACTAGCCACAGTGATGTTTCACATTTAATATAGAACATCTTTGTGGCTGTTCTGTATTGTGCTTTAAATTTGAACACCTGGCATACAGCCCACCATTGGGATGCATGCCAAGACTTTAAATGTCCCCATGCAAGGGGAGCCTATTGGCTTCCTGTGGCAGGGTCATTTAAAAGCCACACTGCAGGCCACTGCCAGGCTCACAGGTCCATGGCAGCTCCATCACTTACTGATCTCCAGCTCCGCATGCCCCAGTGCATGTGCAGCCAGCTACACACTCTGGCAAATGCTGATTTAACTAAATAATAGGATTTGAGGAATTTTATTCCAGATTCCAGCAAGTGTGCATCCTACTATGCCAGACCTTTAACATCTGGCATAGAAGAGACCATTGTTAGGATCTGGGATAAAATTGCTTAGATCCCATTGTATTATTAAATTAATATCTGCCAGGGACCTCAAAAAGTGAACAAGAAGGGGAAGGGCATGATTAGCTCAATCATTTGGGGCACCCACAAATCCTGTGTCTTTGCTTCCAGGACTGCATATGCATTTTACATTAAAAGTCATTGGATAAAAAAAAACACAGGAAACATCCTGAGAGTACAGACCAGAACTACCTAACAGTGGAAAATTGTCCCTGATCAATGAGACTAAACAGCAAAGGAGGCTGTTTATAAAAGGCAAAAGAAAACTGAGCAAGGTCCGTTTTGCTGTTATTCAGAACAGTACCTCCTAATGGCACGTGGCTGGAGGTGCTTAGTAGTCTGGGTTGCAACTCAAAAGAAAGCAGCCTTGCTCTGCAATATCAGAATACTTTCAAGATCTAAAATTCCACTTCATATCACATTTGGTCACGCCCATGTGTTGCTCTGCCATTACTGCTACTCTGTAGTATGTGTCAGGCACAGTGAAATCCAATTTCAGTTTCCTGTTAGAAGCACTGTGCATGGCATTTCCTACCTAGAGTTTGCTTACTCCTGCAGTTCACTTCTTGATCAAAATCAAGAATCTGAGTCCATGATTTGTACTGATAAAAAGATTTTAAAAAGGCAGCCATCAGATCATGTAGTGATGACTTGCTAAGATCAGCTTTCATATCTAACTTACACTGATGAACCAATTTATTCACTTGCTTCATCTAAACCAGGAATGTTCCTCTAATCCAGCCCTGTAGGTTGGATGGGGGACACTGGGCCAATCTTCAGGTGAGATCAGGCCACATGAGCCAGCACACAAGACCAGTACAGCAGGGTGTTTCATGCAGTACACACTCCATGCTAACTCCCTGTGCCACCTGCAGTGTGCATGACCTGTCCAGTCCCAGAGGCAAGCATGTGCTGACTCCACTCCAGGGTTTGCTCTGCATTTGATACATGGGGCTGGCCCTGTGCACTGGCTCTGGGGTTGGTCCAGATTGGGTTCCAGGCTGTCTGCATGTGCTGGAACCAGCTCACAAGACGAGTCCGGCAGGGCACCCCATATTGACCCTGTGCACCACATACAGAGTGAGCCCTGGAGTAGGGCCAGCATGTGCTGCATGCAGCACACAGGGTTGGACCAGCTATGTATGATGCACATGGCATAAGAGGCCAGCATGGGGTACCTGTGTGCTGGCTCTGATGCAACTTGATTCAGCCCAGCTTCAGAGCTAGTGCATATGGCTGTTCTGGCATGGGTGCTGCATACAGCGCATGCCCTGGACCAACTTCTTGTGCTGTAAGCAGCATCCGCAGCACTGAGTCCAGCCCACATGCAGAGACCAGCTCTGCACACTGCTTATAGCACACTGAACTGGTCTGAGACCTACAGGCCAGATCACAGAGCTCCGTGGGCCAAATCTGGCCCAGAAGCCATGTTTGATATCTTTGATCTAAAAACACCACATACTTGAATTAAAAGTATGGGGTGCTCAGACCTTAAACACATTTACACTTTTTTTTTTTTTTTTTCAAACCTGGCATAGCTGGTTCATGAACATACTGAAGGGCAAGAGAAGGAGCCACCATACAAATGGGTAGCTGTGGTTAGCAGACTGACCACTGCAAAGGGCTCAGGTCAACTCTTACATTCTCACGAACTCCGAACACTTTATTTAAGTCCCCGAATCAGGTATGCATTCCTCCCCCTTCCTCCCCCCATATGCTCAGAAGCATGTTATCCCTCTTCTCTTCCCACATCCTCTACCCACTGTTGCCACTGTCTCTGGCTGCCCCAGAGGCAGGGGTGGGGTTAGGGAAGGCTCCAGAGTTGCTCCTGCCCACTCCAGCTGGAATCTACAGAGCAGTGTCAGACAGGTTCCTCCTTCCCACCCAGTCCTTCCAGGTGTTCCCTGCCAGCCAAGGAGTAGGCAGGGGGAAGGGAACCACCTGCTGCCACAACTGCTGTTGTAGCAAGAAACTCAACCCTTTTGTCTGTCCCCTCCCCCCCCAAATGTGAAGCTTCTCCATATGGCAAAAGCCTCTCTTTTAGTATTTGCCCCCTTTTGGGGATGCTTTCTCTTTTCTACCTTTTCTTCCTTCCTCTCACTCTTTCTTTTATTATATCATTATTATTTTTTATATAAGGTGTATTTGTAGTGAAAATAGAGCTTATAGATGCTTTTACAAATGTACTTTAAGTTTAAAAATAAGTTCTACCATGTAACAATGTTAGCAAAAGCAGGAATCTCTTTATGGAGCTGGTCCCTGAATGAATCATGTGGTTGATTGTGTAACACAGTAGCTAGTCTAGATAAGCATGTTAATAAGTGGCAATTAACACCTACAAAATCAGAGAACAAGGAGAGGAAAGAATCAATAAAGAGCCAGGAATTCCCAGAAGCTTCATTGTTAAAGGTATGGAAGCCCCCGTTTGAACTAGTCAATGCTGGAAACAGACCCTTGGGGCTGAAATACCCCCTGATCAACCACTTCCAGAGCTCTATTCATCATGGCAGTGAATCAATCAAAATTCATCAATGGACTCCTGAGACTGCACGTACATGCGGACGTGACCCCTGGGGCTGACAGCTGCCATCCAGCAGTTACCAAGAGGGATGTCCCTTGAGGTCAACGACCCCTGATAAGCCCAAGAACTGGGGAGTCACCAAAGTCTGCCAGAGAGGGATAAAAGACGGTGAAGAATGACCCCCCATGTCACCCTCTTTGACCTGACCATCACCCCTGCCTGTCCAGCCAGAAGGACCAGCTGGCAACCCCCTTGTGCAGCAACACTGCACTGAAAGAAGCCTCAACTGGCCATCAACGGCAGACTCCAGCACTTGGGGATAGGTATATCTTGACACCAGTGCTTAGTGTTCAGAGCTAGCTACCGTGAGTGTGTGTGTGCGTGAGTAAATATGTGCATGTTTGAGGGGATCAGCACCAAGGCTTATGATCTGACTTTTGCATCTGTCCAATAAACTAGAATTTTATGATGATCCCACGAGTTAGTCCTTTGTAGCCAACACTGTCTCCACCTGAAACTGGCTCCACGTGCAGCTTTCCCCCTGCTCCCAATCGTCCTGGAATAGTGGGAACAGTGGCAAGAAGGGGAAGGGAGGGGAAAGGAGAAGAACTTGCCACTGTGTACAGAGAAGGGAGAAAGGAAAGAAGATCGTTACCTGACTGAAGGAATTAAAAAAAAGACCCTGTCTGTTGCTTCTGCAGTGTGGTTTGCCTTCCCTTGTGAGCAAGAGTGCAGCCATCCCTGCAGCACTGTTGCTACTCTCATACCCCCTTTGCAAGATCCTGGATCTGTCCATGGAAGGGATTAGCTTACAGCTATCCAAGATGGTAAAGTGATACCAGCATGCATCACAGCATGCAACAACAACCAACGCAAAATTAACAATGCTTACTGGTCTCTTCTGCAGTGCTGCTGGCAGCCTGAGTGCTTTCAGTGAAAAAAGGCTGGGTTTTCTTGAAAATTGAAGAGCTCCTGCTGCAAGGTGCATCTCTGTGCAGAGGAGTGACTGATCTCACAGTTTTGTGTCCTATTTTGTATCAGCCATGTCCAAGATGAAGCATGGTCAAAGCTGATTATCTCCTACCAAATCCTGTTTACCTTCTCATAATATGGGCAAGTAGCTGAAGCACTGCCAGAGATCCGATGCTTTCCTTTGCTTTCTTGTAAGCAATATTCATATCCCTTATTTTAAAACAGCACTGCACAGTTTCTCAGTTATGACCCCGATTGGCTATCACATCAGGAATTACCTCATGCATGTCTAGACTCCAAGGTTTTCACAACTGTTCCCTCTCCCCAGGGGGCAAGGTGATCCACAGACTCAGCATAGCTCTATCTGGAAGCACACTGAAGCAGCACAGCACGGGACTAGAACAACAGGGTAGCTGTGCCAACTCCTGGAGTGCTGCAACGTTGATGAACAATAGCTGGCTGCACATCAACTTTTAAAACAGGGAGATGACATCTAGTTACCTGACCCTTCCCCTCAAAGCAGTAAAGGGCACACACATAAACAGCACTTCCAATTAGGACAGGGCACAAAGCAGTGTGAAAGGGCAGAACACCAAAACAACTATATAAACAGTACCATGATGTAAATTTATTCTGAAGTGAAATTACTACTGTTTCCAACAAAAACAAACCATAAGAAATGATGACATGGGGACACAGATCTTTTTCCATCAGTGCAGATTGACGTATAACCAGACATGTAAGTAAGCTCTGTAAAGTCTGTGTTTATTCTGTGTTTCCCAATATCCACCAAGTTTATACAAGAAGCACAAACTATCATTTTTGGTGCAATCACTTTGCAGTTGACAGCTTGCTTCCCTCCCCATCAGTTCAGGTAATCAGAAAATTTAGATCAAAAGCAGGGGTAGAATCACTTTTGCTGTCCAACAGAACATAGTTTCTCAACCTGTGGTATGCGTACCCCTGGGGGTATGTGAAACACAGGCAGGAGGTATGCAGGTACCCCAGCACGCTCTCTCTCTTGCCCCTTCTTCCTTTCAAAACTATGACAAAAAATGTTAAATCCCCCAGTAATAATTTGGTGTAAGCCCTCCTAGCTTTGGCCAACATCACCTCTAGCCCAGGTACATACTTGAGTTGTGCACCCCCGATGTAAACAGTGGCAACTACCCACCCTAGATCAGACATCTGTCATATCACAGCCTTATGTACACAGCCCTTCTTCCAACATATGGCAGTAAATATCAAAACCACTGGAAAATTGAGGGTTAGGGTACTTATTAAAATTTTCAGAAGTTACGGGGTGCTTGCTACTTAAAAGGTTGAGAAACACTGCAATAGAATACAGCAGGTACCTATAGGCATTATACACTTCTAACACCATTGAAACTACAGAATGAAAAACTACAGCCTTACCCACTTTCTGATGCCTGATGAATGTTCTCACCCTCTCCTTGCAGAGCTTCAAGTTCAGATTCCTTGCTATTTTTTCCTATCCTGGGACGTTTTAAATGACTGCTCCGTGTCCGAGTAGAAACAGGAGTAACAGCAAACTCTTAAAGAAACAGCAAAATTAATGGAAATGAAAAAAACTACATGCACAAACACTATCTTCCTAGATCAAGACAACAAAATACCTTTTTATTTCATTAAAGTGGCCATGGATAGGGCCTAACTGAAATATCACTTCATTGCAAGTACTATTTTTAAGTGTACGGTGCCTTTCTTCCAGATTTCAAAATATTTGAACCAGAGGTAGGCAACCTTTTCTGGCTGTGGGCTGCCCCACCCCAGGTCAAAGGAAGGTGAGTGGGTGGGTGGGTCCTAGGACCATGCCACTGCTTGTGTCCTGTCCCCGCCCCCAAGGTGGCACAGGAAAGTGGCCACAGAAGGCACCCCATGTCCAT
>NW_017729024.1:127513444-127515847 GCF_001723915.1 Gavialis gangeticus
GTGAGTGGGTGGGTGGGTCCTAGGACCATGCCACTGCTTGTGTCCTGTCCCCGCCCCCAAGGTGGCACAGGAAAGTGGCCACAGAAGGCACCCCATGTCCATGGATTGGATCCAAGGGTTTTATGGGCCAGAACTGGCCTGAGGACCACAGGCTGCTGACCCCCAACTTAAACAATAGTTAGGCCTCACAACACCTCAAAAAGATTATAATATAATATTATATCTAATTTTGTATATGAATGGAGGTGCACAGAAATTAAAAATAGTTAAGTGGACCCCTATCCTCTAAAATACAAGGACAATATTGATAAATCAGCACTTTTTTATTTTATTTTATTTTACCTGCAGAACTGCTTGCCTCCATGTCTGTGGTATCCTTTGAAGAATCAGTCTACAGAAAAAAACAAAAACCAAACATACACAAGGTTATTTAAAAACAAAAACAAAACCTACTGAAGTTACAAAGTAGCAATTCCCTAGAAGAACAGTTACATTCTAAAGAGGGGAAAGGGAATGGGGAATGAAGAAACAAGGAAAAAGGCAGCAGCATCTTTTCCCATGAGTAATCTGCTTTTCTCTAAAAAAAAATATTTTAAATATATTTAAATTTAAAAGTGTCTAAATATATTTTTTTCTACATTTCGGTTCTGATATTTACTTCAAATTGTCATGCAATACAAGAGCACCTATTCACACTTAACATTATCAAAACTGGTAATAAATTTATTAACTCTTGTTACAGGTAATGGAGGTGATAAGTCAGGAAAACAAAAAACACATGTTTATGTATACTAGCTAAAGTATGAAGAGCTAGAAGTCTGTTAAATTTGTGAATAAAAAGATTACTCTAGCCATAGCTAGAACCACCAATCACAATTCTATTTTTATAATACAATTCTATTTTTATAATAATTTTTAACACAGTATAAACTTCATTTTAAAAAGGCTACAATTAATTATATTGTCCTAGACTAGATTACCTAAAGTAGCCATCACTAATGATCTCCACATGCACTGCTGAGCTTTCAGTCACATTGTTCAAATAATATATTCTTCTACAAGACCATCAGTGGTTTACAACCATTCTGTAATACATTACTATTTGAGATTGCTTCATACAAATTTTAACATAGAAGGATTGATTTAGCTGTACATTATTCCTTGCATTACACATACAAGCACTTTTTGGAAAGTTTATCCTATCCTTCGCTGCTCCCAAGTTCTCAGCAGGCTACAGAATTTTGTATTGTTAATGCAGTTCTCTGGAAAAAAGCTACCAGTGGTTTGAGCAGTTTGGAAGGAGTTGGGCTGTTTTGCCACTCTGGCTCCCCAACAATCTTTCAAATCCTTCACAACATAGGCATCTCCTGTTTCCTTCTCCTTTCTGTGTATAGGAATAGGTGGTGACATTTTTGTAAAACCTGAATTCCTAGTTCACCACTCTGGAAACCTTAACAGCAATTAAATGCTTTCTTCCCCAATATAATTGTGTCACTGCATCAAACAACCTCAGCTAAACAGAGTTGTCAGAGATTTCTGCTTAGATAAGCAGTGGAGTCAATTGTCATTGTTACATTTCAGAGTTGGAAACTTACTGTTATGAATTAAAGCAGAATCAGTCATTGCTTTAGGATGTTTACAGACTCAAAGAAAAAAAAATCACCATTATTTTCTTTTCATTTCTCCTTTGGGAAGCACTTTTATTTAAAGCAGGAGCACTAGCTGAAGTCATTTCACTTGGACTATGAATTTCTGACATCAGTAACTATTTTTTGTGCCTTAAACCCTGAATCTGCCACCACTGCAGTCAATGGGAGCTTTGGCTTTCACTTCAGAGTAGTGTTAAGCTTTAATTTTGCAGCCAGCCTGCCAGCTACTGAAATAGTCTCTGCTTAGGAGCTTCATCCTGTTTACTACCAAGTCCATTTTACTTGTTTAGTACAACACAAGTTCACATGCATTAACATTCAATAGTATTTGCTGAATACCTAGCTTTATTTTATAGCATTTCTGTCCCAAGAAGCAGCTTCATAATATTTTAACAAAATATTAAAATACAGGCAGTCCTTGACTTGCAACGTTCTGCACTTAGAACGTTTGTAAATTGACATCGTTTCAACTTTCTGACGTCAGTTTCAACTTACAACATTTGATCCGATTTGACACCATGCCACCCATCTCCCTGGAGAACATCTGTCCAAACTTCCTTGGACACTTTCTTTAAGAAAGCAGACAAGATTCCAAAAAACCTGCAGCCAGACTCCTGAGAAGACTCCAGCCAAAAATCCTTCAAAAAGTCCAACCAAGAGCCCTTCAAAAAGTCCAAAGTCATCTCAAAGAAGTCCTTCCAAATCAACATGATTACTATTTACAATACAAATACATTAATGTAGCTATATTACT
>NW_017729024.1:127515858-127518354 GCF_001723915.1 Gavialis gangeticus
TAATGTAGCTATATTACTCATCTATAATTGATTGAGTCCAAAATTCTGGGGTATTTTTGCTGAAAATAGGGCATCAGGCCTTGGTTCAGGAATCAATCCCCCACTTATAACATTTTCTTATAGAAAATTGGTTCTGAGTTACAATGTTTCTACGTAAGACAGGGTTTTCAGGAACCAATTACGCAGTAAGTCCGAGGACTGCCTGTATTTCATTGTATATCCGTATGTGGGCAAATTCAGCTGAGAATTTAAATATGTACACAAGCTATCTACATCCTCCCGTGAGGGAACTGAATGTAATCTGTACACTTTACTTTATATTTGTCTGTGATGCAACAGTCTCCAGAGCACAGTTGTCTTCGACTGACATATCTGATGCTTGAGCACTTCTGCACTGTTTGGATGAGTATTGTGCCCTACAGTCATATTCTGAATATTCACCTAAGAAGGCTACAGGGGGCATCTACACAAGATACTATTGCGCAAGTACTAAAGTAGTAGCAAGTACTAAATGTGTAGTAACCAGAGTTACTGTGCAGTAGCACCAGCCAACATCTTTTAGGTGACGCTACTGCACACTAGCCTAATACTGTGCAGTAGCGTATTAGCACTGTCCTTGCTGTTACGTATTACTGTGCATTATTTTTTGGCTATTGCACAGTCAGTGTCTCATGTAGATGCACCCAGGAGGTAGCAAGGAGGTCAACTGCAATCAGAGGTATAACAACACAGTCGGGCACCTGGGGCAGCTGTGACACATGGGCAACGACAACTTCTGGCTGCTTCTGTGCACTGTAGCAGCAGCCATTTTTTTTCTGCCCCTCCACAAAGAAGTCCAAGATAGCTGTCCCAGTCGCCTGGCCATAGTTACACCACTAATAGCAATGCTTTCCTCCCTAAGCCCTCTAATAATCCATCACTGCTAGTTGTTAAACACCATTCAGACATTTCATACTCTTTAACTTACAGGGAAGATAAAAGGAAAGGACCATTTGCTTGCTAGTATTCTACTAGTCCTAGATGAATTTGCAATGTATAAGCAAGCAGCTAGTGCTCCTTTTACAAAAAGATAATGGTGACCCTAGCACAGTCAACACTGCAAACAAGAGCAAAACCTGCTTAACCAGAAGCATTTTTGTCACCATATATTCAGATGACACTTCCTACCACAAGAGCCTCTTAGAAGCAACAAACAACAGGGCACCAATATGTTATTAACTAGTATCAACTGATTTAAAAAAAATCCCTTTTTCATAGTTCCTGAGATGCAAATCAGTTCAATTCAGCTACAACAAGCAGCAGAATAAGCATCTCTCTAGCTTTTTCTGTATTGCAGCCTCAGTGACAAATTGCTGATCTTCAGAGGTGTCTGAGATATGAACAAACAAAAAAGTTAAGTTAAAGGGAACAGGGACTTCAGCTGCTCTGCTGTGCCTGTTTCTTGCCTGGACAGGTGTTAGCCCATTCTGACCCCATGAAAAGCAAAAAGTGACTGAAACAAAGGCTTTCTTCTCAGCTTCTTTCTTCTCCCTGCCCTACACTCCCTGTTCTATCTGCTGCTGTTTTCAGCTCCATACCCGATCTGTAACTCTGCTTTCTGCCTTGTCCCTGATCTGCCACATGCCATACAAAGGCTGCCCATACCACTTGTGGCACCTTTGTTGCAGGTTGGCCACCCCTGCTGTAGGGTAACAGCAGACACCAGGAGAGTTACCACAAGGCATCTCCTGTATGGTAAGACTCCACCCCCTTTTATCTTACTGTAATTTGCTTGTTTATCCATAACCTGATAATAAGTCATAGGTTCTGTGGACTAGCTGTAACTCCAGGTTTCAAGCCTTTGTGTGCACTGTAGAGCTGCTAGAAGTCTAAGCTCCCTGGATTTCTGTAAAGGAGTCACTGAGGGCCAAACAATCCAAGGAAGCAGGGGATAAAGCAGAAGTATCAATACAGAGGTCACAGATTTTTATCAGATCCATGAATCTTATAAATTTATTTGCCAGGATTTGTCTCTGGGTTTTTCTGAGTTTATCCAGTCTTTTAGGTAGAGATTTAGAAATTTATCAAAACAAAATAAAACCATCTCCCAAACAAAGGCTCACCTTTCTGTTCCATAAATATTGTAACTAACAAAGGATTAACATGGGGCAGGCAACATATGGCCCTTGGGCCAGATTTGGCCCACCAAGCAATTACATCTGGCCCACGGGCGGATGCCTGCCAATTCACCGTATCTGGCCTGGCCCCCGGATGCCCCTGCTGTGCTCACATGGGGCCAAGCCCCGCTCACTCCCTGGGGGCACCGCATGCTGCGCTCCCACCCTTGCCCATGGGACGGCCCTGACCCTGGCCCCACAGGTAGGGAAGCAGTGGCAGGCAGGGGAAGTGGTGGCAGTGGCAGCAGTATGCATGGGGAAGTGGCAGCAGTGGTGGATGGGTGGGCAGAGGGAGGGGAGGTCAGGGAGGAGGGGAGGGGGCAGAGGGCGAGGTATTGGG
>NW_017729024.1:127518375-127518770 GCF_001723915.1 Gavialis gangeticus
GTGGTAGCAGGCAGGGGAAGTGGTGGTGGCAGTGGTGGGGGGTGGGAGTGGTAGCAGTGGCGGTGGCAGGTTGGGGAGGGTTGTGGCTGTGGTAGCAGGTGAGAGTGAAGTGGCAGCTGGGTGGGAGTGCAGGTCCCGTGTTGGTGCCCCAGGGCTGGGCCCTATCAGGACCTGGCAGCACAGGACTTGGGTATGTGAGCTCTGCATGATGGAGCCAGTGGCCTGGTCACATGCAGTTCTGGGTCTAACCAGGACCCCACACTGCCAGGGGGTTTCACCTGCTGCTGCCACTGGCAGCATGGATTGTGCACAATGGAGGGTATGTTTGTAGGAGGGCCTCCCACAAACATCCCACCATACACATGCACCCGCACACCCCACACCCCCCCACAACC
>NW_017729024.1:127518817-127548590 GCF_001723915.1 Gavialis gangeticus
CCCCCCACAATATAAAAGAATAAGACTTCATTTTGAGCTATTATAAAATCACCTCTATATACAAGACACACAAATCAGGAAAAAATATTTTTTGAAATAAAATTAAAAGATGTTATTGTAGATGTTTGACTTTTAGTATACAATTTGTTTTTTTCCAGTTCCAAGTTGGCAAACTCCCTTTCCAAAAGGAGTACTTCCAGGGGCAAGGGGAGGAACTTCCAGTGGGAAAGGTCAGGGGCAGCACTTCTGGTCCCAAGATGGCAGCCAGGGGGCAGGGCACCTCTCAGGGGGTGGGGCAGCCCTCAACAGCTCACTAAAATTCCTTAAGCAGCCCTCCAACCAAAAATAATTGCCCCCTCCCGGATTAACAAAACTAAAGGTGTAAAATATATAATTTAGCAAACGCTATAAGAAGCTCCAAACTTGTAGATATACAGAAAACCATGTGTGTACCTACACTTAGCTGTGTTTCAGTCTTTGTGTTCTGTTCATTTCTCATTTCAGATTCCATGGTGGACTGCAGAAACAACTCCTCAGTCTGGGAACTGTTGTTTTCTTTTTGAGAGGCTTCTGCTTTCAAAAGCAAAAACAAAAAACAAATGCAGATACGGTTTACATAACCTGTTACTGGCTCTGAATGCAAGCTTATGTAGGGCCCAATCTTGCTCCAAGTAGAGTCTTTACACTCTCATAAACATGCATCATCAATGAAAATCTGACCATTTCTAAACATAACAGAAAGCTTAGAGCTTCTGTTACTATAAGTAGAGAAACTGCAGCAGCTAGAACCCAAGCAGCTAAACAGGAGCTCACTGTAAGAGGAAAGGCAGTAAGTGGCCCATCACAGTAAAGGGCACACCTGCAACCAGTCTGGAGAAGTCTCCTGATTGGAAGGGGGCTGTGCTTAGGGAACATACAAGTCCAAGGCCTGAATCAAGGCAGGCAGTCTGACCCTGCAGGCAACAGGAAGAGGCGACTGTAGCTGAACAACAGACTGGGATCCTGTTATACCTGCGAGTTGAAAGCAAGGTGCTGAAGGTTTTCAAGGAGCTGGGACCCAGGATGAGGAGGGCTTTCTCATAGACCTGCTGGCTTAGAGTTGCATTACAGTCAGTGGGCTCAGAGTTTGGTTACAACTGATGGGCTTATGTTTCCTTTTAAGTTTCTGGTTAAGTTTAAACCAAGGGACCAGGTACAGCTAGCAAAGGGGTGATGGGTAGGCTGTGGTAAAGCACCCATGAGGCACACTGCTATTTAGTGCCCGGAATCCTGCCAGGGGTGGTCCACAGGACTCAAGCAGGCAACAGCAGGCCCAAGGATGTAGTAGCACATGCCGAAGAGGGTTGAAACTAGGGATGGAGAGCCCAGGGCAGAGTGAGGAAGAGCTGGAACCCAGGTCCAGTACAGTGGATCTTGGCTAGATGGCCCAGTGAAAGAAAAAGGTGCAAAGGCTGAGAAGGCTGAGGCCCCAACAAGGGTGATTTGTTGGACAGCAACATCTACAAGGTATGGCCATGGCTAAAGGGGAGGTTGGAGGCCAAGTAATTAGCCCTTGAGATGACTAGCTGTTAGAGCCCAGTTTTTACTGCATGAGAGCTTATTATTGTACGAGGGCTCACTATGGGGCCCCTGGGGCAGCCTCCCCTTTAAAAAGTACACATTTGTATCAAGGCGTGGCAGGTAGGAAGAAGGGACGTATACCCAGAGAGAGTTAGAGTAGAACATCATAGCCACCCCTGGAGCCCAGCACTTGTTACACAAAGCATGCTAACAGTAATGTAATCGTGGCAGAGAGGAGGCGACAAAAGAGGTGACTGGGGCAGCAGCCCCAGGTACTGTCTTTTGGGGAAAGGCAAAGCAAAAGCAGCCATTACTGCAGCTGATTGCATTGCCACATTTGGCACAGCAGGAGCTGGTGCTGCCCCACCCCAGCACAGAGCTGTGCTGCTATGCTATGCCTCTGCATGCTTACCTGTCAGCTTGAGCATTTCTCTCTGCAATATAGTGGTAATAGGTGTTCTCTGGAACCAGTGTCCTGCTCCTTCGACTTCCCATAGAAGATCATGATCACCTGGGTACTTTTCAAAGTATTGCTTACAAGCTGAACAAATATTTAAAAAAAAAAAAAGCCTTACCACACGGTACGTTGACCCATAACTTGTGTTCATTTAATTTTTTTTAAATTAGCCACTCAACTTTCTCACGTCATGCCTAAAATGGAGCTGAACCAACCTGTCTAGCCTAAATAACTATCTTTTTGCACTTAATTCCCCATCACCACCACTATTAAGCATCTTCCAGCATCTCAAACTTTGATTGCATATTCGAAGGGAGAGGAACTGTAATTTCTATTTTTTTTGTCTTTGGTGAATTACCTCCCTCACTTTTAGGTATTACAGACTTACTTGTGATATTGTATGCTAGTTACATGGTTAGTTGTTTCAAGAGCGGTTTAAATCCAACCAAGATTTAAACATTTCTACAATTAAATGTTTGGGGATATGCTCTTAAAATACTGTATCCAACCCACTGATCATACCAATTAATGTTACCCAAGGCACTTGTATGACATTCCGCAGGACTGCGGAGTCAGTTACTGCACCATTATATCAGACAACCAGCACTAGCCCCTGGAATGCCCTTGTTTACCCCCACATGATGGTTTGGGGAACCTTTTCATGACTTAAGAACCCTGGTTGAGATCATTAAGTTATTCTGTAACTGCCTGAAACTGCTGCATCACAAATGTCTTTCTGTTGATGTGTATACTACTCCATGGACAAAACTTCTGTTACATCCCTCCCAGACTGGGGACAACAGTTGGCCAGACCATCTGTGGGGAGGTGGGTTTGGAACAGGAGGTAGTTTTGCAAAGGCCAAAGAAAGAATCCAGGTGCCTTACTGGGGTTGGGAAGGGCATGTTAGTAAGCACAAGCCTCAGAGAGGCAAGAAACTGAGGGCAAAAGTCAGGGGGCCACATCCTATTCTACCTTGCTCAAGTCTCTGATAAAATGTTAATGCACCTACATTAGCAACATGCCATTATCAGTTATGAGAGTAAGTTACAAAAAGCTGCAAGCAGAAGAACCATCTACTCCTTAACTGTTTTTCAGGGATTTGACCAAGGTAGAATAAGATCACACTTAGGCATTTAACAGGAGGAACAGGATCTGCCCCTAAGTCTTCAGCCTTTTTCAGCATCTCTAGCTGTAAAGAGCTACCTGCAGAAGCCTGACAGGTCAGGGGAAACCTTGCCAGCCTGATCACAGAGGGACCCCCAGGAAATGGATACACAGACATTCTTAATGCAATCAAATTGTTCTGCATTTCTTGTGATACTGATGAGAAAACAAAGCAAGGGTGTGTTTAGAAACGTTGTGCAAGGCTGCTTCTGTACATGTCTGTCCAAACCCTTCATGTGGTCCTGAAAGAGTTACTGTAGCCATCATCATTCCCATGGCTGGAGTTGTGGCAACAGGTATGTTTAAGATGCAGCAGGGGATGGGCAAATCTGACAACTGAGCATGGAGCAGGGGCATAAAGCTGGAGCACAGTGGGGGTTCAAGCAGCTGGTTCCTCTCACACTAGTTACTAAGAACTAATCTACAGCACTTCAGTGGAAGGTCCCACATAGGGGCAAGGGGCAGGACAAGAGGCGACAAGCACACCTCTGCAGCACTCTCCCTATCTAAACTCACAGATATGCTCCAGACCCGGAATTTTGGCAATAAAGCTTCTTTGGACTCATCCAGTCCCTATTTGAGTCTCAGATCTCCAGTGAGCTTGAGAACTAATGCTGGGGATGAACCCTGAACAGCCCCAGTCTGGAGAGTGCCTGTGGACTCAGGAGGAGCAGAGCTTGGCAGGGCATGCTCAAAGCCCTCAGTGCTGAGTTCCCAATACCCCCTGCCCCCCACCACTACAGAAGTATAAGTAAGTCCTGAGTGTCCAACAGGAGTGGCTTGGCCACATCTCCAACCATTAAAAATTCCACTGGTGAATACTTCATAATCCTACCACATAAGAACAGGCTGCATAGAAAAGTTGTAGATTCTCCATCCATGGAAGTTAACCAGGGGTGGCCAAAATATGGCCCATGGGTTAGATGCAGGTCTGCCAAGTGATTTTGTCCAGCCCGCAGTGGGTCCCTTGGTCCTGCTCAACCCAGATGTAGGGGGTAGCCTAGGTTATGGCACATTCAGCCAGTCCAGCCGCCCCCTGGCATGCAGTGGGGCTGGGGCGGTGCAGCAGTTGGACTCGCTTCTCAGCAACCCGTGGCAGCAGCTCCTTCCAGCTGCCACTGCTGGACACAATCCTGCTGCCTGGGCACCACAGCCTGTCTGCCCCAAACCCACTGCAAGGGCCTGGGACAGAGCCAAGATCCACTGTCTACATGACCCTGCAAAGGGTGCAGGTTCAGTGGGCAGGGGTGTGCGAGCAGCACATCATGGATCTGCTCCTGGCCCTCGCCCCATGCTGTCACTGCCTCAAGATCCTATACCTGGCCCTGGATACAGCTCCCTGCCCACCCATGTCCCCATCCCATCCACCTGGCCATGCACCCTGCCTACATGGGTCTCAGCTGGTCTCCATGGAGACCCTGGGATCACACAGCGATGACAGCAGATCCATGCTCCCCACACGCCCCTGTGATGGGCACCAGTTCTGCAGACAGGGGTTTGCAGGCAGTGGATCACAGCTTTGCCTCAGGCCTCGGCCCCACACTGTTGCAGCCCCGGGCCCACCCCATCTCTGCTGTCCCACTGAGCACAAAGCAGAGTCATTTAGGAAGTTTTGGTCAGCTGTTGCACGGGGGGGTAGCCCCAAATAAGTTTAACTTAAATATCTAAATAATAAATGTGCAATGGTGATTTATTATTTCACTGCAAGTAGTAACAAGGAAGAAAGGGCTTGTGGTAGCAGCACTGAGTAATTCTGAACTCCCTGCTGAGTGGCTCTTGCTGCAAAATTTAGGTCTAGGATGGGAAGGGTGTCAATCCACACCACAACAGCTCACCAAAACTCCCTATGTGGCCCTCAGATCCAAATAATTGCCCACCCCTGGGTTAGACAGACACTTTGCTGTGATGTTTTAGTCAGGGATGATCTTGTCTTGAGTAGGAGGCTGGATTAGCTCACCTAATGAAGTCCCTTTCAGCCTTACAGTCCTATGATCCTCAGATAACCAAATTTAATCAAATAGTAACACATTTTAAGCTTAAATTTAGAGTTTTTCTATTAAATTATTTCAGCTCTGTTGAACTCAGTTGGGAATATTTCTTTCGAAATTGAAAGAAAGTGTATGCAGAGAAACTGGAAGGACATATTGAAGAGCTTACCTGCATACATGAATGATGACAGCGGGTACCGAAGGCCAAGTGCATCTTCAGTAAAAGAATCCACAAAATCCTCCAACATCGTTAACCCAAAATCTTTCCCACGATGTTTCTTTCTCACAAACATTGTGTCCAGCAAAGGAAGCTGATAACTTTGGGTGAGATAGGAGCTACATATGCTTCCTGAAATCACAGGGGTAGAGGGGACCACAGATACACATTTTGTCAGTGATTTATCTAAAGCTTTACAACAATCAATCGAAACTGATTGGGATTTTATTTCACCCCAATCCAGCTGTACCCTATATACAGTAACTAGTCTCAGCCACTCTGGCTCTTTGGACAAACTTTGTAAAACTGCAAAAAATATACCATGCAACAAAATGGTAGGGAAATCATGTCTGGTATTGTGATCTGATGCTGCAAGATTATAGTAGCTACAAGCTACTGAGAGGGTTGTGAGGAAGAAACTCCCTTTGGAATCCTGTCGTTACAATTTCAGGAAATTGGATTAAGAGAATGAAGCTAAAGCAAAAATGATCAACTCAAACATTCTCTTTTAAATACATATTCATGTATGTAAGACTAAACCACAAGCATGCAAGTCAGCTATCATTTAAGGAGTGAACAAGTAACCCTTACACCTTACATTTTTTAGGACACCACCAGGAAGTGGACATTAATAAGAAGGGATTTTTCCATGTGTAACACAATAATATAGAATTAAAAAAAAAACAAAACAAAACAGTGCACCATGACAACACAGTGTTTAAAATTGCTGAATTTTCTGAATGATAACCATGGAATCACTGGTATCAGATTAATAACATAATTTCTTTGAATTACAGTAGTACCTAGCTATTCCAATCAAAAACTGGGCTTCATTGTATTAGGCAGCATATAACAATGAAAACTTGTCCCTTTCCCTTAGAAAGTTTGCAGTCTAACTAAAAACAACAGTAAGATATCTATAGCATTTACAAAGTATTCTTTATATACTTTAAGCAATTAGTCCTCACAAAACCTTTGTGAGGACAGTGAGGTATAACAAGCCTCATTTTTCCAAGCAGGAAAAGCACAGGCAGGTTAAATTAATTTTTTTGATGGTCACACAAGGAATCCACATCAGGGCTGAAATAAGAAACCGTGGTGGATTTGATTTAAATCAGGATTTAAATTACTGGTCAGGAAGCATCAATTTAATCATTGTTTTCTACAAAAAGTGCATTCTTGTTATTTGATATAACCTTTATTCAAAGCTGTAACCTTTGTTCAAAGCTATAGACTTCAGGATAGTTAGCATATGTTCTACATTTCTCTTTAGCCCAATGTTGAGACCCCCGGCTATGACATTTCCATCTATTTTGTCACAATTTTGTTCACAAATTGTCATCAGATTAGTCCAGTTCTCAATGTATCGCTCAAAACAGTCCACTACTGAGTTCCATTGCACATCTTGTGGGAGAGTTAGTTTTGTTCTTCCTGCTTTCTTCAGAGCAGCTGCTGCAAAGTGGTACTTATGGAAGGAAGTATTTTGCAATTTCAACAAAATTCTGCTCAAAATGTTTCTGTTCTATTTCTACTGCCCCTCCCTCCTTGCATTTATCTCCAGACTCCTCCTCTTTGTTCAGATCTACTTCACCCCAACAATCCTCTATTCATTTAACTTCTTGAAAATCTGCACTTTTAGAGAAAGGTAAGAGATTGACTCTGTGTACACAAACTTGCATATACACAATAAGGCTGATGGGTAGGTAATAAGATCCGTTATCTCTCATGCCCATATACTGCTATTAGCCAGGATGATATCTCTGGAGACACAAAAACAGTTTGAGAACTGAAACTAAGCATCACAGAGATGTTTAATGGGATCTTCTAGACGTAGCACTGAGTCTCATTGGGTAGAGTGTTTTTCTTTAATCTTTACTAATCTAGAGAGAAGCCTCTGGGAACCCCATAAGATTGGACCCCTAATATAGTGCATGGCCTATGGTGATCTATTTATAAAACTTTTCTAAGAGGGTTACATGAATATATTGTCTCAAATAGTATATAATTTGAAATTATAATCCCTATTCCATGATGAGATCTTTGATCTTTAACATATCTTAAATTAGAACTTTCTTTTAAAAAAGCACCATACAAAAATATAAAATATGACTAAATAAAAAAAAGATTTACATTAAAAAACTCCATTTTTAATCTTTTAAAAAAAAATCATTGATTTTTATCCACCTTGTTACAAATGAAGAATACCCAACCTTTCATGCTGTGGTCCAATAATCTGGCACAAACATCCCTTCTTTGCACAAAGTCATAAAACAATGCAACCCAGAAAGTCATTGTGATCACTGCATGGGCTTAACTTTTAGCATGAAAACTATTCTATAGGGACATGTGCAATGTGTCATGATTATGTTCACAAAGGCACAGTATTGATGAGCGAAACAAAAAGACATGCCATCTGCTGATTAGCTTCCCACAGGAACTGCCATACCAAAACAGATCAATGGCCCATCTGGCATGCTATCTTGTTTCCAACAGTAGCCAAGGCCAGATGTTCCAGGGGAAAGCATCAATCTCCTACAATGCACTAAAGTAGCATACACAACAGTTGCGCCTTATGAAGTCACCAAAAAAACCTTCTACTGAAGGTAAGAAAATTTGGACACCAAACCATATGCCCAAAATTGGATGTTCTGTTATTTATGGAAGGCTGTCAGTGCTCAAATTATTTATAAATAATCAATCAATTTCATTCAGAAGAAACTGAAAGGCGTCAAAAGAATTTATAAAAATCATAGGGATACATTTAAACAATATAGGATACATTTAAACAATGCTTTGGTTCTGTGTTTATAGAAAACCTATGCTGATGGGATCCTGGGTCTGTAACTGACGCTCTCACAAACACTATTGAAGTACACAGAAGTAGTAATGAGAGCTGATCCTGCAGCTTCCCAAAGGTATTCACTGGAGTTCTGCACACAGGGACCTTGCAAGATCAGACCCTAGATGAGTGCAATACAATCCTAATATTAATCATAATTTCCATAGGTTGTTCACTCCTGGATGAGTTCTGGAACATGACTATCATATCCAATACATTAAAAAAAAAGGCCCAGCTCCCTCTCTCACAAATGAATATGAATATGTAACTGTAAATCCTCATCCCAGCAAGTCTAGGAAGGCAGAAGAATAGCTGTATAAGGAAAGAACATGTAAAAACCCCAATTCTATTCTCAGATCAGTATAATTTAATTGGTTTTACTCTTGATTGATCTAAAAATCTTCCCTGCTATAGAATTCAAGAAAAGATTCATACATTGGTCATAAATTAAAGCAGTTTGAAAAGGCCCAATAAAAGTTTGGGTTTTTTTAACGCCAAAAATCAGACACAAGTTTTACCTGCAGGTTTAACAGAATAAAACCCAATGGCTTCTCCTTTCTTCCACAGAATCTTGGCGTAGTCACTACTGCTGTGACAAAGGAATGGGATCTCATTTTTTTCTATTTCTTGTTTCCGATAAATAATTCGATTGAGAACATAGAGAACCACCCTCTCTCCAACAGTTTTCACCTATAGAAACATATAAGAACATTTAGATACATGTATCATTTAACAACACATAGTCAACTTAATTGAGGGTTGGACATTAGGGGGTCTTATGAGTAGTTATCACCTCTGAAAGTAAGTATAGTTGAAGACACGGAAAGACACGTGCACTTAGCACTTCTAAAAATCAGGCCCAAGTTTTTGTTCTGGGGTTTTTTTTGGAGAAGTGCGAAGTGCTCTGAAACCACTGCAACAGGCACCATGTAAAATCCTGGATTAGGCAGAGCTTTCCTCATATCTGTAGTATTACACGTGCTCTGATTATTTAAGGGTTACAGAATTCCGGGGGATGGGGATGTAAACTTAAAATTAAAAAAAAATACATTTTTCCTCTAAGAAACATTTACCAAACACAATAATGCATACCAGCTAAATCTCAGCCTTTCCAGACTAACAAGAGTTTGCATTGCTACAAAGAACATATGATTAGCATTTCTGGGAAGGGACCACCCAGCATACTCCCTTCCTTCATTGCTGTATGCAGTGGCAGGGATCAGGACATGATATAGTGGGACAGCTGGTTAGTGCCAAGGTTTACTGTGGCAAGCAAAAAGAATTCAGCTGCTCCTCCCTAATGCACCCCCTGGGTGTGGAGAGTAGCCCCAAATACGTTTAACTTAAATATCTTAATACAGTATGTGCAGTGGTGATTTATTATTTTACTTCAAGAAGAAACAAGCAGAAGAGGGCCTGTGGTGGCAGAACTGAGTAATTCTGGACTCCATGCTGTAGGTCTCTTGCTATAAAATTTAGGTCTAGGATGCCTCAAAGAACATAGGCATTGGCTGGAATTTAACAATAGTTAAGCAAGCTTGATAACAAGCAAAATGGATATTAGGGCACACATTTTTCCTTATGCCTCTTTCCAACACCATAGGCCATCAACTCTAACTACTGCCCAAACTCCTTCTCCAATTAGATACCAAATTAAAGGCAGGCCAACAAGTTTCTCCAGCAGAGACTACTGTCACAATGAGGTTAATTGCTGGGAGCCCACACAGCACAGCCCGAAGAGTTGCCCTGAAAACTGTCAGTAACAAAACATTTTTCATGCAAAGGTATTAACATGAACAATGCAACTTTGAGGAAGGTAAACAGAGAGACAGCTTACATTGGGAAGGGGCATGTGCGCCTGCCCTCCAGCTGATTCCACACCCTGAATAAAATGACCTATTGGATTCATTTTCAAATCCAAAATGTATCTCTAATCATTTGTAATGGCATGGAGTTAATTATCAATTGTCCTTGCAAGATAAAAATTGTTATGAGCGAAATGCTGGAACTATTTACCTGCTGAAGCCCTTCTCTAGAAGGAACAGATGTTTTCACAATATCATTGATAGCCCACCACTGGTCAGCAAGGTACAAGGCTACAGCTTGGAGAGAACAGAGGTATAGGAGGTTAGTATACCAGGATAATTTGAAGGAAATATGTTAATTACCACTACAAAGTTATTAGCAGGGATCCGGGTTTCCACTCACCATAGAAAAAAAAGTGGTAAAACCTGAATTTTCTCATTCTAAAGAGGAAAACACAGATTTTCTCCTTTAAAGGAGAAAAATGCAGGAAATGGTGGATTACCCCTTGCAGGCTGGCAGAGTTGCAGCCTGCAAGGGGCTAGGGCAAGTGGGTAGAAGGTTGCTAGGCAGCGGGCACCATGTGCATGTGTATATACGCATGCACATGGCCACCAAGTAGTTTGGAAAGCAGCTCCCCGCAAGTAAGTTGGGGTGGGGGACTGACGCCTCCATAGTGAGGGCAGGGGGAAGGAGGGAGGGAGTTGGGCAGGGCTCATGCTGGGGCTAGATAATGCGTGGGGAGTGGAACGGGCAGTTCATCCAGGGGAGGAGGGCTGCCTCCCTGCCACTGCACATACTCCTGAAGGGGACATGGGGGATGCATGCCCCCCAGTTCTGTGCATGGGGTGGGGGTGGGTACAGGCTGCCCACTGTAGGCTCAGGCCTCCCTGCCCTACTGCCCTCCCCCTGGGGTGGCCATAGCTCAGCGAGCAAGACCTGGCACAGGACAGCAGAGCAGGGCCAGGGAAGCTCGATGCCACTGCTGGGAGCCCTGCACCACCATAGCGAGGCACCCCCTTCCCACCCAGCAGCAGCAGCAAAGGGAACACCTCTGTGCTGCCACCCCCACTGCCACTGGGCAGGCAGAGGGCACCTCACCATGCCAGCGTGGGGCTCACGGAGGTGACACTGAGCTTGAAACCACCCCGCTCTGCCCTGCTACTCAAGGTCTCACCAGCAGGGCTGTGGAGGCCTGGTGGGGGGGGGCGCGCAACAGAGCGGACAGCCCAAGCACCCAGTGGGCAGCCCACACCCAACTCCCCCTCCCCCCCAAATGGGCTCTGCTCTGGCCATGCCGCCTGCAGAGGAGGGGCAGCTGGGCTCTGCATTCTGCTCTACCGCAGCAGCTATTGCCTCCTGTGGGCAGCAGCTGGGGCTTGGGCACTGCTGCAGGGGCTGGGGACCAGGTTACTAGCCCCACAACCCTAGAAGTTGGGGGCCCCTCTGGGAGGGGGGTGGAGCAGGAGACTGAATGGGGAGTGAGGGGCACCAGCATGGGGGGCAGGGCTGTGGGTGGCAAGTGAGAGGCACATGCAGTGGTGGTGGGCATGGGGGTGGGGAGTAAGGGATTTGGGGAGTTTAAAAAAAAAAATCAATTGGTGATTTTACCAGAGAATTTGCAATTTTTAAACAGAGAAAACCAGGATCCCTGGTTATTAGTTGTACAATTATATAGCTACCAAGTTAAGTACACATCTAAGCTATCATAAGTTTATTACTGCTAATTACATTACAATTCTAATTACAATCAATATGCTTGGTGTTACTCAGCCACTACATACTCTGAAGCAATTTTTTTTTAAGACCTCTATAAATTTATATATGAGAGTCCACAGAAGTGACTTTGAGTTGGGATTTTAAGTTTTCGTTTTAGGTAAATCTTAATAAACAGATAAGTATGGAGAGAGTGTTAGCTGGACAATTAAGAGATGAAGAGAACATTCTGCCCATGAAGTGGCAGGGGCAAATTCAGGGCTTCTCTATACGTGCAAGTAAAGGTGCAACAGGATCTAATGTACAATCCACAAATGCACCTCCTACCATGCCATACGTACCAGTGTGCCAACAATGCCAGCCTCAGTACCTGTATGCCAACTTTTCCTGCCTTGTATGTGGTCTCTGAGGCTCTGCCATGCCATGCGTGCATGGCAGGAGGCATGATGGTCAGATTACGTATTACATCCCATTACACCTAATCACCAGTGCAGGGGGAGCCTGGGATCACAATCCTGGGCTCCCCCTGCACCAGCTCCCATGGCTGCAAGCCCTGCAGGCCATGTCACTGCGGGGCTCGCAACAGCAGCAACGCAAGGGGAACACTGCAGCCACTGCGAGAAGCACCACACCTCATGAGGCTTGAAGATGGGGCAATGTTCTCCCTGCTGCCCCCACTTTGAGCCCTGCAGCCAAACATGTTGGTCCTGCTGCAAGCCCCGCAGCTGAAGACAGTGCCACCACTGCAAACCCTGCAGTTCAGGAGACTTATAAGCAGGGCAGCATCCTCTCTGCTGCAAGCCCTGAAGCTGACAACACTGCCACCACTGCAAGCCTTGTCAGCTGTGGAGCTGGCAGTGGGTGATGCACCCCTGTGCCTAGAAGCCCCTCAGTTGGGCTCCCAGCCACAGGAGAACACTTGGCCACATGTTCAATTAATGGTGTGATTAGAACAAGATACAAAGTTATTACACATTTTTTGTGGAATAGTTTTGTAACTTATTGCTTGTTTTGTCATGTCATTAATTGGTTGAATGTGTAGCTGGATCATAACTCAAGGCGTGATTACCTGGTTAAATTACACCTCAAACCCAACATGTAGAGGGCCTCAGAGACCACATACAAGGCAGGGGAAGGTGACATACAGGCACAGAGGCTGGCATATCTGGCACACTGGAGTGCCAGAGGATGAATGCAGTAAGAGATGCCTACTCCCATTGAGTTATATAGAGTTAAGACAGCATCCACAAGTTTAAACTTAACATGATACACCAGAGCGGGCCTAAGTTTGTCTTGCTCGACAGAAGAGAATGTGAGTGTAGTAGCCTAGGATGTAGACACACAACACGTTTACTATGGAGTTAACTGACTTCAGTCCATAGTACAAGTGAAGCAG
Organism: Gavialis gangeticus; assembly: GCF_001723915.1. NCBI lineage: Eukaryota > Metazoa > Chordata > Crocodylia > Gavialidae > Gavialis > Gavialis gangeticus. The sequence goes on from NW_017729024.1 coordinate 127,531,959, forward strand.
ACACACACAATCTTACACAAGTCACTTCACTCCAGTGCTGCCACTCAAAGTGAGGAGTAACTGTATAACTGGTGACCACTTGCATTTCTATTCCTTTAGTTCAGTGGTGGCCAACTTTTCTGGCAGGTGTGCCTCAAGTTAAACTCTTCCTCCCCTCCCAAAGTGTTACTCTTATCCCCAGCCTCCTGAGGCATACCTGATAGAGTTCTGTGCCCTGGGGCACCAGCATGGAAGCAAGGAGGCTCAAGCTTCCAGCCATACAGAGGAAACTGGGGCGGGACGCTGCCACAAAATGACAGGTCCCCACCAAGAGCCAAGCTGCCCTTCCCTGGCCCCACAACCACCACAGTTTTATATGACAAGTCAGGATCCAAAGTCCTAAATTCAGTAGCAGCCACAGGGCCAGAAAAGGGTTAACTGGCTCTTGACAATGATAGCTGACACTTCCCCATGCAGCAGGGTGCTCTTCCATTCCCATCCCTCCCTTTAGTGAGCACCCTTGCATCACATCCCATCACAGCTATTCACTCTGTGAAAACTATTTCCCCTGCATGGCCAGGCACTGTAACAGTGCCTGCTGCAGGCAGCCAGTCGGGGACAGCTGGTTGTGCTTCTCATCACAGAGTTAATTTATTCAAGTAAAATTCAGGGTGAGTTACTCCACAGAAATCATACTGTCTGCCTGCCCCCCACCCCTCCCACTCTGGATAGACTAGAGAGAGTAATACATATATCAAGGCATACAGAGAGTAGAAAATCCAAGGAAAGTGTGTGTTGCACTTAATTCAGTCTCTCACTGTAAATTTAATTAACTAGTCCTTTCTTGGTTGGTAGAATTTAGTTGTGGATAACAAACTATAGCCAAAACTGAGAATAAGAAGCTGGACACGCATGGAATGAGTACAAGACTGGTTACATGCACTTGGCAGAGAGGCAGAACACATTTATATTAGAATTTAAATTAAAATGAAACCTGTGAGCGCATCCTCTGGTGCAAACAAAGCAAGAACTTTGTGCGTCTGATCTCCACCATAAAGAGGAACGAAGCCTACAGTTGACAAGCTAATAGGAATCTGAAACAAGAGTTCACAATGCTTCAATAGATGTTGGTTAACACAGCATTAGCAAAATATACAAAGCATGCTCAACGGGACAAGCAAGCTGATTTACAAACCCTGGCATTTTTTGATGATCTGCAAAAGAAAAACATTAGAATCTGGCTCTTGTTTGCTCTTTATAAATGCAGACTTTCAGAAGATGACCTCTACACTGCAAATAAGAGGAAGGTGGATTTTAGAAGGGTTTTTTTTAATTAGTATTACTTTATTTTAACATTACAAGTCTAGATTTTGTCTACCTATGTTTTCTCCTGGAAGATTTTTTATTAATGCCTAAAGAATTAGTAGATGGATGACATATGTACTGAGCCATACAGTTTAAACTAATAAAGCAGCCTTGAAGGGGTCAGCTGGGGTTCTGACTATGTAAAGCTCTTCATAGTCTACATTCAGGGACATGATAGGATAATCACTGGGGGGGCTCTAATGTGTGGGATCAATAAGTAAAATATAGCACCTGTACCTCTAGAATCTTCCCTGCAAGCTAGACTGTAGATTGAGCTGCATTCGGCCTAACTCCAGGACCTGGTCCAGGGAAGTGGAACTCTCTTAATAAAGAGAACAATTTTATGCTAGTACCTAGTTAACTCAAATGCTGTACAAACATCTGGAAGTGCTGCCATCTCAAAAATTTAACACTTCACTTTTGATTAAGGTTTGATTAAGCTTCAAGTTCACTCTGTTACATCTTTTAATGAAAAGTTCCAAGAAACAAACAAACAAAAAAGACTTGATAAGAATAACAGGCAAACCTAATATTTCCAACTCTTCCCTCACCCCTTGCAACTCGCATCATCCCTAGAACAGGTGCATTCAGCACCTCGCAACTTTGGGTGCTACAACAGGCACTTCAGCATACAAATGTTGTTTTGAACATCACCATTTGGCATTAAGATAACAAACACATGACAAAGTGAGACCAGGACCCTTTTAGTGGCATATCAATAGCCTTTTGAAATTCAAATATTAGAAATATTTAATGGTGATATTGGACAACAAATAAGCATCAGTTGTGGGGTAAACATGAGACTTACTTCCCCACAAAACAGTTTAAACTAAGATTTCATCTTCTTTCCATTTTTATTTCATAGGTTTCATCTATTCCACTTTTAAAAAAAAAAAAGCATCCTTGTTACCATAGGTATGATCAACAATGGGAGATCCATATAGACCCACCATATTACAAACTGCTGTTGGGTTGGCTAGACAATATGGCAGCTAGAGCACAAAATGCCAAAAACTGGTTTCTAGAAGTGTTTCCATCAACAGAGCTACTTCAAGGGCAGCAAAATACACTTCAGGAAAAATATACAGTAGAGACACCCCTTTGGAAAATCAAAAGGACTGGCATGAGAAGCAAGGTCCACTAATGCATACTATTTTGCAGAACCAGGATTATAAGAAATCCATTAGATACAGTGAATGCAAGCACAAATTATGATCCCTTAGAACTACTGACAAAAATGGAAAATCTGAGCTCTCAGTTTTTGTAAAAAGCTTGTCTGACCAAGTGACTGAGATTTAATTTTTTGTTTTGTTTTTTAAATTGTTTGTTATGTATAACTCAATTATCCAGGAACAGGAATAGCCAATATGCAGATCTCATTTTATATAAAACTCCATGTACTACTTAATGTTAAAAATTAAAACAGTTTAACAAGAGGTAGGGACATCTGGATAAAATTCAAAGCTTTGGTAAAGTCTTTTTTTTTTTTTTTACTCAACAGGTACTAATGACATTTATTTTAAAGTCCACAATAAGTTCAATTAAATTAAATAAAAAAGGAAGAGGAAAAACATGAACCGATGTATTTGTTGGTTCTTACTTTGATGTCACTGACGACAGACAAGAACTCTGGATTATCTGGATCTCCACATCGAAGGTCAGACATATAGTCTTCTGCAGAACTCTCTAAGTCTTCATGACTGTAGTTATCCAACATATCCACAGGGAATGCCATCCCTTGAAAAATGAAATGTGTATATTATTACAGATAAACCATGTTTTGCACCAGTTATACCACAATGACTTTATAAGCTAGCACCTCTTCTCTTCAGGAAGGCTGTTCTGTTAAATTACAAGTACTGATATGAGGCACATTTAGAGTTTGATTTAGACGCAGTGGCTCAACACAGGTTTCTCCACAAGTAGTGGAGTAGTATTCAGCCCAATACAATTCTTTAACACAGGGATTGTGTTTTGCCTGTGCATTCAGGCTATGCCTAACAGAGTGCAACTAAGACTGAAGTCTCAAGCTTTGAGCACTAGCCCAATCAGAAGAGGACGATAATCAATCCTACCAGTTCCAGCCTCTCAAAGAATGAGAGAAAAAACACCTGTCTCAGTGTTTACACATCACAGGACTTCAAACTTGATTCATTCCTCCTGGCCTTATGCTCAAACCTTCTCAAAACCAGAAGTAAAATCCAGCCTCCTTCAATTGGTATCCCTCATAGTTAAGGTTTATGGTTTTAGGTTAGAACCACTGAAACACAAGTATCACCACAACTTAAAAACAGGTCCGTGAATAATACAGTGCTTTGACCTTTACTGCTACTTCCTTAGCCTACTCCTGGCCCATGCCCATCATAAACTCTCTGCAAACCCCTCCACCTTCTCAGGTCACACAAATACCTCCTGCCTGCAAGATGCGTGCTAATGTAAAGCAAAAAACAAAAACAAACAAACAAACAAGCAAAAAAAACCCCCAAAACCACACACATACCCCACCAAGTGCTCTGGGTCATAATTATTGTCACAATCTGGCTGGCCCTTTAAGAGACCCGGGTTTAGCTCCCACCTGAGCCTAATTATCTGCTTCCCAGGTGATGAGTTTAAAGCTAGGGATCTTGTGACAGCTTGCAAGTCATTTGATCCTCCAATAAAGGAAAAACAAACATCTCTACTAGAGAGAGACCTGGAAGAAGGACGACTTGATTTATGTGGATATGTTAGACTGTTTTGTTTTAGGAAATAAACCCATCCCTGAAGAAAGGGGCAGAAGTTCTGCTGCAGGTCAGAGCTCCATTTGAGGCTTAAGTTGGTACTACCATCACTAGGAGTGCATCAATCCTAGCTGTGACCAAGCCATGCTTAAAGGAAATGGTGTTATCAGTTAGTTACAAACCTGGTTAAAAGCACTGTAAAGAATAGATGGATGTAAGTGGATGATGAGGGAGAAAGCAACAAGTCAGCTGGGGCACTGCAGACAGCAGCTCCAAAGTACTGAGAGAATCTTTGGTTCAGCCCTTACAGCAAACAGTGTCAAATCCTGCACGACAGGGAGGGAGTCCTGGAATCCCAGCCCCTCAAACAGTGTTATCAGGCAGTAGTTGCAACACTAAAAAAACCTCACATGGAAGAAAAACTTTCATCCAAAAGCAAAAGGTTGTTCTCTTATCTTTTCCACAGCAAAGTCATTAATCAGATCTAAACTGCTGTTGGTGCAATTTTCTATGAACACTTGAGAAAATAACTGAATACTTGTCTTCTGACTTGGTCCCCTTCTTCCCCCCTCATCTATTTTTAGTTTCAAGATTTCTCTTTTCTTTCCCTCTCCATCTTCCCACATCTATTCCTCCATATTTGCCTGCCACTCAGTTATATCCCTCAGCTCTGGACCTGTGTCACCACCTCACCCCTGATGCTTATGGATGCTGCTGTTTCTGAGTGTCTGGCAACAGGCAAGTGAAATCTCAGTGCTGACTGCCACTGTCTACTCTTCTCTGCCACCACTCAGCAAGGAAAGGTAAAAGTGGCAGTAAGTACAACAAAAAGAGAGATGGGTGATGTCACAGTACAACTTGTCCTGTCTATCCTAGTTTTAAAACATGTCATCCAAAGCTTTCTTTTTTTTTTAATTCACCTTTTCATTCTAGCATAGACACTGGTGAAGATCACCTTACTGTTCTGAGTACTTCAGCTTCCACTCCCACACTGAATCCTTCTCTAGTTTCCTAATTCCTTCCACACTGGGGCCAAGCACTACAATGACCCTTCTTTGCAGGTATCATTTCACCTTTCCCTGCTGGTAGAATTAGGGAGTGAAGTAAAAGGGGCTATTTTGTATACAAGACAAAGAAAGAAGGACAGAAGTTAGTCTTCACTGTAATAAAGAGGGGCTGAAATTCATAACATACAAATGCCATATAAAAAAAAATCTGTTGATTCTGGAAGGCAGAAATTAGGAAGAAAGTGAGAGATTACATGCAACTGGGAAATACCGACTGAATGAAGCTTTAGAATGAGATTAACTGCTACAGACTAAATAAAGCCCTAGGATAAAAGCCCTGTATTTTATTTCAGGCAAAGGTTACTTCCAGCTGCTGAACAGAGGTGAAGTTGAGAATACTGATCCATTAAAGTCTCACATAAAAGGAATGATGAAACCCAGATTTTGCTTTCCCCCAGATAGGTATTATTGAGCAGTCTTTATGCCAAAGTGTCTGAACAACTATGACAACAGATAATGATGAAGGCTCACTACAAATTACATGATAATGAGGTATGCAACCCACAAGCCACAGCTAATATCCCCTAGGCCATCATTCTTGGCATTTTTAGAATATAAAAATAAGGCAGCAACAAAGCAGAAAAATAAAGCAATAGCCAGTTTTGCTGAATTCAAGTTTCTTCTGGTTGTGTTTCTTTAGTTTCCACATATCTAAAAAGCAGGAAAGTCATTTATGCCTTAGAAATATGTTAATTCACAGAAAAAACTGCCTCCATCATCTTAAAGGGAAGTTCCTCCTATTCAACCATAAGTAGTGATTCACAAATCTCAGTCCCTGATGTGTCTCAATTTTGAAATAATTTATTGGGGTAATGAGGAGACAACTGATTAATTACTAGTCCTCAAAATGTAAGCAAACAAAAAAAAGAAAGAAATTCTCGGTTATTACCTATTGTTCATCTCAAGTATTTTTCCATGTTAGATATACTGTATTTCTTCTGAGTCTACAAAAGGGACAGCTCTCTCTAGATCAGAGCTGTCCACCTTCAGAGATGATAGGAACCACGTGCTGCACTGGTCGCAGGCCTAGGGCCACAAACCATGCAGGCTGCGTGCCTCACAAGCAGCACAAGTGCCCTCTTTGCCTGCCACTACCACATGGGTGAGAACCCAACAACTCCTGGTGCTACAATGTGGGTAGCACACCCATATGAGCCTCTCACCACTGCCACCACCCAGGAAAGACCCCAGTCTGCCCCCACTACTACTGTACAAGCAATTCAAAATTACTGTTCTGTGAGCACACCCCTACCACCACTGCCCCTGCCATGAGCCCAACCCTCATAGGCATGGTCCCCATACTATGCCCCCCTGCTGGCACAGCCACGCAAGCAACACGGGCCCCTTCCTCCACTATGTGAGCAGTAAGTTTACCAGGCCCCCTCCAGCTAGGCTGTCCTGCCCCAAAAACTCAGGCTGCCCTTGCAGTGGCAGGAGCAATGCGGGGAGTGGCAGTCAGGCAGGAGTCTGCAACCCAACTACTAACCCTTTGGGAGTCGCAGGCTACCAGCTGGACCACCCTGCTCTAGGTCACCAGCAAGCAATCCCAGAAACAAAGATGTAATCAAATTCATAGAGGATATCATGACCTGTTGAAAGCACAATGACCTGATTTGGCCTAGCAATAAGCAAGTTCCAATTCCACTACTGAGGAATCTGTAATTTCAAATTTGAAAGATTCTTTAGGACTCTGAAAAACAATTAACCTGAAGATTTTAGTCTCCAGAAAGTTATCTCCTTAATTCTGGCATGAGAGTCACTGTTCAAGTTTCAGGTGAAAGCTTTGCATATTCTTTCAGGTTTTCAGTGTCTTGGGAGTGCAGGGGCTCAGGGGCTCTAGGAACACCATGAAGCCTATCATTTTCCTCTCTCTCTCTAAGCCTCTGTGTGTTGCATGACTGTAAAACTGTCAGGTCAAATCCTTGTCACATATTGTGGGATTATGCTCTGTTCATGAGACAGGCCTCTGATTGGCTAGGCAATATTCTGGCTGAATGAGCAAAGTAGATGTAGCCTTAAGCAACCTAACTCATTACAATCATTCATGCAACACAGATATTAAAGAGAGAAAGAATGTTCCAATATTTTTTTAATCAGGAAAACAATTCATTTCTTGTTTTCATTAAAACAAGAGCCAACTTTCCCTTTCTCATTGTAAACACATCACCTTACACTTTAAAAGATTTGCTGAATTGTAGCTTGTGTACATTACACTTGCTTTAATGTTGAATTACAGACTTTATTGTTTTTACCTTCCTACAACCATATACATAGTTAGAGGTGGCATTTAAGTGAGCACAATTCTGTATTCCTTTGCACATATGATCTAATCTATAAGCATAAAACCTTCATTAACCCAAGTGGTCATATTTATTTATTTAAAAAACAAAAAAAGTAGGCAACAGCAAGCTTCGAAATCAGTTCAGATGATAAATTTGAATGCTAACTGAAATCAGCACTCTCAATTCAAAACATGTGTTACTCCATCTCCTACCCCTATCCACCAGCCAATATCCTATGTACAGTAAACATAATTCCCACTACTAACTGATCAGAAGATAATTTTTACTGTGTCTACACCAGTTGGTTTTCCCCTTCTGTAAAGAAGTTGTAGTGAACTTCTTCATCTATACTGGGGTAGAAAACGAGGCATGTTAGGGGGAAAAGGATAGGTTGTAGTCTCAGTTCAATTCATGAGAAAGGGAGATATCTATAGGACAGTTTTTAAAGGCTATAATCAGGAGTGCTATGGAAATACATCCATAGAGGGTATGACGTCCTATGTCCTAGTATAAACAAATAGACCATACTGGAGTTTATAAGTCACACTGTCAAAGCTTATTAGCTAACATGCATCACACAATCCAAGATGCACAGTACCAGAAACCTGCACTAAATGGATGAAGAGATTACACTGGCTTTTGATAATATTAAAAAAAACCTTAATTGTGAAATTCTGAACTATTAAACATTTGCTTTTTTGCCTAGAATTGAAACTATATTCTTTTAGAACCATTTCCCTTCCTTTGAATAACATAGTCCCTAATCCTAAAAAATACAGGTATCCCCCGCCCGCCACTGGGGTTAAGTTCCTGACAGTTCCCGTGGTTGGCAAGACAAAAGGCTTACAGGAAAAATGGCAGGTGACAGGCTGATGTGCAGCCACGGAAAACCATGGTTACTCCAAACTGTATACCGCAGTAGCCAAAACAGGATATAAAATATTTAGCATGGATACTCAAAACTGTGGTTGGTGAGGGAAAAAAAAATGTAAAAAAATTTATGCTATGCAAAGTAAAGAAAAAGACATTTTCAGCATCAGGTCCCCTATTCTGATTGTACAAAAACCTCTTTTAAGCGTAACACTACTCATATGGAACTGCCATTAAAGGGAATAAGAGTTCCAGGCCAATATTATTCAAGTAAACTGGGCACCAAGTATGCCCCAAGAGAAGAATCTTATTTACCACATTCACAAAGATTCCTCCACACCATCATTTTCAAAACAACCCAGAGAAAGAAAAAAGTAAACTGCCAAGAGACAAGTTTAAGTTTCTATATGAAAGGATTTTCCCTCCCCAAACATTAGATAGTCCCTAGATCTCTGAAGTTCTTAACTTCCTGCTAAGAGAATCTCTCAAGCCACAGCAAACACACTGGGGTGTTTTTACACATGCTTCAGTGGTGGGAAGGGGAAAGAGGTGCTTCAAATTAGAGTGGCTCTGAGTGCCACTCCAATTAAAGCACCCAGAGCATCTTATGTATCAGCACCCACTCATTTCAGAATGGCAGCAGAGGTGCTTTATCTAAAGATCATTGAAGGAGCTTTAGTTAAAGCACTCCTGCCTCCATTTTGAAGCCCGGGGATCCTGATACACACGACACAGTAATTACCACACTCCAACAGACTCGATTAATCGAGTGTGCTTTGATGTCCTGTAATTATAGCACGCTGGAGCAGCCTCCCAGCTCACTTACAAGCACCCATTATTCTGAGCCAAAGCCTAATTCAAGCTCTTTCAAAAGGTAATGCACTAGCTAAAAGAATAATGTACCTAAGCAGAGGGTTGGGGGACGGCGAACACACACACACACACACACGAGAGAGAGAGAGAGAGAGAGAGAGAGAGAGAACAATAAAGGATATTCTTCCTAAAATCTGGTGCTTACCATGAATTCAGAATACTACTTGTTCCAGTGAAGCATAGGCCCCAAGGTACAGAGTGCCTTGCTTGGAAAGATAAAGGACACTTAATTTTACACTATAAACTATATTGTTTCATACTCTAAGGCTGTGTGTCACCGGATTTATGGCTTTAAATTATCTTTTGGCTCCTGGTTAGAAATATGAGAATGTTGTTGCCTAGTGGTTAGGTTGCTAGCATAGGCCTCAGCGGATGGAAGTTAATGTCCTCTAGGATTTTGGATAAATTGCTCCATCTCTAGCTCTGTAGCAACAGATGTTGCATTTGTCCCGAGAAACTGTGCCTGTATTTGTCCCAGAACAGAAAAGTCCTGGGTTTAGCATGTACATGCATCACCTATCCTACTGGAGTTTAGTGGGCAGGTGATGCACTTTTCTGCCACAAACTCAGTGAAGCAATCCCAGGACAGACCTGCTTTGCGGTGTCTTGGGACAAATTGCTAGGACTTCTTATCCCATGAACCTTTTTAAAGCTATGTCCCAGAACAATAAACATGGGTATCTGAATAATCATGCTTCGTCCAAGGAGAAAATGGCTTCTCCCAGGACAAATATGACCTCTATTTGTAGCCTCTTTGCCTCAGGTCCCCATCTCTAAAATGGATCTATACCACAGAAATGTTGAGAGAATAAATAGGTTAATGATCATAAACCACTGAAATGTCATAGAAGTGAGGTCAAGCACCAGAGACAGAGATTTAAATAACAAAGTTTAAATATATAATTAACTTATGAAATTATAAAACGAGAAATGACCAGAAAGCTTTCAGTAATATCAATGGTGAGCTTGATTCCACCATCTAACAACTATACTTTCAAAATATATGAATACATTAAAGACTAGAGCTGAACCAATACATCAATCTGATATCGGATCAGCACCGATATAAAGAAAATTTTCTGTATCAGATGCTGCCGATAATTTGTCCGATAAACATCCATGTGTGCGTGCACCCACAGTGCAGAACATAGGCAGTGAGGAGCAGAGCCAGCAGCACAGAGAGCTGCCTGAAGCAGATTAGTCTGGTGTGATGGGAGGGGAGGAGGTAGGGGAGCGACATGGAGGGGCAGATCAAGGCCCCCACGATAAGGGAGGGTATGGAGCTGGGGCTGCCCACCCAGGGCCAGGGCAGGCATGGGACAGAGGCATGGCTCATCAGGGGGCACAGCTCATCTGGTCCTCGTCTGGCAGCTCCCGCCACTCATCCAGGACTGGGGGCCGAGTGGCTGTACCCCCGGATCTGCATGGGGTGGGCTGGGCTCTTCCCAGCTGGGCAGATCTGGGGGCACCCCCACCATGCTCTCCCAGACAAGCGGTGGGAACAGCAGCAGGAGCTACCAGATGAGCTGCACACAGCGGCTTGAGCCTTCCCACACACCCCTCCCAAACAAGCCATGCCTCTGTTCTATGCCTGCCCCCAGCCACACAGATCTGAGGGCACACACCCTGTCCCCCAAATGAGCTGCTTGCGGTTTTGTCCTGTACCACCCTGGCTGGGCAGCTCCTGCCCCTGCCCATTCCCGCCTTCACCACAGAGACTTTGATCTGCCTCCCGCCCCTCCCCCCCACCACACACCCCTTCCACCACACCAGACTTACCAGCTGGATGAAGCTCTTCAAGCTGAAGAGCTGCGTATCAGAAATCGGATCAGTATCAGCCCCAAAAATTGCTATCAGTACACCCTTGCTAAAGTCTACTCATCGGAGTTATCAGAAAATCTGAAAAAAGAAATCTAAAAATTATTTAAATAAATTTCTTTCAAGATATAAAACCCTTTAAAATTAAAATTGAAAGTATGACTCTGCTATAGTAAGGCCCAAATTTACTATAATCTATAAAATAAATTAAACAAAAATAATCTTCAAGTACTTCATGTTAGCTGCCAAAGTATTAAAGGAGTCAAATCACTAAACTGATGGTCACTGGATAAGCACACTAAAACTCTTAAACAAACTTAAACTAGAATTTGTTAATGTGCTAAACCAGCTTTTGGTGCAGGCTTTTCTACAGGTGCAGAAAAAATAGTTTATCTTAGTTTAATTTGATTGGCTGCTGAAAAAGAATGAAAAATTGAAGCAGAATATGGAAGCACGAGTATTAGTTTTACAATCTTGATAGACTTGGAGACCAGAAACAACCAGTTTAATTCACCATCTATTGATAAGACTTACCTTTGTTTAATAAGTCACTTGTTTTGTTTGAAGTAACATATTTTGCTAAGAAGTTTATGTATCTAACCAAATGAAGGTAGTTTAAGTAATCATGTTAAAATGCTGGTTTTTAATCAAAGTCCAATCTCCATCCCAAATGGAGCTTGAAACAAGTCAGGATTAAAATGATTATTTAGTAAATAAAAATGGGTAATTCACTATTTTCTAACAATAAAAGTGTAAAAATCAAGCAACTCAGTAAGTTTAAAGTGACTTGCTTAAATAAATATATTCATGGTGCATCTTCCTTGTTAGCAAAAAGAAGTACCCTATTTAGTTAAAGATTACATTAGCTGTAAATAAACATTATTTAGCAGTTACTAGTCGTTAAGATTTATTTTTGTAAGGAAAATTAATAAATATGAATCAGAAGTAAAATCAGTTGTTTAAATCAAGGTTTCCTTGCTCACTGAATTAAATCATGATTAAAATTGGTAAATTAAAATCAGTCAACATTGTTACTCATACACATGCCAAAAAAAACAAAAACCAAATATTTCTTTTTGAAGAAAAATGGTTCCCATTCTTTCACACAGTCAGACAAGAAAGGCTGTACATTAAGGCATCAGATAGTCTTAAAATGTCTTGGGGGGGAGGGGAGAAAATGGGGTTCATTTTGGTTTTCTTGTTTTTTCTACCCATCAGGTAATAACGAATAAGGTTATTCAATTCCCTGCAACACCATGATTCAAGAATCACTGCACAGCTTCTATCCAAGCAAAATAAGTTTCTCCTCTGACTGGCCCAAAGAAAAAAATCATTAGGCTATTTTGATTACCATACTTTGGTAAGAAGTCATTCAGGGTGTGGCACAAAACTAAAACACGATAAAAATATTTTAACATATAAAACATAAAATTGTAAGAAGCAGCCACAAATTATTAAACATAAAAGCAAAGCATCTTAATTTATAATAAAAGAATGCATTTTTAAGCATCCAAAAATCCAGTCTACTTTTCTATTAGCGAATTATTTTATTCTTATCACTAATTTCTTTCAGCATGAAATTTTACACAGCTCTCCTTCCTATGTAAAACAGCAGAAAGTAACTGGCTAACTTGAAATTAAAATAATTTTTAAAAGGTTCCAAAAATTAAAACAAAAAAGCCATGAAAAAGGACAATAATCTAACCTTTGAATAAAATTAAAATGAAAACAAAGTCTTCTGAGAAGCAACTACTTCTCATTCCTACCATGAGTGCTGAGAATCTAGAAGCAGAACAAATATTAAGCAAACTACCCTAAAGGCTCCATGAGTATCCATTATATATATCAGGAAATTGACAAAGATAAGTTTAAATGTATTTATACATTTTATTTAGAAATGTAGATCTCAAAGTTACAAATGAGATCTGTGGTCATGCCCAAAACAAAATTCTCCCTATTCCTTCTCTTGCACATTATCTGTGCTAGGCTAAGAGTACAGCCCTCTCAAACACAACTGCTAAAGAGTTCAAACAATGGGATGACTAAATTGCACACACTCAGATTAGGAGCCTCCAAAACAAAAAAGCCCCAAAACAAACCAAAACAAACCACCACATACTCAAGTGTTAGAGCAGTTGTTAAACAAACAAAGCGAGCACACACACCCCCTCCCCCAACACACAAAACCCACATCGAGGAGCACCCTCATGCTTTTATTATATCTAAGGATCTGTAGTGGGATTGGAATGCTGTTGTAACTGTGATGGTCCGGGAAATACATGAGAAGCAAGGTTTTTAGTGATAGTTTCACAGTAGCTAGGGCCAGGAAGGACCTGAACAGATCATCTAGCCTGACCCCCTGCCACAGGCAGGAATGAATGCTGGGTTCACAAGACCCCAGACAGGTGATCATCCAACCCCCTCTTGAATTTGCCCAAGGTAGAGGCAAGGACCACTTCCCTGGGAAATTGGTTCCAGATTTTGGCCACCCTAACTGTAAAATATTGCCTTCTGATCTCTAACCTAAACCTATTCTCCATCAGCTTACCACCATTGTTCCTTGTCACCCCAGCTCGCCCCGGGGAGAAAAGGGCTCTGTGTATTTGCTGTTGATCTCCCCTGATGAGTTTGGTGATAAAAGATATCACCAAAAGCCAGAGCCGTCCTTATGGGTGTGAGGAGCCCGGGGCATATCAGCCCATGCAGGACCTGCGGGTGGTGAGCACAGAGAGGGTGAGGGGGCGGTGGCAAGCAGCCGTAGCGTGGAGCCAGCAGCAAGTGGCAGCCACAGCGGGGCCTGTACAGCACTGTCTGAGGGGCCCCCCAAAGTACAAGGCCCAGGGCAGTCGCCCCGATTCACCCCTCCCCACTCCTGCCAGGGTTGGCCCTGCCAAAAACCTTGCTTCCAGGGTTTTGATTTTATTAATACTAAGAATGAAAAATCTCCATTAGTTAACTAAACTCCAATGTTTCTTCAAGGCAGATTTCACTGTATTCACAAAATTACACATGCACACACTGTACCTAATCTTTATATATAAAAAGAAGGCTTCCTTAATTACAGAAGTTGATTCATAATTCTGTCAGGTTAATACCATGAAATTAAGACACAGATGTATTTCATCACTCTTTATGACAAGATTCCACATGAAGACAAGTCCCATACTTCCTAGTACATCCAGTAGTTATCCTGATGAGAGAGAATAAAATCTCTTCCCTAGAGCATGTTGTCAATACTCATCAAGTGTCCTGGATTAATGCATCAACCACATTATTTGTAATCTGTTTGAAGCATCTTACACTGCACTCGGTTAGTATAGGCAGATGAACCAGAACTGCCAATTTGAATACATCCAAAAAAACAAAATGAACATTGCTAACTTAATCTTTTTCTGTTCACCCCTGCTAGTTCTACACCAATTTAACAGGCCCTCATTAACATTACTATTTTTCCCATGACAGTTACAAAATCTTTTTATATGCGAGGGATTTGATTCTCCAGTCTTCGCATACACCAAACTTCAGCGGACGTCAGTGGAATTTTTTAAGACCTACAGGATTGGATTCAATTAGCCTTTTTTAATGAGAATCTAAATGGTGAACTCTGTAAGAAAAAGTCTTCAGCATTCAAACTACTACACAACAAGGATTTGTTTTCATTCTAAATCACAAAGGAGTTATCAATAGATAAGTTAAACTACTGTGTTCTGAAGCAGAGAGGGATGGCTTCAAGAAAAGATTAAAAGGTTTATTTTAAGTATTAAGACGGATACATCATCTAATTCTCATGAACAAGGGCAACCAATGCCATGGGCACCTATACACATGATGGACCTCTGCTCCAGTGCATGCTAGCGTGCTCCAGCAGCCTCCATGTCACTCATGTTCAGCATACCCATGTTTCAAAATGGTGGCAGGGGCTCATCCAACAAGCATTAACGTGCCTCCACTGCCATTTTGAAGCATGGGACACTGAATACATGTGATGCTGCAGGTGCTTTAATTAGAGTGGCTCTCAAAAAGCCTTCCTGCACTAAAGCCCGCCCCACCTAGAGCACATGTACAGACACACCCAGTGCACAGTAGTAAGTGATGTACAACTGCAACTGAAAAATTTTTTTAATTTTAAAAACAAATATTGATACTACTGATATAACATTGTCAGTGTAACAACATATATGCTACCATTTTCTGTTAATTAAAAAGTTCTCCTACCTCAGATTGCAGCCAAAGAAAGATACAAACCAGAAGACGAGCTATACTTAATTTATAGCATCACTGCTCCACAGCTCTCTATTTTTTTAAGTTTTTTCTCAATACCACTAAAATCATTAGGGTTCAGTTTTACTTATTGAAGCTGTTGGCAAAAAATCAGTTACCACATTTGGGGCAGGATTGGGACCTTAACTGTGAACCTCAACCTATACTTCCAAAACTGACTTGGAAGTGTACAATTAAGACATCATAGTCTACTACTGGATTTTAATGTTCTGCTTAAGCAAGATTCTTAAGGATGTTCCTACTTTTAAGCATATGTGTAACTCAAGTGGTTACAGTTAGGCACTTGATTAAAATCTTACTTAATCAAAGCTTAAGTTTCCTCACTAATAATTCAGGTAGACTACATTAATTTGAAAGCTTGCGTTTACATATTCTTTCCTAACTATTCCCTTTTGAATGGAAACTCTCACTTAATTTTTTTAGAAAAAGCAGTCTCTGTTTAAGAATTTTAACAATTAACACCCTAGGCAATTTATTTTATTCAAATATAGCCAAATCTTCTAAATTAAATTTATTAAAAATGGTGTTAGAGAGACTTTGAAATATGCATAATGAATACATCAACCTGAAGAGTTCTGTTTAAATTAGAATTCTTTCAGCCAACCCCAAGGGTGGTTTAGCACAGGAAGAGATTACCATAGTGAGAGATGATGTGGAATCTCTGTCATTGAAAGAGTTTAAGTGCATCTTAGATAAGCATGTTTGGGATGGTTTTGACAGGAACAATCCTGCCTTGGGCAAGGGTTGGTTGGACCAGATGCCTTTCCGGTCCTATTTTTCTATGATTTAATTTGAAAGACAAGAGCATAGACAGTTAAACACATTATTTCACAAAAACAACTTGTACTACTTAGATCTTAATTTTCAAAGACAAAGTGAGTGAAAGGAAAATGAAACCAAGTGGAAGTTTACTCCAAAATCCATATTCTTGCTGAACAGTTCTTCTAATCTCTTTTATGCTTACTCTTATCCCCTCCTTTACTTTTTTCATTAATACCCTACCCTCTTTGGCTCAAATTGTCACACTGGAAACATGTTTAATCTCTCCCAAATTAAAAAATCTCACTCTTATCTCTAGATGCCTTTTTTAATTACTGCCTCATCTCCCTTTCATCTTTTAACTCAATGAATGCACTGTTTAAAATTGCTGTCTGCAGTTCCCCTGCTCTAATTCCTTCCTAGGTCTCCCTCAATTTCACTTCCCCACCACTGAAACTACCCTCAATAAAGACTCTAATGACTTCTTTCTGGCCAAAGCTCAGAACCAGTGCTCCACCCTCATCTTCCGTGACCCAGCTGTCTTTGACACAAACATGCTCTTCTTATTGCCTTCCCTTCGCCAGCTTGTGATCATTGTTCCTGGTCACTCCTTGCGGC
>NW_017729024.1:127553590-127554448 GCF_001723915.1 Gavialis gangeticus
GCTGTCTTTGACACAAACATGCTCTTCTTATTGCCTTCCCTTGGCTTCAGGATTCTGGCCTCCCTTGCTTTTCCTCCTACCTTGCTAATCATTCCTTCAGAGGATCTTCCTCATTTCCCTCTCCAACAGTCTGTGGGGATTCCACAGCACTCAGATATTAGCTTCTCTATACACCTCCGCACAATCTCATCCACAAATGCAAAACTATACCAATACTTCGGAGTCCATCCTTTTAACTCCTTTCTGGACCTAACCACTTTTAATACATTTATTAAATGGATTATCTGAAGGGTTTTTTTTTTAGTTAAATACTATCCTGAACCCCTTGACTGCACTACAGCTAACAGGAAGCATCAACATAGATGTTTTACCATTTTGCTAAAAATAAAACAGAAACACTACATAACAATTTTGAACGTCCTGCTTTGGTGGTGTTTGTTTTGGCTGATTATTGTTCCAATAGTTTTCAAGCCAAATCTGTAGCAGACCTGTAACTGAGCAGAGTAACCAAGTGCAAAACTTCCTGGACAACAGCTACTCTAAGAGCTTCCTTTTCATCTCTCCTTTTAGGGGCCAAGCCTCACCATAAAGTTGGCGTACACCCTGACACTATTCAGTACCGTGCTTCACATTTAGGGATCTGCACACTATGGCGAGACAGGTACTGACATACTCTAAGGGCTCCCCCACCACCCTTCCACACACACCTTTCCCATATACCCCACCCCACCATACCCAGAAACACCCCACACACACACACACACTACCCCACCCCCCACTGTTCCCCCAAAAACATCCTCCCACCCCACCCTAACCAAATAGCCGACACCTACACTCATCCACACCCACCCCTCCCCC
>NW_017729024.1:127554496-127562385 GCF_001723915.1 Gavialis gangeticus
TTTCCTGCCCCCACACAATATACAAGAGTAAGATGGCATTTTGACCTATTATGCAACTGACTGTAGATACACTATGCAAACACATAAATCAGGACAAAGGTATGTTTTTAAATAAAATTAAAATATGTTATAATAGACATTTGATTTTTTTTTAATTACACAATTTGGGGTTTTTTCCAGTTAAAGGATGGCAGAACTCTCCCTCCCAAAAGGAGTACTTTCAGGGCAAGGGGAGGGACTTCTGGTGGCAAAGGTTAGGGGTTAGAGGTGGGACTTCAATTCCCAAGATGGCAACCAGGGGGCAGGGCACCTGTCAAGGGGCAGGGCTACCCTTGCAGTTCTCAACAGCTCGTCACTCATTAAGCGGCCCTCCAGCTGAAATAATTGCCCGCCCTGGCCTTAGAAGGTTCTGCTGATATCACTATATCAGTATTTTATACCAGCTAAACATTTCTAGCATGGAAGTAGTGAATACCTGCAAAATTGCACTTTTCCTAGACTCTATGTGGCCAAATGAGGTACATCGTCGCCACAAGTACTATTTCTTTCTTTTTCCAGCATTCTTCAAAAGATCACTATGCAATTGTCTATGAAATGGAAGTTACTATGTTAGAAAGGAGAAAATTTAATTAAATTTTTATCCAGCTTTCTTTGTAGAGTAATATTTATATTGACACATTCTAGTATAAAGCTTAATATTGGTATTCCCTATGGACCATGACAGATGCTAAAACAACAAATTAATTACCTGACACACGCATATCATGATGAAGCAGATACAAAGGTGTCAGATTGTCAGCAGTGGGGTAAATTCTTGAGTCATATGGGGATATGCCCTGAAGAAGCCTTCAGCCATCTGCTAAGCAGGCAGCACCTCAGGGCAATCACCCCTTCCCCTCCTGTTTGCCCATGCCCCTGTTCAGAGCTCAAAGTAATGAGAGCAACATGATAAAAGTTGTTAGCAACACAATAAGTAGGTTTATCAAAACTAGAGAGGATCAAGGAGTTACAGAAAACTTTGCCCAGTCATCTAGGTGCATTAAAGACAGAGAAAGTAATTTAGAAGATAAGAGGGGATAGTGATGAGACAAAAACCAGACACACTAAACATAATGTTCAAAGAGAATGGCACAATTTGGAATACAAAACAATTGCACTTCAGTCAGAAGGTAAGGTTGGTTGGTAATCCATTACCAAAATAGTAGAGAAAGCTGCAAATCATTCTGACAAGTGTGGTTTCCATTACAGTCAAAACAGATCACACAAGAAACAAATATTTAATAGCAAACTAAAAGCAAATAAAAATTCAGATTAAACAGAGGGTGACGAATGTTATAGAGTTTTATAGCAATGATGTAGGTCATCCACGATGCATTCTAACCCTTGTTCTATTTACATCATTTCACTTCAAGAAGAATAAAAGAAAAAAAAAGACAGGGGGAACTGTTTCATGGAACAAATACTTGTGAAGTAGGAATCCAATTCCCAGTCTTGACACAATCATTACTAGACTTACTTCAAGTACCCAGGCAAAGACATGGCTCTCACATAAGCTGTTCCAATGAGAAGAAGAAACTGGTGAAGTGGGAAATGTCTTTAACACAATTGACCATTTATTTTATGAAGGACTGGCAAAATCCTGTTTTCTAAACACAGGAGGAATCTAATCATAGACAGTTTCCCTAATCACAACAAAAGCTCTTTCAGCCAGCACGTGAGGAGTCAAAAGTCCATTTTTCTAGGTTTCTGTCCATGCCACGCAACTGCTGTGGTTCAGGATATATCAGGTTTTCCCCTCCTTGCTTCTCAAACTGAACTGTCTCTTTTTCCTGAACCTGCTCATCCCTACCCAAGACAATGCTCACTAAAACACCCTCTGCTGAGATCTTCAAATTCCTAAGCAGTGTTGCATTTGCCTTCATTCCAGGAAGATAAAAGTCAGTGTTTGTGTTTGCAGACTGCTATTGTTTCAGCTATCTGCTTCTATAAAGGAGTTTAATGACTTACAGCTATTTGAAATGGCTACACCCAACAGTTTGGACAAGATTTAGCAAACCTAGTGCATGTGTATTTACAAAAGTATTCGTTAACATATATTAATGAACAATCAAATAAACATGTTACAACATGACAAGACCTCTAGTCTAAAGGCTAGTGATATTTTTTAAATTGGTAGCTGAAAGGAATTCAGCTACAAAATTCCTCTCTAATATCACCCTCACCTCAGTCATTATCCAACCTGGAATCTGAAAAAGAGTCCCACAATCCTCTGTAGGTGTCCTGAATGCCTTCAAAGCATACATCTTGTACCACTTCTAGTGTCCCCAAACCTTCTGAATCAGAGGTACCTGCTACATATTCAGATTAAAACTGAGTGGAAACCAGCTACAGTTGTTTTCAATTTATTAACAATTTTTTTAACATTTTCAATTTTTATAGTTAGTTGGCTCTTTTTATAGCTGGAAAGTCATTTTGATCATGATAAGTACTTTGCAGGCGTGGCTGGTGTATATCTATTGTGCAATTCCATCAGTTATTTGTATAATATATGTACTGTAACATGTAGCAGGGCCTTAGCCTCTCCTGGTTCTACTTCAACTACAGATTGGACTCCCAAGTCCAAGTTACCCTCAGAAATTCAAAAATCATAGAATAGTTTAGTTATAGCAAAGCCAAGGCCCTTTCTTCATAAGGTTACAGTTGTCTATTTACATTTTAGGGACAGATTTAAAGCAATCTCATCAGCAAGTTCAAATATTTCTTCCTCTGAAGCACAGTGCAATGACCACTCTCTAAAGCAAGATATTATACTACACAAAATTACTAATCTATTCCAGTATCAGTACTGTCAACTCATGGATTTTATCACAGGTCTTGTGATACTTGGTGTTTTTTCTTACATCTTCAGCTTCTGAAATCAGGTCGTTAACTAAGAATTTCCAATATCTTTAGCAAGTTTCTGGCCCTCGTGGCTTCAAAGTAAAGCTCAACAGCATAAAATCTAAATGCTCCAGTACCCAAAGGGAAAAAAAAACTCACAACCCAACATTTCTGAAACCTGATGATGCAGCATAACAGTTGTAATGCTACTATAAGGAACAACAATGCCCATACTCAAGAAGTACTTGAAGATATCCAGTGGAAATGAGGGAAGCGGGGTGCGCGCACATGCGTGTGGATGTGTGTGTGTGGACACACGCATGCATGCTGGAGAGAGAAAAAGAGAATTTACAAAATACCTTTGTCCCCAAGTAAATAGAAGTTTGCTGGTTAACCATCTACAAAAGTGTTGAGACCCACTACTCACAGTAGAAAAGGTGTTATCTAGAAGTCTTTGTTGTGTTATGTGTAGCCTTACAAAGGGCCACATAAAAGATTTGTCTTCTGGTTACACAGCTACTAATCTAAACACTTCATATCTGACAGCCTAGGATGTAAAGTATAAGCTTAATCATGGTCAGGACAGCATTCTGTACCAGTAGAAGTTTAGAGAGAGAGGCTATTGCAGTAATAATATTAAGGTGTGGGTTTCTGAATAATGCACATTATTTTAGAACTGCCTCAGGATTTAAAGATCTGATGACAGCTCCACCTTTACTGGCTCCACCTTTACTGGCTCCATAATTTTTTCTCCCCTTCTCTCCTTCCAATGATTGGAAAGAATTAAAGAAACTTGGTAAAATGCATTAAGGAAGCATAACACAATCTTCATTTTATCTTACCTCATGAAAGCTAGAACAACAGCAAAGTTAAATTCTGTTCACCTGAACTGCAAGCTGGAAAATCTACCTGTCTGAGTAGAGGGGCCTAGCTTTAGGATCTAGCCTTAAGAATTAGTTCTATGGGAACAGGTCCTATTAAAGTTTCATTTTTTCAGTTAAAAAATATGGAACCCAGAAAGGAGACACAAACCTATATTTGTTAGCATTAAAAAAAGTAAATTACAATTCTGTAAACAATCAAACTGAAGTCCGCTTGCTCGCCTCACAGCTTAAATACAGGTTCTTTAAAAAATAAAATAGCGATATTTTGAATTATTGGTAGATTTCCCAGTTATTTTCAAAACAGAAAGAAAAAGTCCTGTTAATTCTCACTGATTTTGGAAAGATTTTGAAAGTCTGTCACTTGGGAGAAGAATTCTGTAAATATATTCTAGAGAGATATTTAAAAGTCTATTTGAATTCTCAAAACTTTCAGATTCGCAGTTTGAAAGCTCTGATTAAAATAAAAGTAAGTGTTGACTGTATTTTGTCATTCAAAAAACCCAAACAAACCAAAAAACCCAGAAGTACAAACAAACAAAACTGCAGGGATGCCAAACATTAACTATCAAAACACAGCTATCCTTTTTGCACCTGCCTTTTCAGTATTTTTTTTCCTTAAAACTTACAGAGAGGAAGACGTTATCTAGGTCTTTTCAATCAAGACTAATTTATTTTCCCACTGAAATTCTTGGAAGTAAGAGTTTAGGCTTTTTTTCAGTTTACTAACACAAGCTTTGTGTTACAATGCAAGTGCAGCAAAGTATCATGCACTGATAACAAAAAATACCAGATACTAGCATGCAAACTATTATCTGCTCAAAAATTGTATAATTTTTCAAATCACAATAGGATGACTAATACGCTTTTGGAATGCGCCAGCTGATAAAATTTGATGACTGGGTTACAGCTTTGTAGGGATGGGGAAGCAGTTCTCTATGCAAGGGTGAAGAAACCAAGCACACACATGCACAGTCAAATTACTAAGATTCTCAAAATATTTTTGTATGTGATTTATGTGCAAAGAAGCTCAAGATACAGTAAAGCATGCACTACAATTTTAGATCTAAAACAAATTTTCATTGTCTATACTATCAACATCTTAAAGTTTGTCATTGTAATCAGTAATACCCTTAAGCAATGACCACACTTTAGTGTTCACAATTTTGCACAAGCCAGAGATATTCCTCTCGCACCACACCTGTAAGAAATGATGCAAACAAAGCAGTTGAATCTAAAGAATTACTTTATAAGAATATCATGCTGGAATTCCATCTTGGTTTCTCTATGATTCCAGACCAAATTTAATCTATTTTCATATTTAAAAAAATATTTTAAGTGACAGCCCAGTGCACTGGAGTGCTCCTTCTGTCTTGCATATTACCAGTAATTAAACACCCTGTGGGCTAAATTCTTTAACACCTGCATAATACCAGTCACTTTAAATGCGCAGCACATATGCCTACCTGGATCTTAGTAAGAAATTCTGTTAATAGACAAGTGGGAAGAGCTGTGTAACTATGCCACATTAGTTAAAATGAAATATTTACTCCTCCTACTACAACTGTATTGATAAAGCTAAAGGAAGCAAATACAATTCTTGCAAGCAACAACATTGTGCTTTGGAGCAGATCTACAGAAAGGGGTCATGTATGATCAAAAAAGAAGCCTTTGTGCACCTTAACTCTTTGCTGGAGTGATTAAGAGGGTTGAGTGGAAAAGATACATTTTTAAAACTTCTCCCCATGTGGGTAAATTGGTTAAAAGGTACCCCACATTATATATTAAAACAATTTTTTTTCCCTAGACAGTGGGGGTGGATGTGGGTGGGTAGGTGGTGAAGTACAAACATAAGTAATGCTAGGAAGTCCCACACAGTAGTTTCTACTGAAATAATCAACAACAAAACACCAAAATCTACATCATTATTAAGTTCCAGTGTTTACAGCAACTGAAATTAACAGAAATAGTTCACACTTCTTTCAGCCCTATAGTGTTCATCTAATTCATACACTTAATAAGATTATAAACAAATTCACATTCATCACATTCTTTAAGACCTTTAATAACTACAAGTTCCCGGCAGTTGAAGCAGTTGATAAAACAACCAATAAAGTGCTAGTAATCAAGACTGGGAACCAGAAATAGATTCAGGCTCCTGGAAGAAGTCTAAGAGAGGACGAAGACACTGACTACACCAATCTCCAGTAACCCATTACTAATCAGTGCCGTTGCACTTAAGGATTTTATCATACAACAATCACCACTTAAAATCTAGTGAAGACACAGAACCCGAGTGTCAAAAGTGGTCCCCTAATATACAGATGCAAAAAACCCCTTTTATTTATGAAACAGAAAACCAGTCAGAAACAGAAGGGACATTTTAGACACAAAATGCAGAGTAAACAGAATCACTTAGGCCAGTGTTTCTCAACGTAGATTGCAAAAATATAAGAAAGGGTCATGAACAAACTTTAAAAATGGATTCTCCTTTAAAGGAAAAAAAGTAGGAAACTGGGAAGGGTGTCAGAGTTTCAGCCTGCAAGGGGCTGCTTGGGGCCCCCCATGCCCCACTCCTCCCACCCACCCTCTCTCCCACATGCTGGGGGGCTAGGGCTTGGGGGCAGTGGGTCAGGAGTGAGGGGCTGCCCCCAAGGGGTTGGGACTGCCACTGATGTTTACAAATAGGTCCTGATACAAAAAAAGTTGAGAACCACTGACTAGGCAATGCTCTTCCTGCCACATACAATTATTTTCCCCAGAGTCCTCAAGACTGAGAGGGCACCACTAGAGCCCACAAGGATGCCAAAATGGCAACTTCCAACTTATTTCTAAAAGACTGATTTAATTTCTTTAGCAAGTCACTCTTTCAATATAGGAGCATAGGAAAATAGGACTGGAAGGGACCTCACAAGGTCATCTAACTCTGGCCCTCTGCTCAAGGCAGGATCATTCTTGAATAAACCCCCCCAGTCAAATCTCTGTCCAACCTGCTCTTCAAAACCTCCAGGGATGGAGATTCCACTGTTTCTCTAAGTAGCCTGTTCCAGTGACTGACCACCCTTATGGTCAAAAAGTTGCTCCTAATCTCCAACCTAAATTTCCTCTGCTGCAGCTTGATGCCATTGCTCCTAGTCCTTTGGCCACAGAAAAGAGCCCATCCTTTCTTCTCAGGTAATTGAAGACTATTATCCTCGGTCATCTTTTCTCCAGACTGCATAACTCTAGTTCTTTTAGCCTTTCCTCACAAGTCTTGCCTCCCATGTTCCCAATCATTTTTTAATCATTTTTGTTGCTCTCCACTAGACTTTCTGCAATCTGTCCACATCCTTCTTAAAGCGTGGGGGGCCCAAAACTGGACACAGTACTGCAGGTCATCAGTACCTGACCAGATGCACAGGCCTAGTGATTAAAAGAGCAGCCATTTGTATCTTTAGCCTTGATTTCTCTCTTGAGGCTCAGAAAGCCTTTGCTCTAACTCTGCCTCCTGTGGCTAACCCCACTTTTCCCAACCCTGCTCTGGTCTTTCCCACACCAAGGGCAAGGCCAAGCCAACAGGAATTTGTGCCTCCTTGCTTTGACTGGGAAAGTTCATCCCAATGTGAAACCCTTCACTGGAGGGAAAGCCTGAAAGGCAGGGCTGGCAAGGGCGGAAGAGACGCCTTGCAGGAGCAATGACACTGCCACAAATGGATGAGTCTGGGCTGGAAACCCAGCCATTTCCCTAGAAACTCCCACAATCTTTACCCAGCATCTGCCTCACCAAGGGCTGTGGGTGGATCGGGGCCACACCATGCGCTCGAGGGCAAGCTAGAAAGCAACCAGCTACAGGGCTTTGGGTGCCAACGCTGTGTTCGGGCACCAAACAGAGTTTTGACCAGCCCCTGTTAGAGCTGGACGGACATTTTTACCGTGCAAGAATGACTGTGCAGGTGTGGCCTGTCTACATCCATGGCGCGGATCATCAGCCAGCGGCGCAATGAATGTAAGGGGCAAAAGGGCTCGGACAGATGCCGGCGCCCCCCGCGCCCCTGGGGGAAGGGATGGGCGGCTCCCGGCCCGGCCCGGCCCGCGACCGCCTTGCAGCACCGCGCGGGGCCTCGCACACCCCCTGCGGCCCGGGGACGG
>NW_017729024.1:127562682-127565161 GCF_001723915.1 Gavialis gangeticus
AGGCTGCCCGCGCTGCCCCAAGCCAGGCCTGGCGGCGGCGGCGCCAACAGCCCCACTGCAAACCCCCGCGCACGCAGCGGTCGCTCACCTTGGCCGGGCGGGTCCGTGCGAAGCCGGGCCTGGCCGGGCCGGGCCGGGGCGGGGCTGTGCGGGGCGGTGGGCTCGCGGCTCCCCCCGGCTCACCTTCTGCTTCCTCAGCGCTGCTGCCCGGCGCCTGATAGCATCTTTCCCTCCTCCTCCCTCTGACGCACTCCGGCTGCTGCGCCTCCAGCCTCCCCCCGCCGGTGGTACCCAACCATCACCCTCCTCTCTCCGCCTGCGACACCGCCCCCTCCCACCCCAACACGCACACGCACACGCACAACCCTTCTCCAACACACAGCCCTGGACTGAATTAAGCCTTTCAGGAATTAACACGGGAGCCGGGAAAGGGAGCCTGCCTTGCTGAGGGAATATGATTGAAGGAAAACCTTGAAGTACCAGACCCGTCTCCTATTTAAATTTACACACACATGCTAGCCTGCAATCATGGCTACACAGACAGAGAGAGGGAGAGCTGGGGTGAATCAAACCTTTCAGGAATTAACACAGGAGCCAGGGGGCAGAGCCTGTCTTCCTGAGGGAATATGAATGAAAACCTCGGAGTAGCAGACCCATCCCCTATTCAAATCCACGCACACACACGGCACTAGCCTGCAATCATGGCTGCACGTCCTCCAGAGTGCAACATGATAGTGGCCATCAGTGTGAGCACCTGTGTGGCAGGGAAAATAAAGAGCAGCCCAGACACAAAAAGCAGGACAAAAGCTGCTGCTGAAGGGGGCTGTGTTGCATGTTTGTCTTGTTATTTGCGAGGCTCAGGCACACATTTTTCTCAGTGTATAAACCTTTGCGTGAGTGTGGGGAAAAGCTGCAGGAGGCACCACCTATCTTCATGCCCATGAGATGTGAGACCCTGGGTACTCAACTGGGGCCCTCAAGAATAAGGGCCAGGGGCCACCCCAGGGATCATTCAGCACAATATTTTGTACAGTTCCATGGTTTTTGCAATAACTTGCACTTTAATTATTAATATTTACCATTTTATATCATTTGCATTTTCAAAGTACCAGGACTCTAATGAAATCTATCAGCTGACAAGAGAACCAATGAAAAATTCTTCTTAAATACAGAGTCTGGCTTATAGAGCTATTTGCATCCAGGCTTTACTGTGATCTGCTAATCTCCTACGGCCAGGATCTTGCAAATCAATATTGCCTTGAACCCACATCCAGTAAGGCCCCATGTGCATGCAAGGGTCCGCCCACACAGATCTGGTTATAAAGTCAGGTTGAGGGTCAATCTCCCTATTGTTTTTATTCCTGATTAGAGTACTACTTCCACTTGTCACTCTTGCATCATGGCATAAAATGTCATGTTACATTTGTCTGTAAACAGCTGAAAACATGCCACAAAATATATTAACACTGACAAGTTAAGTTAGTGGAATATAAGTTTTAGAATGCGTACCCATAAGAGACAGGAAATTCCAACCTTTTTTTGTTTGTTTGTTTTTCCACAGGATTTATGAAGGAAATGACCTGAAAGGTGATAGATTTTCTTTCCTCTCCCCACCCCACCCACTTTTTGATGCTTTGGTTGTGCTTACAATAATTAGGAAGCATTTTCTTTCCCATTTTTGTTGGATCATTTTTCTGGAAAACCAAGTGTCTGGAGCAAAGCATTTCTACACCCTTGCTAGAAGGGTGTATAGAAGAGAATCTTCCATGCATTTTTTATCACAACTCTTTATTAGCCATTGGAGGTAAATGTTACACTGACCTTAGCAAAACACATGTTTTAAAATAACAAAAAGTCCTTTCCCTCCCAGTTGGTCAGCATGTGCCAACAGATGTGCAATATAGTGTCAGGATCCTATTCTACAGTCATGCATAAATTTTTTCAGGATTAAAAAAAGATAAAGATATACAAACTGACATTTTAATGTGTTTTTAAAGACAGGAAAATACATTTTGACCTCCTTTCTTGAGAAGAAAATCCACAACCTGCCTGATTATCTGCCTTCCAGATTCTCCCTAAAATCACCTCTGTTAGGATGTCAACAGAACTCTTGACAATAGTCAGACGGTTGCTTGTGACTGCTGTTTGCACTAATCACAAACACTCACACAGTGAGCTGGTAAGTTGTTTATACCATTTATGGCCTCCCATAACACACTTCAATCCTCCTACAAACATTACTCACCTATTTAATTTTCCTACAGACTCCTTACAGTGAGTGTTAACTGAATAGACCCCTTGGAGCATCAACTCTTTAAGAGGAGGATCCTTACTCAGGTGGGTGTGAGATCCCTGTGCTAATGCGTGCTTACCTCTGCCTGGGTGTTCTGTGCAGTATTTTTTTTTTAATGAAAAGAAAGAAAAGACAATTATTAGTCATCCAGATCACCAGCCTGAGGAAAAACAGGCGAGCCAAACA
>NW_017729024.1:127570161-127573538 GCF_001723915.1 Gavialis gangeticus
TTTTTTTTTTTAATGAAAAGAAAGAAAAGACAATTATTAGTCATCCAGATCACCAGCCTGAGGAAAAACAGGCGAGCCAAACACTTCCTCTCCAACCACAGTGCCCCTCCCTGGGTGAAATGCCCTAATACATGTACATGTGTATATTTAATGTGTAATCAGGCCAAGCACTCGATGCCATTTTGTGAATTCCTATAATCTGTTCAACTGATAGCTAATGCACTGACACACACATATTAGCATATGCTATAGTTTTTGAGCCTGGCTTTGTCACTGGACAAACTCATGGAAAATTTGGTAGTTTGGAAACAGCAGTAGGTTTATAGCTGAGCTACGTGGCACTGATAATTAGAGGGATGGTGGTAAAGCTCTGGTGACTGTCAAAATCAACAGAACCTACACAGGCAGCTCATGAGAAAATGGCAGCGAAGAGCAGGTTTGGGGGTTTGACAGCTGTGCTTGAGATCTGGGAAACAGCAACAGGGAAATGGTGACCAGTTTGTCATGACAGGGGAGCAGAGTTGAATCATTTTCTCTTTACTTGACATACATGATAAAAAGATAAAAACACACAGACAGAGATAGAAGGATCCAAACAACATATAAGGTCAGAGCCACCCACTACTTCCATTATAGCTCACTCCATTTACATGCCCAGGTCAAGAATAATTTTAAAACTGGACTTTTTAAATATTGGTATCTAAAGAACAAGCACCTGCAGCTTGCATACACTCTGTGGCTGCTGAGTTCTTTCAGAGGACACAACCACAGTTTACCCTCCAGCCTCCATTCCCACCCACATATCTAGGGTGTTGCACCAAGTATGTGATGGCACCCCTGGACCTCCCCCTACTGGCCTCCCCAAAGGTCTCCATGCCTTTCCATCTTCAGGGGTGTAGGTTATAGCAGTGTTTGTGCTCAAAAGCTTGATAAGAATTTTTCCAACTATTTGAGTTGGTCTAATAAAAGCTATCAGATTTTTTTTCCATCTTCAGTTGTTTTGTTCTTCCCCTCGTCCCCACAGGGGGTGAAGCCTTATGCACACAATGCTCTTCAACAGAACTTTAGTCCTTAATGGGACACAGCAAATAAAACCCTAACATTCCTTCCTGAATATTACACTCCCCTGTCATAGCTATGACATCATCCTAAGATTTCTGTTAACGAACTAGAACATTTGGTCCACCCACAGGACTTACTAGCAGTAGTTTGTGAGTTCCACATAGCAGTTATTCCCAAAGGTGTCTTTGTTCTTCTCCTCTTTCACAAATTCTGGTACAGATTATGAAAACTTCTAAATTTATATTCAGTTTAATTTTACTTTAAGAAGGGACTTTCTGTTGTGGCTTTAGTTTCATTATCCATCAGTCTAGTTCTGAACAATCTAAATTCCAAAACATAGCCATATCTTTTGAAATAATAGTTCCTGCATGATCAACAACACACCCATGCAACTCCACTATATGCTTGAGCAATATCACAATATCACATCACAAATCAATATCACTCAACCTGCAAGGTGCAGAAAGAGGTACTGGCTACATTATTTGACAGACATGGATAGTCCCTTGGTATATTTAGCCATGCAAAGGATAGACTTAAACAATGGTAGTTAAGTAACCCCAAGGACATGTCCACACATGCAGGCATGTACACTTGCAGCAGCTCAAATAGTAGTGGCACAAGTTTGTGTCAAAGATTTGTGCCTCAGCACATGTGTCTGAATATGCACTCTGGTGTGCCACTTGGAGCAAACAGACCCTGCCCAGCTCCTCTCGGATCCTCAGCCAGGAGGAGCTAAAGGCTGGGGCCAGCACCTGTGCTGGGCCCAGCAGTACGAAAAGCTGCCCTGGAGAGCAACTCAGGGCTACTTGCCCTTAGAAGCTTCTGAGGCCCAGCTAGTTGGTATCTGGTGACACTAGCCCCTTGTGCCAACTGGACTGCTGAAGCAGCCCTAATCTAGAGTAGCCCCTGCACCCTCTATCCACTGCAGCAGTCTGGCAGTGGGGGCTGCTGCCTGGTTCTGACCTGGTGCCACCTGTGACAGCATCCGCCCCTTTGGACCTGCGGCCCCATGGCTGTGTGCCTGCAAGATGCAGACAGAGACAGCATGGTCGCCTGGGCTGTGGTATGGACATTGCAGCAGAGCTTTCTGCACTTCTGGGCCAGCTGCTAGTGGGCCATGTCTGCACTGTTGGCCTTCGTGTGGAACTGCTGTCATGTCTTTGGGCACCCCCACTCTGCCATCAGGGCAGCTATTGCCCAGATGTGTGTATTGCAGTGGTCCACTTTGAATGGTCAAAGAGTGTCCTCCTGGCCCCAAATGGTCAGGTCACCCACCTCGTCTGCCCTCCAGTTGAGTCCCCGGTACTGGCCCTGGCCTGAGTCTCACTATTTGCCTCACCAGCAGATCCTGGTGTTCCCTGTTTAAAAACTGCAAATTCTGATAAAAAACCCAAATTCTCTCATTAAAATGCCCCGAATCAGTGTTCTGAGATTAAAAAGAAACACCACTATACATAGAGGGATCAGTTGGGTAATGCTTATTGATATAATTATAATGGAAGCCTACCAGAGTCTCTATCATCATAATATAACAAACTGTAAATATCTATACACTTTGGCATTTGCTTTTGTTTTGTTTATCATAGAAAAATCAGAGCTGCCCCTGCCTCCTTTGCTCACCAGGATGTGGGGTGCTGAGCAGCACTACTGATATGTCAGTGCCATGCCCTCACCCTTGACCCTCACTCCCAACCCATAGCCCCCCCACTGCCTCTCACTCCTGACCCGCAGCCCCTGTCCGCCCACACTATCTCCCTCCTGGCAGCAGCTTCATCCCAGCATCAGGATGAGTCCAGCTGCAGCTGTTCCACCTACTAGTTTATGTCTCTGAAGAGTGCCAGCCTTTGCTGTTCTGCTCCTTCCGCCTATGGCCAGGCCCCAGCAATCCCCATGCTGTCCCTGGGAAGCCCTCAGCTGGGGCTCAGGGACTGGGCTGGGCAAGCCCCGTCCCTTCTAGGCCTGCCTCCCCCTGCCCAGGCTGCTCTAGTGGGGCAGGGGTGCTGTAAGCTTGGCTCTTACAGCCTCTCCTACCCGAAGTGCTCCTGCAACCCTGACCCCCATCTCTCTCTTTCACACACACCCCTGCTGCCACCTCCACCCCTCCCCCCAGCCCATTACACACCCAAATGGTTCCTGGGACCAGAAGCCCTGCCAGGCTTCAACATCATATCCCAGGACTGGTATGAGCATGGGGCAGGGCTGCAATGTGGCAGCTGCCCATGCAGCCACAGCTCCTGCCAGCAAGTCCTGTCCCATCCTGTCTGGTGGTTCAGCACACAGGATGTGAGATGTGTGGGGGGATGTAGGGTTTG
>NW_017729024.1:127573697-127576170 GCF_001723915.1 Gavialis gangeticus
CGGTCCCCCCCTCCCCCTGCAGCAGGAACAGGAGCAGCAGCCATTGGGGTGCTCATGGCCTGCTACTGGCAGAGCCCCCTGGTTGCATGGCATGGCCTCTGCCACCTGAGACCTGGCACTCCCTGTGCCACATGGAGCTGGCCCAGCCTGGCTTGTGCCTTCGGCCAGGACTGGGCCACTCTTGCTGTCACCCAGGCTCCCAGCACCGCACACAAGAACCATGCACCAGGGGGCCAGCTGGGTCCTGCCTCCATGGAGCCAGCCAAGCCCAATGGCACATGGGGCACATGGAGGCATGACCCATCCCGGCCCACTGGCACATGGCTCTTGCGTGAGGTGCCGGGAGTATGAGGGTGGCAGCAAGTAGCCTGATCCTGGCTGAAGGTGCATGCCAGCAAGCCGGGCCAGACTGACTCCATGTAGCACAAGCAGCACTGGGTCTTAGGCAGCCAGGGCCATGCTGTGCCACTAGAGGGTTCTGCCAGTAGCAGACCATGAGCACCCCCACGGCCCGCTGCTGCTGCTGCTGTGGAGGGGCTGTACACCATGTGGGGAGGCGGGTGGGTGGGGGATTCAGCCCTCCCGAGCAGTTCCCCCCACCCAGAATCCCCCCCACTCACACACACAATCCACCCCACCCCTACAGTCCCCCTACCTCCACATCCCTGCTTATCTGGGACAGAGCCTCAGTCCAATCCACCACTGCAGCCTTGCCCCACTCCTATTGGCTCCAGCATGCTGAGGCAGTGTGCCGGAGTAGCAGGGACATGCAGCAGCGATAGAAATGCTCTAGAGTGTCTCTTTGGAGGACCCAGCCTCTGGTTGCTCCAGGGCATGCTCCAGGAGTGTGCCCTACACTGCTTTTTCCCAGTGTGTTTTTTCTTTTCATACCAAGATTTCCTGGTATCAAAATTAGAGTCTGCACTGAAAATATGCAGTGCAGGGAACATTTTTTTGTTCCTAGCATGCCTTTTGCAGCATCCCAAATGGCTTTGAGACATGGCAACAGGCACATGCTCACTCATCCAGACGTGGCCTAAATGCCTAT
The DNA here is from genome assembly GCF_001723915.1 of Gavialis gangeticus. NCBI lineage: Eukaryota > Metazoa > Chordata > Crocodylia > Gavialidae > Gavialis > Gavialis gangeticus. Next base: position 127,574,746 of record NW_017729024.1, read on the forward strand.
AAATCAGTCTATTTGGAACTCCCTTATTTTTCTGAGAGGAGTTGTGGTTGCCTTTGAAAGATTCTGGATAAAATCTGTGCTGCTTACAAAAAGAGCAGAGGCACATATTTTGTGATCTTTGTAGGTATTCAATTTAGTGAACCCCATTTTAATGATAACCCCAAATTTCTTTAATTGATAACATCCATTTCTCAGTGTACTCTTTCTAGTCCCCAAGTACAGATTCAGACTTGATGAGTAAATCAGTGCTTTCAATAAGCATATGGGATAGTCTTCCATATAATAAATAGGAAGGTGAGAATCCCACAGGTCATTTTGCAGACAGTTTTAGGCATATTTTAAGAGTCTTTCTGGCTTTACTTTCATTCTTCTGGCAAGATTTTCAATATAAGCACAATTCAGTTCAGCCTTCTAACTTGCCCACTGCCTCCGAGGGTGATACAGGAGTCCCAGTTTTGCAACAGTTCTGGAACCTTCTGAATAAACTATTTTCAAAGTCTTCACCTCAGTCACGATACATCCTTTTAAGAAAGGTTATTCTAGAAAAAAGTAGCTCTTGTCTACCATAATCTTGCTTGACTTCCTGGTGATTTATAACTAATTTTATGAGTCAGTGGTGTTCAAATCAAGCCCATGGAGCTGTATCATCTGACCCACAGGTCTGGAAATCTGGCAGCAGGGGAGTGGTAGCAGTGTTAATTGCCACCCCCCTACTGCCAAATTTCCAGACTCAGAGGAGGCCCCATTAGCTGGATGACATGGCCCTATGCAAAGCTAAATAGGGCTACATCATGCTGCTGCATGGCTGGATCCAGGCATGTGGGTCACATTGGCACAGACTTGGATCCAACATGCTGGATTGTACCCATGAACCAACCCCACACAGGATCTGGTCCAGGCACTGACCCCGCGCCACTTGTCCTCTCTGTAGTGCCAAAAGGCTGGGCACCACTGTTATACAAAATCTATCAATATAACCCCAAATGGGTTGTAACTATATTGGTAAGTGGAGCTCTGGTAGGCTGGGGAGATTTCTTCTGTTACACATATGAACATGATATCACCAGAGTGTCTTTAATGTCTTTCCTAATCTGTGGTCCAGCAAGACTGATTTCCAGGAATCCTGGTTTTCTCTGATTTAAAAAAATCCCCAATTTTCAGATTTTAAAAAAGTAACCCAAAATCCACATTTTTCCATAATCAAAATGAAACACCATTGTGTGAGTGTTCCTTCATTTTAATCATGGAAAAATGTGGATGTTAGGTTACTTTTTTAATTTAAAAATTGGGGATTTTTTTAAATTAGAGAAAACCAGGATCCCTGCTGATTTCTCATGAGACTGATTAGTCACTCTTTTCCTAGATGTTTCATCTTCTTATTTCATTCTTGTAAAATTACCTTTTGTATTTTTCAGGTAATAGCAA
>NW_017729024.1:127581170-127581461 GCF_001723915.1 Gavialis gangeticus
CCTCCCCCCAGCCCATTACACACCCAAATGGTTCCTGGGACCAGAAGCCCTGCCAGGCTTCAACATCATATCCCAGGACTGGTATGAGCATGGGGCAGGGCTGCAATGTGGCAGCTGCCCATGCAGCCACAGCTCCTGCCAGCAAGTCCTGTCCCATCCTGTCTGGTGGTTCAGCACACAGGATGTGAGATGTGTGGGGGGATGTAGGGTTTGAGGGGCAGAAGGGTGTAGGTAAAAGGGTGTGAGGGTGGGGTTTGGGGGTGTGTGGGGACTGTGTGAGGGTGGTGGGGA
>NW_017729024.1:127586461-127599871 GCF_001723915.1 Gavialis gangeticus
ACAGTCCCCCTACCTCCACATCCCTGCTTATCTGGGACAGAGCCTCAGTCCAATCCACCACTGCAGCCTTGCCCCACTCCTATTGGCTCCAGCATGCTGAGGCAGTGTGCCGGAGTAGCAGGGACATGCAGCAGCGATAGAAATGCTCTAGAGTGTCTCTTTGGAGGACCCAGCCTCTGGTTGCTCCAGGGCATGCTCCAGGAGTGTGCCCTACACTGCTTTTTCCCAGTGTGTTTTTTCTTTTCATACCAAGATTTCCTGGTATCAAAATTAGAGTCTGCACTGAAAATATGCAGTGCAGGGAACATTTTTTTGTTCCTAGCATGCCTTTTGCAGCATCCCAAATGGCTTTGAGACATGGCAACAGGCACATGCTCACTCATCCAGACGTGGCCTAAATGCCTATAAATCAGTCTATTTGGAACTCCCTTATTTTTCTGAGAGGAGTTGTGGTTGCCTTTGAAAGATTCTGGATAAAATCTGTGCTGCTTACAAAAAGAGCAGAGGCACATATTTTGTGATCTTTGTAGGTATTCAATTTAGTGAACCCCATTTTAATGATAACCCCAAATTTCTTTAATTGATAACATCCATTTCTCAGTGTACTCTTTCTAGTCCCCAAGTACAGATTCAGACTTGATGAGTAAATCAGTGCTTTCAATAAGCATATGGGATAGTCTTCCATATAATAAATAGGAAGGTGAGAATCCCACAGGTCATTTTGCAGACAGTTTTAGGCATATTTTAAGAGTCTTTCTGGCTTTACTTTCATTCTTCTGGCAAGATTTTCAATATAAGCACAATTCAGTTCAGCCTTCTAACTTGCCCACTGCCTCCGAGGGTGATACAGGAGTCCCAGTTTTGCAACAGTTCTGGAACCTTCTGAATAAACTATTTTCAAAGTCTTCACCTCAGTCACGATACATCCTTTTAAGAAAGGTTATTCTAGAAAAAAGTAGCTCTTGTCTACCATAATCTTGCTTGACTTCCTGGTGATTTATAACTAATTTTATGAGTCAGTGGTGTTCAAATCAAGCCCATGGAGCTGTATCATCTGACCCACAGGTCTGGAAATCTGGCAGCAGGGGAGTGGTAGCAGTGTTAATTGCCACCCCCCTACTGCCAAATTTCCAGACTCAGAGGAGGCCCCATTAGCTGGATGACATGGCCCTATGCAAAGCTAAATAGGGCTACATCATGCTGCTGCATGGCTGGATCCAGGCATGTGGGTCACATTGGCACAGACTTGGATCCAACATGCTGGATTGTACCCATGAACCAACCCCACACAGGATCTGGTCCAGGCACTGACCCCGCGCCACTTGTCCTCTCTGTAGTGCCAAAAGGCTGGGCACCACTGTTATACAAAATCTATCAATATAACCCCAAATGGGTTGTAACTATATTGGTAAGTGGAGCTCTGGTAGGCTGGGGAGATTTCTTCTGTTACACATATGAACATGATATCACCAGAGTGTCTTTAATGTCTTTCCTAATCTGTGGTCCAGCAAGACTGATTTCCAGGAATCCTGGTTTTCTCTGATTTAAAAAAATCCCCAATTTTCAGATTTTAAAAAAGTAACCCAAAATCCACATTTTTCCATAATCAAAATGAAACACCATTGTGTGAGTGTTCCTTCATTTTAATCATGGAAAAATGTGGATGTTAGGTTACTTTTTTAATTTAAAAATTGGGGATTTTTTTAAATTAGAGAAAACCAGGATCCCTGCTGATTTCTCATGAGACTGATTAGTCACTCTTTTCCTAGATGTTTCATCTTCTTATTTCATTCTTGTAAAATTACCTTTTGTATTTTTCAGGTAATAGCAATTGACTGCATAGGTTTTCTGATAAAAAGTGTTCCATTTTTATTAAAATGCAACTGAAATCATTCATACATCACAATGATGATCCTACCACATCCTCCAGTGTTCTCTTGGTTACATTTTGCCAGAAGGACTTTTAATTAAGAATTTTAGCAATAGCTGTATCTATCTTCTGTCAAGATATGAGGACTTTATGATAGATTTGAATCCCATGGAGAAATCTTATACTGGCAAAGGGTTGGTAATAACAGCTACAAATCAAGATACAAGATTGCCATCATCCTGTGTATCCAAGGTCTGCAAGACTGTATTAACATCTGGTGGCTGTGCTTCCAGCAAGACCTGTGCTGAGGTTTTGGACCCTCTTGTTGTCTGGGGAGAGACACAGATATTAGAAGCCCTGATGTTCAAGCACAGATAAACCATCATTTTAGGGAGCATAGCCAAAAGTTTGCAGGCTGAGCAAATAGTAGGGTATTACTGGCTACGACTTGATGCACCCTACCCTGCCCTGCTCCTGCCTTTGTTGTTCTGTAGACATAGCACCCAGGCTCCCATTCCTGTTCATTCAAAGCCCAATCAAGTCCTCTTGGAAGAAAAGGCATCACAATAAACAAAGAGGTGGCAGAAAAGAGACTCATGTTGATGGAACAGAGCCTGGCAGTGACAGTACAAACTATTCAAAGGGACCTAGTGATGCAGAAGCAGAGGATGGAGATTGTGAACAGTCAAATGTTGTCAGAGAGCTCAAACCGTCAGCACTGCTGCTCTCCTGCCTGCTTCCTCACTGGCACTCCAGTGCATGTTCAGGAGCAACAACACTCACCTGCAGCCAGCCACAGACCCTAGCTTGCCCAAATGAGGACAGCAGTCTTCCAGTAGCACTCCCTGCTGCATCTCCTTCCAGTGTGGCAGGAAAAATGGCTCCCTGTGGGAGTCAAGTTTTTTTGACCCCTGCAACCCAGATGTGTGGTAGCTTTTGCACCAGTACAGCCCTTAAGATTCCCAAGACAAAATAAACGTATATCCCAACAGTCCAGTACAGTGAGACTTAGCACCAAAAGCGTAGCTGGAAAGGTCTGCACCCTGGGCAGCAGCAGTGACCAGGTTGCTGCCAGTAGTGTTATTTTTGGGCCCTCCCTAAGTCAGCATCTATGACTGGCACCTTGTTCACCTGCCCTCTCCCTTAGTTACACTACTGCTCAGCACATATTCAAAAAGTCACTCCCTTTCCTCAAAGTAGGCCCAAAGCATCCCTGATAAGTACATGCCCCTGGAAACTGTCATTTAGGAGGGGGCGTACTGCAGGCTGTACAATGTCCTGAAACTCTGTCTGGCAACCCTTAGTGAAGCTGCCTACCCTGCTCTGGTTGTAGTGTAGAACATAACAGAAATATAATTCAGGAAAAGTGTTTCTTGGCTGCATCAAATCTTCCACTTAACATCCACCATTTACCCTTCAATCTCCCAAAGGTGCATTCTACCATCATTCTGGTGACAAAAGGAGGAGTTGCACTTTATGTAAAAGAGCCATATGGTTGCTCAGAGCTCTCATATGAAACTGGAGATAGACCTATTGAAAATCTCAACAAGTCAGAAGGGAGATCAACAAGGGTGATGTCATGGTGAGGGGTCTGCTATAGACCACCAGACCAGGAGGAAGTGGTAGAAGAGGCTTTCTTCAAACAGTTAGCAGAATTTTCCCAATCACAGGCCCTGGTTGTCATAGGGGACTTCAGTCACCCTGACTTCTGCTGGGAGGGCAATACAGTGGTGACAGGCAATCCAGGAAGTTTTGGGGGAGTGTCAGAGACAATTTCCTGGTGCTAGTGCTGGAGCAGTCAGCTAGGGGCCATGCCCTTCTAGACCTGCTGCTCACAAACGGGGAAGAATTGGTGGAGAATATAGTAGTGGATGGCAACTTGGGCAGCAGTGACCACGAGCTGATAAGAGTTCAGGATCCCAAGGAAAGGAAGGATTGAGAGCAGCAAAGTAAGGGACTTCAGAAAAGCAGACTTCAACTCGGTAAGGGTATTCATGGGCAGGATCCCCTGGGAAGCCAGTCATAGTGGGAGAGGAGTCCAGTGCTTTAAAGAAGCCTTACTGAGAGTGCAGGAACAAAGCATCCCAATGTGCAGGAAGACTAGTAAATATGGCAGAAGACCAGCTTGGCTTAGCAGGGAACTCTTTCATAAACTAAATCACTAAAAGGCAACTTATAAGGAGTAGAAACTTGGACAGATAACTAGGAAAGAATATAAGGGCATTGCTTGGGCGTACAGGGATGAAGTCAGGAAGGCTAAAGTGCAATTGGAGTTGCAGCTGGCAAGGGATGTGAAGGGTAACAAGAAAGGTTTCTATAAGTATGTTGGTAGCAAGAAGATGATCAGAGAAAATGTGAGTCCTTTACTGAATGCAGGAGGCAGTTTTGTGACAGAGGATGCAGAAAAGGCTGAAGTGCTCAATGCCTTTTTTGCCTCAGTCTTCACAGGCAAGGTTAGCTCCCAGACTACTGCACTGGGCAGCAGTTTGGGGAGGAGGTGAGCAGCCAACAGTGGCAAAAAAACAGGGTAAGAACTATTTAGAAAAGCTGGACATGTACATATCTATGGGGCTGGATGGGATGCACTCAGGGGTGTTGAGGGAGTTGGCTGATGTGATTGCTGAGCCACTGGCATCATCTTTGAAAACTCATGGTCATCAGGAGAGGTCCCAGATGACTGAAAAAGGGCAAACATATTGCCCATATTTAAGTCAGCCTCACCTCAGTCCCCAGAAAAATCAAGGAATCCATTTCTAAGCATTTGGAGGAGAGAGGTGATTAAAAACAGTCGCATGGATTCACCAAGGGTAAGTCATGCCTGACCAACCTAATTGCCTTCTATGATGAGGTGACTGGCTCTGTAGATGCAGGAAGACTGGAAGATTTGGTGTACCTTGATTTTAGCAAGGCTTTTGATACAGTCCATGGGTGTCTGGTGCCTCTTGAGTCAGGGGGTGCATGTGTCCTCCCTGACACCAGTCAGCAACTGGGGAGCAGGGGGTGTGGGGGGAGTTTCCTGAGGCTGATCTCACTCACCATGAAAGCAGCCACGCCGCTTCCCAAAGTCCTGCGGCCACTTCTGCTTTTGCTGGTGGCTCCGCTCCCCGGCCAGCACTCATAGCACGGGCACTGCTGCTCCTGCCTGCCCCCTGTTCGCCGGCTAAACAGGGACCGTGGCCTGGCAGCTACATGTCGCCCCAATACAGTCTCCCACAACATTCTTGAAGGCAAGCTAAAGAAGTATGGACTGGACAAATGGACTGAAGTGGATAGAAAACTGCCTGGAGTATTGGGCTCAAGGACTGGCAGTGGCTTAATGTCTAGTTGGCAGCTGGTATCAAGTAGAATGTCCTAGAGGTTGGTCCTGGGGCCCGGTTTTGTTCAATGTCTTCATCAGTGACCTGGAAGATGGCTTAAAGTGCACCTTCAGCAAGTTTGCAGATGGCACCAAGCTCGGGGGAGTAGTGGATATGCTGGAGGGCAGGGTTAGGATTCAGAGTGACTTAGATAAATTGGAGGATTGGGCCAAAAGAAATCTCATGAGGTTCAACAAGGAACAAGTACAAAGTCCTGCACTTAGGATGGAAAATTTTCATGCACCAGCACAAGCTGGGAGCTGACTGGCTGGGAAGCAGATCTGCAGAAAAGGACATGGGGGGTTACAGTGGACAATAAGCTGAATATGAGCCAGCAGTATGTCTTTGTTGGCAAGAAAGCTAACGGCATACTGGGCTTCAGTGGTATGTGTATTGCCAGTAGGTCAAGCAAAGTGATTATTTCCCTCTATTCAGCACTGGTGAGGCCACATGTGGAGTACCATGTTCAGCTTTGGGTCCCCTACTACAGAAAGGATGTGGACACATTGGAAAGAATCCAGAGGAGGCCAACAAAAGTGGTGAGGGGGCTGGGGGACATGACTTAGGAGGACAGGCTGAGAGAATTGGGCTTATTTAGTCTAAAGAAGAGGAGACTGAGAAGGGATTTAATAGCAGCCTTCAACTACCTGAAGGGAGGTTCGAAGGAGGATGGAGCTAAACTGTTCTCAGTGGTGGCAGATGACAGAACAAGGAGCAAAGGTCTATAGCTGCAGCAAGAGAAGTTTAGGTTAGATATTAGGACCAATTTTCTCACTAGAAGGGTATAAAGCACTGGAACAAGTTACCCAGAGAGGTGGTGGAATCTCCATCTTTAGACGTTTTTAAGACCCAGCTAGACAAAGCCTTGGCTGGGATGACCTAGTTGGTGATGGTCCTACTTTGAGCAGGGGGTTGGACTAAAGGAGCTCCTGAGGTCCCTTCCAACCCTAATTTTCTATGATTCTGCAGCTGCTTGGACAGTCAGAAAAGATCAATTTCATTATGCCTTCAATTCAGGAGCAGTACCTTGTAGCTGGAGAATAGCAAACCTAGTGTTTCTATTTTTTTAAAAAAAGGAAAAGAGCATTCCAGGTAATTTCTGGCCCAATAGCTTGATTTTAATATCATGCAAGGTCTTAGAACAGATATTGAAGGAAGTCACAGACATGGAAGTAAACAGAAAAAAGGACAAAACAGAACATGGTTTTATCCAAGGAAGATCAGTTCAGACCAATCTCATGTTTTGATTTCTTACATAAGGGTAATTAAATGGACCTAATGTATCCAAATTTAAGCAAGATGATACTGAGCACATCTACATGTTCATTAATGTGCTTTTGGTAATGGGCATTAAATTTAGTACCTCCACTGTGAAGTACTAGAAGAAGGTGCATTAGCCTATTTTAATGTGCATTATCAAAAATGTTTTTTTGTGGTGCTTTAATGCACATTAAAATAGGCTAATGTGCATTAAAGTGAACATGTAGATGCACCCACTGTGTTTCACAGGAAATGATGGAGAAGATGGGAATTAATACTACACTTGTAAATTGGATAAAGAATCTGGTTAATAGAAAGAATACAACAGGTTATGTTGAAAAGAGGAATTATCAAATTGAAAAGTGGTTACTAAGGATGTTTCTTCAGGGACTGGTCTTGGGATCATCCTGCTTAACATTTTCATTAGCATCCTTGATAGAGGGGCTAGATATGTGCTTATGAAATTTGCAGAGGATACAAAGCTGGAAGGAATTGTCAATACAGAGGACATTTGGATTATTACTGAGAAAGAATTAGATAACTTTGTGTAGCAAAACAATGGAAATGATCAAAAGTTTAACAGTATGAAATGCAAATTTCTATACCCAGGAACTGCTGTGAAGAACCCTGCCAATTTCCTCCAGTCTATCAGCCAAGGCAGAGGACTTCAGTGTACTGGTCACTCAATGGATGGCACGAACTAGCACTGTGATAAAGCCATGAAAAAGACTAATTCTAGGGTCGGGTATTTTCAAAAGAGATAAAGAAACATGAGTCATGAAGTATATTTAGAGTATTATGTACAGTCCTGGTTACCTCTGATCAAAAGCATGAATTAAAAAACTGAAGCATACAAAGAAGGGCTACTTGGAGAATGAAGAACCTATCTTATAATAGGAGATTGAAAGAACTTTCTTATTTAGCTTAGCAAAATGAACATTGAGAGATACTATGATTATTTTTTTTAAATACATTCATAGAGTGAAGATCAGGAAAGGAATGGAGCTACATAACTAAAAGCATAATATCAACAGAAAATCAAATGACTACAGTCTGGAAATTAGAAAAGGTTTCTAATGATCACAGGAATAAAGTTTTGGAATGGTCTTCTGAACAAAGTGTGGGCAAAGAATCTGAATTGCTTCAAAATGGAGATGAACAAGTTTATGAAAGGGCTAGTATGGCAGGATAGGGGCATTCATGGAGCACTAATCAGCAAATGTGGGAAACAGATTCAAGTACCGATATTGCCGTGGTGGGGCAGAAAGGAAAATATTGCCATGTGCTAGGCATCTGGTATTGCTATTTTTTTAGATCTTCTGCCACTTGCCTATTTCCCCATGAATGTTTTGGTTCATAGGAAAGTAGGGCTTAAGGGACTACGTAAGGTCATCTAGTCCAGCCCCATGCTCAAGGCAGGATCACACTAAACCATCCCAGCCACAGGTCTGTTTAGCCATCTGTGAAAGTTTCAAGGGTGGATATTCCAGAACCTCCTGGATAGCCTATCCCAATGCCTGACCACCTTCACAGTTAGAAAGTTACCTTTTGGAGCAAATGGACTTCCTTTGAAGTACTAGGCACTGGTTCCAGCCAGAAGTGGTATTTTGGCTCTGGTATGCTGATACTTCTGGTGATACTTAGAAACTTCCCAGGTACCTGTCTGGGGAGCTTGCTCAGGAACTCAGAATCAAACTCAATCAAGAAGGGTTTCTACAAATATGGGCGCCAGAAGATTTTTTTTTCCTCAAACTCAACCAAAGACTGTGTTCTGGTTCCCCCCCACCCCTCCCCCTTCCTTTGTACTCTAGGTCATGGTTCTCTTCCTAGGATTCCCTGAGTATAGATTAACCTAACAAATTTCCTACCACTGCAGTGACATGATATGGCAGCACATTGCCTTTTACCTGAGTTACATCACGGGCAATTTTCTATAGGGTGTTGTGTGGCTATGATGCACAAGAGGGGTTGGAGTGGATGATCTGGTGGCCTGGGACAAACAGTTGCCTATAAATGCAGGGGACTGGACAGAATGGCCCAAGAGGACCCTACCAGTCCTGTCTCTAAGAAGTCAGCAGTCTTAGCCTTCATCATCTTCCATATGTTCACATTTCAAACAAGCAACTTTGCACATGAGGGAGGATATTCCTATAAACTTCTGCAATGTTGCATTGTCTTCCTTCAAAACATTCAAACTCTTCTTTGATGAGATGCCTACCAAAAGATGTGTCAGTAGATATAGTGCGCAGACCACCATGCAGCATTGCTTAATTGTTTGTTGTTACTTGCTCTTACATTTTTAGATCATCAGCTGTCTGGGACATGGACTATTTTATGTGTTCTTTGTCTGTACAGTGTCTACGACAATAGGGTCCCTGCCTGGGATAAAATTAACTTTTCACAATCCTAGGAGAAAACTGCCAGGCATCCTTTTCAAAAGGTAATGCATATACACATGTTTATTAATAGAGAAGCTTTTACTAAGTTTGCAAAAAATATACAAGGTTCACATGAACAGCAAATGCAACCAGTGCAAAGAAACCTATCAAAACACAGCATTTAAAAAACAAACACAAAAAGCCATTTGTAGACATATATAATAACTATTTCATAAAATACAAAAATAAAAATCATGACATCTCATTATCCATCTACCAAAACATGTACCTATGTATACCAACTTGCAGGTATGAGACAGTGGCTAAGCACAGGCCTTCAAGCAGGCCAAGGTGGAAATGCTCTTTTGAGCTTTAAGTGCCCAAGGTTAGGTCAGGAGCAAGCCCTTGTGGTGGGTGGGGCTCAGAGCCTGCCTGTACAGGTTGAGCCCAGGACGTGGCGGAGGTTTCTTGCATGCCTCCCTGAATGCCCTGTGGGCTCTCTCAGCTGCCAGACTCGCAAGCAAAGCCAAATGGCACCAGCCACCATGCTCCCACCCCCCTGCCATCATAACACTTGGGTTCTGTGTATGTGTATGCTGGGGGGGTGGCGTTCATATGTCCCAGATGCCTGGTTTCTGTGTGTGTCCATATGTCCATGCATGTGCATGCACACCAGACACTGGGGGGGAGGGAGGAGGGGTGCACATGCATGTGTGGATCTGTCTCAGACATTCTGTGTGTGGGGGTTTTGTGTGTGTGTCTTAGATGCCTGTATTCTGTATGTGTGCGCGTGTGTTCTGGATGCCTGTATTCCCTCCCCACCAACATTTGGTAGCCCCTGCACTGCAAAGTGGCAGGCTGTCCAGATCCATGAAGCCCTAGCCGAGTGGACCAGGAGCCTTCCCAGAATGAGTACACCTGGAAGGCTTTGAGTGTCCCTGCCCTGGCAGTGGGCCATGGGTCTTGAGCCCCAGGCTCCTCTGGCCCTGTCTCATGGGCACTGCTGCCCACAACCCAGGCTGTCAGGGCACTGCCCCTCTTCCCCTCTCCCTCTAGGGCCACATACCAGGGTGCAGAGGCATGTGATGCAAGGAAGAGATGTGCCTCAATTTAAAAGGTTGTAGTTGCCAAACTTTAACAGTGTTTAATAAAGAAAACCTGTTAACATTGCCTATGGCTCAGCTTGGTCCCTTCTTCCAATTAACACAAAGCAGCAAAACTTTGGAGGAAGTGGAGCAGGGAGTGTTGAGAAAGGGCTGACAGAATCTGGAATGGGGTTTGGAGTCAGAGAGAATGCCACTGACCCCGCATTCAAAAAACATAAAACCTTGGAGGGGAGGCACAGGGTAGAGGGCTTTTGATTTGGTACCCTGCTTTCAGGGGTCTGAAGTCAAGACCAGGGATTTCTCCATGTAGGAGCTGGACAGCTGTGTGATCCCAGACCCAACGTCTATCTGAGAGAACTGCAGGCTGGGAGGTAGCTGCTGGGCCAGGCTTGCGAGGGGAGAGGTGCATCTCAGGAAGCATTGCCACAGTGGATGCCAAGGTCTCCTGGCTCTCCCACATGGGCCTTCCATGTCTCCCTCTTCAAGGACCACAGGTATGCAGGCCTCACCAATGCCTAGGGGTCATGTCAGACAGCCAACCCAAGACATGGGGCTGCCTACTTCCACCAAGGCTGCCCCACTTCTCTGCAGTGGGACCTGAGCCAGGAGGTGGGCCACAGGGAGTGGAATAGCTCCCCCTGGGCCTCCCAGCTGGCAGACGAATAAACTGGGGCTGTCAGGGTCTGCTGCCAGGAGCTGTCCCAGTGACTGCCTGGCCCACTGGGCTGGGGGGCCATGCTCTCCCACTTTCTGAGTTCTCCTGTGCCCCTTTAGGTCTAGCCTGGAACCACTTGGCGAGACAGGACATACTGGGCAACTGCCAGCACTCAAGGGTAGCAAGTTGGGCCTGGAAGGGGGGTAGTGTCCCTGATTGCACTGACATCAGGTCTCAGGCAACCCAGAGTTGCTCCACTCACCCACGCTGTTCCCTGGAGCAGGTCCTGCTGAATGTCTTCCTGTCTCCTTGGACCACAGGTCAGCGGTTCCCACGTGCCACATCTCCTGTCCTCACCCCCCATGCCCTCCAGCATCTCCCAGTCAAGGCACGGTAGGGAGTGGTCGCCCTCAGCTGCCATCCTGGAGTCCTCCAGGAAAGAGTCCCTAGAGAGGGGCTCACTATGCTGGGGCAGGGAGGAGGGCTGGGTGGCACCCTGTCCCACCACTCCTGCCTAGGAGGGTTATGTACCCTCCACAGGACCCAATGCTGATACCAGACTGAGGACAGTTATGAGAGGTGCATCATCATTCAAAGCTTATTGCAATATAAAATGCTTGTGTTAGGATGAGCATCCAGGTGTCCCCATGGCTGGTATCTAAATCTGCATCCCACGTGTTCCCATGGCCTGGTTCCTCCCCATTCTACCATAATACCTGGCTATGTCTGCCCTGAATCTGGTCTCTTTACAGATATCCTCTCCAGCACCTCCGCCATTCATCATGGCATTCAGTGCAGGCTGCTGACCACCGTACAGCACAGCCAGGTCGGCTACAACATCCCCAACTGCCTGCTCATCCTCTATGGAGAATCCCTCATATGTCTTCTCTCACCTATCTTGGACTCTCCCTGGTGGCCCCTCTTCAGAGCTGGAAGTACTCCTGCAGGTTGGGTTGGCTGTGCTCCAGTCCAGAGGGAGAGGCTGCTCCAGAAGTGTCGTGCCAGAGCCAGTGGTTCTCCCGCATTGACTGAGGTGAGTAACAGGGGTGGGCTATCACCTGGGTTCTCTCTTCCCTGGCTGCTTTCCTTTCCCCTTCCACAGGCTGCTTGCCACCCTGTCCAGGTGCACAACCCCAGAGCCACACTGGGAGTGACACATGGGAATCCTTCATCACATGCATCTCTTTCTTGGACTAGGAGGGAGGGAAATGGAGGGGTTGACACGAGAACATATTTTTCTCGTTCTGTCTGGACCATGACCTTGACCATGACTTGCACTTCCAGGATAAAGCCTTGTTTGGACGAAACAGGCTACATCTTTCTCCAAGAGGTAAGAGTCTGTTCTCTTACAAGTTGGCTGGTCTCCTATGCCGGGCTTTAAACTAGGTTTGTGGGGGGACGGGGATGTTGATGACAGGGAGAGGCCAGGAATGACGAACCTGAAGCCAGGTGCTGGAGCAGTCCAGGTAAGTACCAAGGGCCTCGCTAAGCATCAGAATGGTGAAGTAGCAAGGGCACCTACTGGGGGGCTTAGATGCCTCTACACTAATGCTAGAGCATGGGGAACAAGCAGAAGGAACCTGCACTCCTGCTTGCAAATAAAGAATTCAACCTGGTTGTGCTAACAGAAACTTGGTGGGCTCCTACCCACAACTAGGCAGTGGACATTGAGGGCTACAGGCTGTACAGACAGACTTCCTATGTCAAGGAGCAATATACATCTTCCGTAGTTAATTTGGTCCAGGAAGAAGGGCAAATTGAGGTACTATGGGTCAAGTTACAGAGGGGTCAGGGTGAAACAGATTTGGTAGTGGGGGTTTACTATAGACCCCCACACCAGGGGGATGAGTTAGACCTAGAGTTCTTGAGACAGCTCTCAGAGGCAGCACGCTTAAAGGACCTGGATGTCATGGGTGACTTTATCTTTCCAGACATCTGCTGGAAGAAACAGGCAACCAGGTCTGCCCATTCACAGAAGTTCCTAACCTCCTTACAGGACCATCACCTATTGCAGGAGGTACGTGTTCCCACTAGGGGAAATGCCTTATGAGATTTGGTACTGGCCACAGGGGACGACTTGGTGTGGGATCTGCAGGTGCAAGGTAATCTAGGGGACAGTGAACACCTATTGATAGGGTTCACTATCTGGAGAAAGGTGAGGAAGATAACTAGTAGGGCAGAAGTCCTAGACCCAGGAAAGTCAACTTCAACAAGCTCAGGAGTTTAGTTAGGGAGGGAATGACTGGTAAAAACCTTGGAGAGATGGGATTCCAGGAACGGTGGGTATTTCTTAAGGGACTAATCCTACAGGCAGAGAAAAGGACCGTCCCAGTACACATAAAAGGGGGCAAAAAAGCAAAGGAAGCCTCTTGGTTGAGCAGGGAAATCCAGGAGAGCCTGGAGGAAAAAAAAAAAGAGGCCTACAGGCTGTGGAAGCAGAGGGCTGCCACCCAGGAGGAGTATATCTGCTTGGCTCGAGCTTTCAGGGAAACAGTGAGGAGAGCCAAAGCGGAGATGGAGCTTAGGCTGGCAGCAAAATTTAAAGATAACATAAAGTCGTTCTTTAAGTACATAGGAAGCAAAAAGAAGGTGCAGGGTAACTTAGGGCCCCTTCAGAATGAACTAGGACAACTGGTAACAGATAGGACGGCCAGAGCAGAGCTTCTAAATGATTTCTTTGCATCCATGTTCCTGGACACAAATACAAATACACATCCCATTGGGACCTTAGGTAAGCCCAGTATAGATACCAACCCACCAACTGTTCATGCTGACCTAGTAAAGG
>NW_017729024.1:127599927-127602031 GCF_001723915.1 Gavialis gangeticus
AAAGCACGCTGTCCAAATTTGCTGACAACACCAAACTATGTGGGGAGGTACACAAACTAGATGGCAGGGAGCAAATCCAGGCTGATTTGGACAGGCTGGGAAATGGGCAGAACAGAATAGGATAAAGTTTAACAAGGATAAGTGTCATGTGTTGCACCTGGGGAGAAAGAATCATCAACACTCCTACAGCCTGGGAGGTACCACTCTAAACAGCACAACTGTGGAAAGGGAACTCGGAGTAGTAGTCAACTCCAAAACGAACATGAGTCACCAGTGTGATGAGGTAATAAGTAAAGCTAACCGCACCCTTTTTTTGCATAAGTAGATGCATCACAAAAAGGTCTAGGGAGGTGATACTTCCCCTCTATGCAGCATTGGTGAGGCCACATCTGGAGTACTGCATCCAGTTTTGGGCACCGCTCTTCAAGAGGGATGCAGATGGCCTGGAGAGGGTTCAGAGGAGGGCCACTCATCTGGTTAAAGGCCTACAGAAAAAAGCCCTATGTGGACCAATTGGGATACCTGAACCTCTTCAGCCTCCGCAAGAGGAGACTGAGAGGTGATCTCATGGCCTACAAAATTATCGGGGGAGGATGAAAGGGGGGCAGCAAGAAATAGGGGATACAATGTCTACCAGGGCTCCTGTCGGTGTAACTAGAAATAATGGCCACAAACTAAAAGAGAGCAAATTCAGATGAGATGCCTACCAAACCTTATTCTATATTTTGGCAACCCTCACTATAAAGATTTTTTTTCCTGATGTCCAATCTGAATTTCAAACCCAAATACTACTTCCCACAATTTTATTAAATTTCATTTTTTAACTTTCATCTTTTCTTTCCCTATCCTTAACTGGCAATGTACATAGGCCCTGTTTTGAGGAGATTTCAGTATAAATATAGATGTTGCAGGTGAGAAGGTACAAGGCACCATACTATCAAGTGGTTGTTTTGCATTATTACAAATTCATTTTACTATTTAAAAATAAACAAACACATCTAGATATGTATAGGCAAGGTAGAAAATTTGGATGAATCATAGTGGCAGATGTAGTATGGAGAAACATGAGATTTTAAAAAGAAGGAAATTATGAAGGAGGTATGAGACAGAGATAAGGAGAGATCACATAAGCAGAATTATTCTAGTGTTGGAACCAAACCCATATGCCAAGTTCAGATCCAAGACTCTAATGCAAACAATCCCCTATTCACCACTATTGACATTTTGTATTTAAGGCTTTATCCCTTCTCTAAGTGAAAGTGATTTTTGAATGCACTAGGCAAACCAGAGTTTCAGGGATGTATTTGGTAGCCATGTTGGTCTGACATAAAAAGAAATGCAAAACTCCAGAACTCTTGGTTCAGAGACAATACCTTTTCTTAGATCAACTTAGTTATCATCTCTGAACCAAGAGTTCTATAGTTTTGCATTTCTTCTAGGCAAACCAGATAAATTTTGGTTCAACATTCAGATATAACCTAACTCTCAGGCAAACACAACTTGGTTTGAACAAGACACACTTTGCATCGGGACATTACAAAATTCTTCTGACAGAGGTATTTAGTCATGTGTGTCTGAAGACAGGCAGAAGGTAGGGTACACATGCTCCTCATAGAGAAATGATGAAGTAAGCAGCCACTTACTGCTTCAGGTGCATCTGAAATCACTCTGGAGAATGCAAGACAGAGAGGGTAGATATTTTAGATTGTAGATACTATAACCCATTGGGGTCCCAGGGGTGGCCATGATGCCCCCTGGTGGCTCTGCGACCATGCCCTACTCTGCCTCTAGTGTGCCTTCCTGTCTTTCCTGCCATGCCTTGATGGTATTTATAGTATATAGGGAGGCTGCCCACAGGCCTTTGCTAGGCCTCAGTCCCAATGGACCACATCAATCTCTGCCTGTACCCAGGCCTCTTGCTGGGCTTCACTGGTCCTTAGGCCCTTCACTGGGCTTCATTCTAATCTAATGTGCCCAGCAGGGCACCCAAAGCCTTAAGGGCTAATTGCATGGCTCCAAATCCTTCCCTTTACCATGCCCCATGCCTCATGGGTGTTACTGCCATGTTGTGCCCTGTGTGGGGCTTTGGGGTCCTCAGCCTCTG
>NW_017729024.1:127607031-127607374 GCF_001723915.1 Gavialis gangeticus
TGAGCCGCTGGCACAACTGTTTGAGCACTTGTGGCGCTTGGGACAGGTCCCAGAGGATTGGAACAGGGCCAATATGGTCCCTATTTTCAAGAAGGGGAGAAAGGAGGAACTGGGTAACTATAGGCCAGTTAGTCTCACCTCTATCCTTGGCAAGACCTTTGAGAAAATTGTTGAGGATCACATTTGTGGGGGACCAGTGGGTAAAATGATGCTAAGGGGCAATCAGCGTGGGTTCATAGCAGGCAGATCCTGCCTGACTAACCTGGTTTCATTTTACAACTGGGTCACAAAATGCTTGGATGAAGGAATAGAGGTAGATGTTATTTACTTAAATTTTAAAAAG
>NW_017729024.1:127612374-127616767 GCF_001723915.1 Gavialis gangeticus
ATGTCTTTGACACAGTGTCACACCCAATTCTTATACATATGCTAAACATTTGCAATGTAGATTATTACACAGTTTGGTGGGTAGAAAATTAGCTTATGGGACGCACCCAGGTGGATGGGTCAGTTTCTACCTGGAGAAATGCAGGCAATGGAGTCCCCCAAGGCTCCGTCCTGGGACCGGTACTATTCAATATCTTCATTAGTGACTTGGATGAGGGAGTAGAAAGCACGCTGTCCAAATTTGCTGACAACACCAAACTATGTGGGGAGGTACACAAACTAGATGGCAGGGAGCAAATCCAGGCTGATTTGGACAGGCTGGGAAATGGGCAGAACAGAATAGGATAAAGTTTAACAAGGATAAGTGTCATGTGTTGCACCTGGGGAGAAAGAATCATCAACACTCCTACAGCCTGGGAGGTACCACTCTAAACAGCACAACTGTGGAAAGGGAACTCGGAGTAGTAGTCAACTCCAAAACGAACATGAGTCACCAGTGTGATGAGGTAATAAGTAAAGCTAACCGCACCCTTTTTTTGCATAAGTAGATGCATCACAAAAAGGTCTAGGGAGGTGATACTTCCCCTCTATGCAGCATTGGTGAGGCCACATCTGGAGTACTGCATCCAGTTTTGGGCACCGCTCTTCAAGAGGGATGCAGATGGCCTGGAGAGGGTTCAGAGGAGGGCCACTCATCTGGTTAAAGGCCTACAGAAAAAAGCCCTATGTGGACCAATTGGGATACCTGAACCTCTTCAGCCTCCGCAAGAGGAGACTGAGAGGTGATCTCATGGCCTACAAAATTATCGGGGGAGGATGAAAGGGGGGCAGCAAGAAATAGGGGATACAATGTCTACCAGGGCTCCTGTCGGTGTAACTAGAAATAATGGCCACAAACTAAAAGAGAGCAAATTCAGATGAGATGCCTACCAAACCTTATTCTATATTTTGGCAACCCTCACTATAAAGATTTTTTTTCCTGATGTCCAATCTGAATTTCAAACCCAAATACTACTTCCCACAATTTTATTAAATTTCATTTTTTAACTTTCATCTTTTCTTTCCCTATCCTTAACTGGCAATGTACATAGGCCCTGTTTTGAGGAGATTTCAGTATAAATATAGATGTTGCAGGTGAGAAGGTACAAGGCACCATACTATCAAGTGGTTGTTTTGCATTATTACAAATTCATTTTACTATTTAAAAATAAACAAACACATCTAGATATGTATAGGCAAGGTAGAAAATTTGGATGAATCATAGTGGCAGATGTAGTATGGAGAAACATGAGATTTTAAAAAGAAGGAAATTATGAAGGAGGTATGAGACAGAGATAAGGAGAGATCACATAAGCAGAATTATTCTAGTGTTGGAACCAAACCCATATGCCAAGTTCAGATCCAAGACTCTAATGCAAACAATCCCCTATTCACCACTATTGACATTTTGTATTTAAGGCTTTATCCCTTCTCTAAGTGAAAGTGATTTTTGAATGCACTAGGCAAACCAGAGTTTCAGGGATGTATTTGGTAGCCATGTTGGTCTGACATAAAAAGAAATGCAAAACTCCAGAACTCTTGGTTCAGAGACAATACCTTTTCTTAGATCAACTTAGTTATCATCTCTGAACCAAGAGTTCTATAGTTTTGCATTTCTTCTAGGCAAACCAGATAAATTTTGGTTCAACATTCAGATATAACCTAACTCTCAGGCAAACACAACTTGGTTTGAACAAGACACACTTTGCATCGGGACATTACAAAATTCTTCTGACAGAGGTATTTAGTCATGTGTGTCTGAAGACAGGCAGAAGGTAGGGTACACATGCTCCTCATAGAGAAATGATGAAGTAAGCAGCCACTTACTGCTTCAGGTGCATCTGAAATCACTCTGGAGAATGCAAGACAGAGAGGGTAGATATTTTAGATTGTAGATACTATAACCCATTGGGGTCCCAGGGGTGGCCATGATGCCCCCTGGTGGCTCTGCGACCATGCCCTACTCTGCCTCTAGTGTGCCTTCCTGTCTTTCCTGCCATGCCTTGATGGTATTTATAGTATATAGGGAGGCTGCCCACAGGCCTTTGCTAGGCCTCAGTCCCAATGGACCACATCAATCTCTGCCTGTACCCAGGCCTCTTGCTGGGCTTCACTGGTCCTTAGGCCCTTCACTGGGCTTCATTCTAATCTAATGTGCCCAGCAGGGCACCCAAAGCCTTAAGGGCTAATTGCATGGCTCCAAATCCTTCCCTTTACCATGCCCCATGCCTCATGGGTGTTACTGCCATGTTGTGCCCTGTGTGGGGCTTTGGGGTCCTCAGCCTCTGCCCCTTTAATCTCACTAGGTCTTCAAGGCTGGGCCTACTAAATCGGACCTGGCTTTGAGGTTCTTGCCCTGTTTGTTCCTACGTCACCAGGCCCCTACGTGGCTGTGCCCTCTCTTTCTGCCTGCTCTGGGCTCAATAACTGCTTGAGCCTGCCCCTAGCAGGGCTCAAGGGAGTCAAGTGCCCCCTGGACAGTAATGAAGCCTCCATACCTCCCCTTCCAGCCTCATCCCAGACCATGGGTCCAAACAACATAACATAAGCCACTGGGCTATAACATAATGCTAACAAAGTAGCAGCCCTCTGTCCCTTTAAGAGGGCAAACCTTTACCCTAATATAGTGTGCCTCCCTGCTAGGGTACCTTGCAAGTTCCCTGAGACTCCCTGTTCCTGTAGGCAGCAAAAGGAACAGCCCAGCATCCCTGGGTGGCTCTGCTGGGCACAAACTCCTTCTCCTGTGGCAGCTTGGGAGAAACTCCTCTGCCATCCCCAACCTTGGGCTTATATGCTCCCAGGGCCCTGCCTACATCTGGGCAGCTGACCGCCTGCAGGTGCCCGCTGACTGCTTCTTTTTGCCCTGTTGCCCTGGCAACTGAAAGCTGCTGCGCTCTGCCTTCTCTGCAGTGCTCCCTGACTGGGCTGCCTTTATCAGAGAGCCCAGGACTCTCTGTTACAGATACCCAAAACAAGAAATATACACACACACAATGGCTTTTATTCTTATTTCCTTTACAGGTGTATAGAGCTCAGCAGCTCCACTGAATAAGTCTTATTTGGCTTTTTTCACCCTTGAATTTGGTGTCATCTCTCCCCTTCCCCCAAACTGTAGACTTCTTAAATATCTGTAACTGCTCTTAATGATTAGTCAGCTGGGGGTGGATTTTTCCCAGCTCAGCCTGTTTCTCTAATTCATTACCAGGATACAAAGCAAAGGCAGGCTAGAGATGTACTTTATAGACTGAACAGTATAGTATAAAGACCCAATCCTGCTCCAGTGGAAATCAAGAGAAAATTACCCCTGACTTCAGTGAGTGCAAGATCAGGCCATAAATCCTTGAAAAACAACAAATCCAATTTCAGATTTAAATATAATTACATTTCAACAACTTGTATATGACTGAAGGACTGAGAGAGAAACTGTTTTTTTAAAGAACCAACCTCTGCCTGCCAAGGTTCACTTCACTATTAGACCACTTCAGGAAACACACAATGGGAGTGTTACCACCCTGAGTAAAAACAAACTATGTTGGAAAGCCTTTGAACAATTTCTTGGTAAACAACGTATTGTGTTGGCACAGCAGACACAGTATCCAGTGCCTGTCCTTCAGACATACAATGTCTCCTACCAGCTGCTAATGTTAGGGTGCCAGCTACTTAGCAATTACAAAAAGAACTGATGGAGTATTGGCACAGTACCAAAAAACCTGGTGATCCTAAGTCATTCTTTTTGGGGCATAAGCTGGCAAATGTGACAATCTGACTACTGGCACTCAATATGGCTTCAAGAAGGAGGTCTGATTTGTCTCTTGGCTTCCTAAATTGTGTACAGATTTTACAAAACCTACTGGGTTCAGAAGGGAAAATAAAATCACTGCTTCTTTTGCAGGCAGCAGATTGGGAAGGAGGGGAAAGAGTTTCTTCTTTTCTCATTGAAGAATGTGAGGTGTTTCCTAAAGGGAACATCATAGACTCTGTCTCAGAGGGCTTTTTTTTTTTTTTATAATGGTGAGTGGAACATCCCTAAGAAAGGAACACTACATTAAGGCTAGCAAGACTATTGGATATTATGATTTATATAGCCAGGAAAAGCAACAGCTGTAAAATGGTACGTCATAAAACAAACGACGTGGGAGCTTGACAAAACCAGAATTCCTGGACCTAGCTGCCCTATGTATGTATCTGTGGGACTCCCAGCACCATACCTGAAACTACAGGTGTAGGGAAAAAAAAAACTGGGGGGCAGGGGGGAAGAGAGGGGTTGAGTGCATGCATGCATACGCACACATGCATGTGCATACGCCCACCTCACAGCAGGTAAGTCTGCAGGGGAAGGGGAAGAGGAAGGGGCA
>NW_017729024.1:127621767-127627162 GCF_001723915.1 Gavialis gangeticus
GCGGCTCATCTGGGGGGGCACGGGGAGGGGGTGGCAGCTCCCACGGCTACACACGCCCTGGGAGGGCATGTGCCCTTGGAACTGCATGGGGCAGGGAAGGCTGCTGCTGCAGGCTGGGGCTGGGGCCGCTCTGGGCTCTTCCTGGTGGGAGCTGGACTGTGCTGCGCTTGGTGCAGGTGGCAGAGGTGCAGGAAGGGGAGGTTAGGGTCTACAGAGTATTTTGAGGTGGCTGCAGCCCCTCCCTCCCCCCATAGCTCCCTCCCAGCACCACAGCTGCCCACCCCAAGCACAGCCCAGCCCAGCCCAGCCCTCGCCTGAAAGAGCCTGGAGCAGCCCTGGTCCCAGCCTGCAGTGGCAACTTACCTTGCCCCATGCAGATCCAGTGGCACACCCCACATGCCTCCCAGGGTGCATATAACATCAGGAGCTGTGCCTCCCAGATGAGCCACTCGCAGCTTAGTCTCGCACCCCGCCCCGGCTGTGCAGCACCTGCCCCAGGCCCAGGCTGCCCCAGCTTCACTCCCACCCTCACTGCTGCCTGAGCACCCCTCCCCACCCCTACTGCAGCTGCCAGGAGCCTTGGCTGGGATGCTTTGTGGCCCTACCACTACCCCGCATTTGGGAGGGCTAAGCCCCATTAGCGCCCCCTTCCACTGCCTGTGCCTCAAACTCTGTAATAGACTGTCCGAAACACTTTTCTATCAAGTGCACATAGTTCCAAACTTTTACTCAATTGACCAGAATTATTAGAAAATGTCTTTAAGACATAAGAACAGAAAAACACTCTCTGCATCTTTATGCGCTATTGAATGCATCCAAGGTTTCTGGGGCTTCATGCACCTGGACTCAAGGGTTTCTGGTCCTGCATCCTGTACTGAGTACAGGCAATATAATTGCTTCTCACCTTCTACTTTTTACATATACATTCAGTTTCTGCAGACAAGTTGGAAAATAGTATTTTTTTACATATTAATATTAGTGTGCTGTTGTACATTTTGGACATGTTCAAGCATATTTTTATAGTAATAGGAGTTGGGGTTTCTTTCATCTCCAGGGACTTGGTATCAGCGTTTGAAAAGAACAATACAATTTGACAGTGTTACAGAACTACTAAGTACCTCCGTAAAGGCTGGATTTAGAGGGCATTTTCATCACCAAATATATCTTGATGCCATTTTCAACCATGTTAAATAGCCAAGAGTTAAACACAATTTTATGTCAAAAGTCTTACATCCATTAAGGCACTTGTCCATTGACAGAAATCAGTGCAGATACATCAGTTCTTAAGATACGTTAACCGTGAGTAGAGGCAACATAGCAGCAGACCCACATTCAGCACTTGCTCAGTTGTACCCATGACAATATGCAATAAGAGAAATTTAGCAGTAAGCAGCTTTCTTTGTGTGGATGGATCTATGCTAACTGGAGGGAGGATGTGGGTGGGCCTGGGAGCAGTGTCTTCTCTGACTCTTGTCAGTGACACCCTGGGGGTAGAGCCAGCCTGGCACTTGGGCAGACCACATGAGCTCTGGCCAGGGCTAGAGCGACGCCCTGAGAGGGGAGGGTTAGCAGGGTGCCACGAAGCCCAATGGGTTGCCGGTGGAATTTGACCTAACATGAGTTGCGATGGGATCTGGTACAGATGTTCATTACAACTCTCTAACCTACAACACTGAAGTCTGATATCACATCCATCCTGGGTTATCTTAGAGCAGGATCAACCATTTATACAGCACTCTTTGTGTCCTGACCTATGTCTGGTGCCATGATCTATGTCTGCCCTATGATTGGTTATGGCTGTAGAGCACTTTCTGCACAATAAGTGAAACCTCTGTACCTGGCCAGTATATGCACAATGTCATTCCTAAAACCTCTCTATTTGTTTCCCCTTTGTATTTACAAAAATGGAGTTGCAAAGCTGAGTATAATTACATAGGCCTGCAGACAAGAGAGTAAACATAGGATCAGATAAAATAGTGTTGAAGAAAACTCCTTTTTCTGGGCATAGATCAGACATGAGCAACATGAGCTTATTAAATAATCTGTAACCAAAATAACTACTTTCCCTCTTCATAACTACTAATGATGCTAACATTTTTGTAGCCTGTTACCAAGTGAAGTAACCCTGAAATAATGTTTCAGCTGTCTAATATCTGACTGGAAGTATGTTGACCATAAAGCCACAAGTAGGGTTAAAGTGGTTTGAATGCCAACCACTACCCTCCCCTGATAGGGGCTTTTGAAGAATGCCCAGATCTTAATATATTGCTGTTTAGCTTACTTTCAAACCCATGGAAAACACCCCCACACCAGCAAATGCCTAGACGGGCTCTGCAATTTGTTTAAAAGTTAGTTTTAACAAAGCACACCCACAGTACATAAACACTTGCTACTCCATACAGAGTAGCTTGTGCATTATTTTATAGACAAATAACTGTAATTGTGAGAAACAGATGCCTAATACAGATTTAATAAATAGAAAGCCTAAAGAAACAGTAGGCAGTAATAACTAGACTTTGCATAACACTTTGAGGCTTCAGAGTACGGTACAAGCATTAGCAACCTCCATAAAAACTCTGTGAGAGAAATGAGTGATGTTCTCCCGCATCCCTGCTGTAAGCGAGATGCACTCTAACTCACTGCAGGACTCTAAAGCCTTACTGTGCCAGGCACAAGTGATTTCATACGTGTTGCTCTACACCCAAACTACTACCTGGACTGGTAGGAGTGTAGCCACAACCATGCAGTGAGTTGGGCGAGTTAATTAAATTTGTTCAGCTGTGCCACTTCCATGCAAGTTTGCTTATCTGAAGTGCCATGCCAGGTAACATAACATTGAGTACCAGGAATCCCCTGTACAGCCAGTTCATGGCTGAGTGATTAGGGATGCTCTTACTAATACAGGCATTTTATATTGCAATAAGCTTTTGCATGGTGATGTACCTCTCATAAATGTCCTCAGTCTCTATTTATATATAAGCTTGGGCTCAGCTGATATAGGATAAATGGTAATATGAGGTACATAGGCCCATGAGCAAATCTAGGATTTTGAAAATGGAGGGGTGCAGATTGTGTGGCACATCATCACATACAACATAACATTTTTATCTAGTTAAAGAGAAACTAGAAGCTTTTCTAATATGATAGAGGGCTAGCACTATATTATTCAGTTTAAGATGAAAGAAAAAAAAATCTTTTGGAATGTACACTAATTTGCTAGAGTAAATATAAAGTTATAAAAAGCACAACAAACTAGGCAAAAAAGTCAAAAGATATTGTTTCACTAGTCCTGTGGTCATTATAGGTAAATGTAAGTCTCTTATTCAGATTCATAAAACTAAATCTAACCTTCCTGAGCATCTTGACAGTGCCGCTAATATGTCACTGTCAGTCATTTCTACACCTGGGTTACCATATGTACTCAAATACAAGATGAGGTCCCCCAAAATCAGCATGGGGAAAAAGCCCCTCATCTTATAGTTGCATACAAAGTAGAGAAGGAAGCAGGTGGCTGCTGTGGCACTAAGGCTGGGGCCAGAGCCAGACTCACAGCAGCCTCCTTCCTACCCTCCACTTCCCCTCTGCAGCTTCTGCCACACCTCAACTGCCCATACCTTCTCCCCCTCTTACTGTCAGGTGTAGGTCAACTCTGGCTTGGGCTGGGATCTCTCTCAGGTACAGAGCACATGGAAACTCCTTCCCCTGGTGGGCCAATCAACAATGCCAGTACTGCTGCATGGTTGGATAAGGGCTGAGCTTCCATGTGCCATGCTTTGGGATGGAGCATCCCAGAAGCATCTGACAGTAAGGGGGGTGGGGAAGGGGAAGAAGAAGAGGCAGAGACTGGGAGAGCTGAGGGAGAAAGAAGCAGAGACTTGGAGAAGCTGGGGTTGAAGTGCAGGTGGCAGAGGGGCAGGAAGGCTGCAGGGCAAAGAAGTGGGTGGGGCAGAGGGCAAGGAAGCCACCTGACCGCCTACCAGCCACTGTTTTTCCTACTGTAGCAGAGGCGAGGTACAAAACAACCCTCCGATACTTAGATTCTATAACTGGAAAAATTATAACAAAGTTATACCTTTTCCATATACAGAGTTAAATTATTGGGGGGTCATCTTATATTCAGACTTGCATTTCCTGCACTCCCCTGGTTTACTGGAAGAGGCAGGAGGAGTGCAACACACAACCTCTAAGATTTGACAACTATAAGCAAGTAACCTCCAGCCAACTGAAAGTCTGTCAATTTTAAAACACTAGAGATAAACAAAAAACTGCTGGCAAATCTTTTCAGTTATGGACCAGATTCCTGAAAAATGGCATGAAACCACATCACAGCCACCATCCTGAGCAAGTATCAGCCTTTTGGGTCCTTTTTTAAATTTCTCTGCTCTTCTCCAAGTAAATCCAAAGCACTACTTGAATGCTTGTCTCTGCAGCTCTAGCAACATGTCTTAGCCACTCTGCTTCCATGTCCATCATATAACTAAAGACCAGGATTTAAATCCTGACTCCACAGCAGTTAGTGACAACATTCCCACTGACAACAATAGGGCCAAGACTTCATCCTGTGTCTTTATCCACATTCAAAAGAAGACACCTTTAACTTTGCAGGCAACCGGAAAGTTGCCCATCCCAGTAGATGTATCCTTTGTGGAGATAAATTCTATATGTGGCATAAAAAGAAAATGTCCCTAGTAGAATTTTATTTAAATGCCCAACATTTCTCTAGTTTAAGAGGTACATTTACTTCCAAAAATTTGTATTTACTTATTATTATAAATCAGGTTTTCAGGAATTATCCTGAAGAGGTTTGATGACTTTGTTTGGGAGGGGCAGGGTTGACCAAAGGGAGGATACTGGTTTGAAAATCATACCTTTACAAATAAAATTGCTGTGAATGTTGATTCACCACTTTAGAAACCATACACACTTTCTCCCACTCACTCCATGGGAAGGGACTGCATATGGAAAGCAGCAGTTCCAATGTGTTAAAGATGTAAAGCAATAAGAAATGAAGTTTTCACTGCTATCCATCAAAGGTAAATAGAATTGGGCATGGGGAAAGGGCAACAGCATTTGTGGGAAGTTGAAAAGACTCACTACAATAGCATTTTGGGACCAGGGGAATCTCCAGTAATAGTATTATGGAGACCAAATACTCCCTGGAACATTTATTAAGACTATTTTTGCAAGGTAAGGATTCCCACAATCGTGTGTTTGGAGTCCACTCTCCAAAACAGCCCTACCAGTGCCCCTCAAACCCAACCCCCAGGCCCCCCACCCCTCACTCCCACTGGCCCCAGGCCCCAGCCCCCCACTGTATGGTGCAGGGATGAGTGTGGGGCAAGAAGGGGCATGTGTACCCCAGATCTGTGCACCCACAGTGGGCATAGGCCTTCTG
>NW_017729024.1:127627240-127663261 GCF_001723915.1 Gavialis gangeticus
ACTGCTCCCAGAACTGCCATGCCAGCCATGCCACCAGCAGTGCGATGAGTAAGGGAGTAATGGATAGGGACAGGGGCTGCCCTGCCCTCACCTTCTCCTGCTGCCAGCTGCTTGTGCACTGTGCCACAGCACTATCCTGCTACCATGGCCCAGCCACTGCTGCCACTCCCCTCGGGCCATAGCTCTACCCCAGAGAGAAGGTGGGGTGGTAGGCAGTATAGCCTGTGCCCTCCCGCCCCCTTGACATATCTGTCTATGCCCCCCCTCTCCCTCCCCTTCCCTTTCCCCCTCAACCAACAGACTTACCTCTGGGGAAATGCAGGAGCTTCCCTCCATTGTGCCTGGCTGCCATGTGCACGTGCACCTGCTGCCTGATTGCCCTCCAGGAACTTTGCCAGCCTACTAAGGCAAATCTGCGTTTTTCTCCTTTAAAGGCAAATTCATTTTTAGAGTTTGTTGATCCATTTTTTTAAAGTTTGTTCATGACCTTTTCATATATTCTTGCAACCCACTTTTGGGTCGTGACCCACAACTTGAGAACTTGAGAAATGCTGTTTTAGAAGACAGATTTCTGCACTTAGGGACAAAGGTACATGACAGAAGGGAACCCAACATCTTACTATTAATTTTCATATCTCCTTTTCCTATCTCCCAACAGCTGGGACAGCATAGATATGCAGGGCTAAAGGCCCCTCAAAAAATCATCTAGTCCAACCCCTTGACCTGAAATAAAATAAAGTGTACTGTACCTATCTGGCCTTGTGGAGGTGCTGTCTTGCTGCTTTGGAGTGTGCACCCAGTGCCGGCCACAGGGTGTGTTCCAGAGGCCTTGGCACTGGGTTCTGTTCACCCTTAAGGAGGCCCCGGTACTCGCCTGCCATGACTTGATTTTTTCCTTCAGTGTTGGGGTTCCTTCTCATTGCTCCTCGTGGGTTGGGCGCTGTCCTTAGTGGGCATTCTTGGGGCTCCACCTCTCTTACACCCCAACCATGCACCAACCCTCAGGACGACCAGATGTTGGATTGTCAGCTCGCCCTTCAGCTGTCTCCGTCTGCCTCTTCTTCTCCTCGCTTGTCACCCAGCCTCTTCCCGTGCAAGATGCGCAAAGGATGTGGGACTGTCCCTGGCTGAAGCGCCGGGTCTTCCTTCCCTAAGCTACTGCCTGTTGTCCTGCTTAGGCTCCTCCTGGCCTGAGGAAGCTGCCCTTGACCCCTCTTTCTGCTTCAGGGCTCTGCAAAACTTAAAACAATTTAAGGGAAAAAAAAGGAACAGTTGGGATGTGGGGCCTCGGCCTGCCCCACTCACAGGTCCAGTGTCTGTGGCTCCCAAAGTCCCTTGACACTGTCCTCTTGCCTGGCTGCCCTGCCAGGCCAGCATGGTGCCTCATTCAATGGATCCAGGACTCCTCCATTGGGTTCCTGTTTGTCTCCTTCCCAGGCTGTCAACAAGGCCTGTGTGCAGCCCAGGGAGCAGCATCCACTCCCGGTCCCAGTGGTGCTGCCCATTTCATTTCCCCGCCACCGGTGGCAATTTTTGCTGCTGTCAGCGGCCGGTGATGTTCCCAGCCAGCAATAAAAGTGGCTGATGAACTGCGCGGGTGGTTCATCTCGGTGCGGCTTGTCCAGCTCTGTTTTTCCTGAAAAAGATATGTATGCCCTGCCTTCAGAGCTTTTCTCTTTCTTTTTTGGGTGGGTTGGCCCTGCCTTGGATCCCGCTGTGGGAGGGTGCTCCAGGGCCTCCACTTGTCTTTCCCTGGGACATGTACCTACACTGTCAGGTGTGTCTAATCAGTTTTGTCTAACCTGTTCTTAAAAAGCTTCAGTAAAGGAAATTCCTAAGTAGCCTGTTCCAGCTCTTACCCTTCAAGGTGACAGGTCTTACAGTTAAAAAAAAAAAAGAAGGGTTCACTGATATCTGTCTAAACCAGAATTGAAAAGGATGCTGATAACACAGAGTTAAAAGAAACTAGTACGAGCATGCAAGTGGAAAGCCCCTAAAACAAGTGCGCATGTTCAAACACGTGCCACACACATGGCCAGTGTGTGATGGAGTAAGGTATTCAAAATGGCAGAGCACGCATGCCCAGTCATGCACTAAGCACATAGCCATTATATAATCTGTCTAGAATAGTCCACAAAAGGGAGCGTATGATTGGCTACTTGAAAAGTATTTAAGTCAACACAGTTTCCACCCAAGCCAGAGACCAGCTCAGAGATACCTTGGGCTACCTCACAAACCGGCCATTTGTGAAAGGTCTCTCCACCACCGTTGTCTCCCGGCATACCCCGCCCCTGCATGCTCAAACGAACAATCAGTCTATAGCTTTCGTTGATACCTGCAGCTATCGTCCACACCTGAACCTGTAATCACGCAAGTTGAACTATCTACGTTATGCGTTGAATCCTGGTAACGTAAGTTAATAAAAGTTTTCTTCTGCAACCATACGAGTACTTGCCGCCTGACTCCTCGCCGCTAGCCCCCACCTGGTTGATCATGTCGGCCCAGACCGTGACCAACCAACTTGGTCGCCACAATATCTAACCTAAATCTTCTTCGCTGCAAATTAAATGAATTCCTACTTGTCCTTCCCCAGTGGAAATTAAAAACCATTGACCATGTTCTTCTCTATAAAAACTTATATGTATTCAGAGACTGTTCTCATGCCCACCCCTGCATCTCCTCTTTTTCTAGAAGAAACTGTCTTCTAGGAACACAGAACTGGAAGGAATCACCTAGGTCACTGGTTCTCTACCTTTTTGGACTCAAGGCACCCCAGCATAACTTTTGTTAATTGAATGGTATCCAATTTCAAAAACAAATTTATCAATTACAGTGCTTATCTCCTTGCAGAGGAACCTGGTAGTGGGAATGGGGCATCATCTAGGCCTGGTCAAGCCAGATTTCTCCCTTATCCACTTAGTTTATTTATCTT
Source organism: Gavialis gangeticus (assembly GCF_001723915.1). Classification (NCBI taxonomy): domain Eukaryota; kingdom Metazoa; phylum Chordata; order Crocodylia; family Gavialidae; genus Gavialis; species Gavialis gangeticus. The sequence goes on from NW_017729024.1 coordinate 127,630,173, forward strand.
CTAACACCTCACTTATCTCCTCACACCTCCACCCTTCAAAAGATCTGGCAGCACTCAGGTTGCTTTAGCAGTCCAGTCTCTACAATTGCAGGTAGCCATATGATATAAGTTTAATCCAAAAAACAAGTTTAACAAAATCCATTCTGGCCCCTCTCAGACACTAGAATCTACAAAGAACTCCCCTACCCCACCATCCTCAAGCACCCTACAATAAATGAGGATCCTTATGTAGTCCTGAATCTGACATGCCAAAGGGAGCATGCAGGTGGAACCAAAGTCATAGCCAGTCTTGGCCACTGCAAACCTGTCTACACGATTGCATCAGAGAGCCAAGACCACCAGTGCTGAGACCATACCCTGCCTGTGCCACACCCATGCTTGCCCATGTTGCTACTTCAGGTTCATCTCACTCTGTGCATTTTCAGGTCCTCAGTCTCCCTGGTGTTTGGGGATGGGGACAAACCTAGAGCAGCCTTGTAGGCAAACTTCCCAGTTTCTACCATGGCTGCTGCTTTAGGTGGATGGGGTGAAGGCAGGGTATGCTCAAGCCCCTCAGCACCAGACATGCTGCTGCAATGGTATAGAGAAACCCTGAAATAACAGCATATTTGTTAGGCCAAGGTACCCACATGGTCATAATGACTCTTTAAGTAGTTTTTTAACTGGTTGTGGCCCCATCTTAGGTTGATTTTGTCTAAGCCATGTGTTCCCAAGTTCTTTAGAAAGAACATCATTTGGAACAGTGTTAAAAGGCTTACTAACATCACAATAATTCACATTGGCTGCTTTTCCCATATCCAGTCGGCCAAACACCTTACCAAAAGATGAAATTAGATTGGGCTGATGTGATTGTTCTTGATAAATCAGGAAGGATTACTTTTTTTTTAAATCACCTTATGTTTCAGTTGCTTAACAGCATGTTCCAGTATATTCCTACATCTCAGAAAGTCAGAGGGACTGGTCCACAACTCCTCAGAGTCCTTCTTTTCAAAGATAAGTGCTTTCCCCAGGGATCCTACCATCCTCCACAAGAACTCAACTGTGACTGCTAAACACTGATTTGGCTAGTTCCCTTACTTTTTCTTTGGAGTTACAGACATACAAGCAACTTGGCACAGGAGAAAAGGGAGCAGGTCTACTATACATCAGTTGTTCCATAGTAACCACCCATATGCACACACTTAGCTTAGAGTAAGTACAAGCTTAACTATAGTAATTTACCCTCTCTATCACTGATGGCCAAGCTACCAAAGGTTAGCATCTCTTTATTTAAGGGAATGAAGAACTAGAGGCAACCTAGGGCAGAAGTGGGAGCCAAGTCAAAGCAAACACTAGAACAGAAGCTGTAGAACAGGGCTGCAGCAGGTTCTGCCCTGATGACCAGGGCAGAAACCGAGTAAGGACTTGAAGCAAAAACCAGGACAAGATCCAAAACTGAAACAAGAAGAGAAAGATAAAAAGGCAGACAAAACCCAAGCATAGCTACAGCCTTGTAGAGCTTTAAGCAACATAACGTTCTGCTGGAAGTACTGGGCTTACATCTTGAAGCTCAGTGGCATGCAGCCAGAAGGACAAACACACAGCTGGACCCAGTGAGGAATCAGGTTGTTCAAGGCAAGCCTTTAGCTTAGCCTTAAGGCTGCCCAATAGTATTTCTATATGTAGCAACAGTGCATTGCTTTTAAATATGAATCCAGGTGACAGTCTATAATATCTTTCACAAGAACAATAAAATGTGATTTTTTTTTCATTTCTAGCCAGGGATTAGAGAATGGATAAAGGAAAAAATTTACATGGTACTCCAAATATGCCCAGTAAAAGTTACTTCAGAAACACTTCACTTCGTCTGTATATATAGGCCAGATTAAATTCAAAGTAAAAAAAAAATACTGCTTTGTGAAGCTGATTGGAAAACCTCCAATACAGAAGATTTCTACTGAAAAATGCAGTTTTGTTAAAACTGAAACATTTTGCCTGAGCATTTTAATATTGATGAAATGTTGATAAAAGTCAACATAAATTATTTTAATTCATTCATTTTGAATTTTCTCATCAACATGTCATTGAAATGTCCCTATCATATCAAAATGTAGCTAACATTTAGTTTCAATGTTGTTAAAATATTTAAATGATTTTTTTATTTCAATTCATTTTGCTTTGACTTAGTTTATTTGTAATATGTGTAACCCGGATGGGACTCAGATAAGTCCCCTCTTCAAATGAAAGGATGTTAGCGGGTACAGGTGCGCTGGTGGAGGTGTAGCTGCCTGGCTGTGTGCAGCTCCTCTCCTCTCCCTACAGAGCGAGCCAGGTCACCTGGTGAGCCATACACTTGAATATGATACAAGAGTTTACAAAATTAACTTATATATACATATGCAATAAAAATATTTACAGTATATATATTCAAACACATTCTACTAGCCCCTGACCCCATGCTTAAGCCAGTCCCCCTGGGGCCCTCTTGGACTGGACTGCAGAACCTGCCTTCCCACTCTGTGGGCCCTCAAGTATAACACAGGAGTTGGTTTAGGGACTGAAAATAATAGGGCTGGAAGTAGTAAGACGATGATTAAATATTCGTAACAGGGATTTCATCAAACACAATATACTCAAACACAATAATATGGCACAGGGTTTACAAATGATAAAATGCAGGGTTTACAAACAATAAGGTGCAGGGTTTAAGATATGAAATCATAGAGGAAGAAAAAGGAACAGCATACAGCAGTGGTGCAATCGATGCGTCCCAGGAAGAAATGACCCCCCGGGAAAGGGAGAAAAAGAATACTCCAATACTTCAAAGGGCACCCTTTAACCCTGCTTAAATTATATAGCTGGCTGGTTTTCAACCCAGGAACCCCCTTTCTACCAGGGGCTTCCCCTCCGCTGCCGACCACAGAGGGGAGGGCCCTCCTTCTCTGTGGGAATCCCCTTCCCAGGCAACTCACAGCTCCCTAGGACTCACCAAGGCTGCATTTGTCTCCAGGGACAAGATGTCTCCTCCCTCTGCAGGGGGCCCTCAGCTGCCTCGGGTGGCTCTCCTGGCCTGTCAGCCCACTCTTGGCCCTGTGCACTGTCCTGTGCACCAACAGCCCTGTCCCTGCCTTGTGCAGAATTGGAGACCTAAATTGCTTGTGCAGCCACTGCGCCCCTGCAGCTCTATGGCCCTGTGCATGTCCTGTGCTCCAACGGCCCTGTTCCTGCCTTGTGCAAGATTGGAGACCTGCGCTGCTCATGCAGCCGCTGGGTCCCTGCAGATCTATGGCCCTGTGCACTGTTCTGTGTACCAATGGCCCTGTTCTGGCCTTGTGCAGGATTGGAGATCCGTGCTGCCCAGCACAGTGCCTGAGGTCCCGTCTGCTCCCACACCGTCTGTGAACTGACCTGTGCGCTGTCTCCACGCATCCTTCATGGCAGGGCAGGGAAGACAGCCGCTTGCCACTCCCCATCTGGCGAGGCATCTTCTGGGCACTTCTGGGGCAACCACTCCACCCCACTGGTCAGCTCAACCAGCTCTTCACAGCCTTCTTTACCATCCCTCATCAAAGCTGCCCATGTGCTGGGCACGCCGACTTTTTATCCTCTCTGGAGGGTCTGCCCCCAGATTGAGAATGGCCCAATCAGAAAGAGGCGAAGTTAATTCCCACTCTGGTCCACCTTTTCGCCTTGCCGCTTCCCCTTTTGGCTTCCTGCTCCCCTTCCCTTACCCGACTGATGGGGAGTGGGAAATGCCTCACCAATCACTCTGAGCTCTCCTAAAGCCAGTGATCCAGGCTGCTGTCAGCAAGCTTTCCACATACATATTTATTGTAGGTGTATTTTATATTGTTTCCACATTACAGAAACAAGATATTTTTATGTTATAGAAACAAAACACTTTGAAACAATGTTTCAAAAACTTCTTCCCCCACAAATTTTCATTCTGTGAGAAATAATTGGCTTTTTATTTCAGTTTAGAATGGGAAGGGGGGGGAAGGCAAAACATATGGAATGGAAATTCCTTTTTCTGATTCATTCTACTTCTGAGCACTTCACACAAGTGGAGAAGGGTAGACAAAACAAGAGAACTTTTACAACTGTTTGTGATTTTTTTTTCTTAGTTCATAGCAGAACAGTGGCATAATCATAGCTCTAACTGTACACTGAGGGCTAGATGTGCACTTATGGTGTATTCATCATTCGAGTAGCTGAAGAGTCTAAAGTTCCCAGGTTGATCTGGAGGACTGTCCTCATTTTGCCCCCTCCAATTATATTCCAGCTGAAATGCTGTCGCAATTTCAGTGTAATTAAGACTCTGCTCATTAGTCTCAGCTGCAGTTTCCCTTCCTACAAAACCCCTCTGTGTAACTAAAATAGATTTGGAGCATAGTTCCTTTTGTTGTGATGCTATGTTTCTATTGAATTGCATGTGCATTGATACACAATGGAATCTAGGGTACTCAAACCCCAGAACTGCCCAGAGCAGGCTATCCTCAACACACACACCAATTTGGGACAGGAAATAAACCATATCATATTCAAATACAGTTGCAGAGAGACTGTAGCTAGGCAGACTATAGTTCTACAAACTGAGATTAGATCAGGCTACCAGGACAGAACAATTATCTTTTTTTGAAAAAGATCATGAGATAATAGATTTAATAGATTTCATAGACATTAGGGTTGGAACGGACCTCGAAGATCATCAAGTCCAGTCAATAGACATTCTCCCAGGTCCTGATGTACACCCCTTATGAGCTTATAAGCAGCCACCAGGTCCCTCCTGAGCTTGCGCTTTTCCAGGCTGAAGAGTCCCATGGCTCTCAGCCTCTCTTCATAAGGCCTATTCACCTGCCCTCTGATCATGCGCATAGCTCTCCTCTGGACTCTCTCGAGCTTCTCCACATCCCTCTTCAATTGTGGAGCCCAGAATTGGATACGGTACTCCAGCTGCAGCCTCACCAAGGCCAAGTACAGTGGGAGGATGACATCCTGAGATATACTTGAGAAACGTCTATGGATGCAAGCCAGAGTTTTGTTTGCTTTACCAGCTGCGACATCGCATTGGTGGCTCATGTTCATCTTGTGGTCAATGATGACCCCCAAGTCTCTTTCAGCAGTGGTGCTAGCAAGCGTAGCACTGCTGACCCTATAAGTATGCTGCAGTTTTTTTCCCCCCAAGGTGGAGTACCTTACATTTATTGGTATTGAACGTCATCAGGTTTGTATTTGTCCACTTACTAAGTTTACCCAAGTCAGCCTGGATCACTAGCCTGTCCTCAGGTGTGGACGCTATGCCCCAAAGTTTAGTGTCATCGGCGAACTTAGCCAGTGCACTTCTGACACCAATGTCCACATCGTTGATAAAGATGTTAAAGAGAACCAGTCCAAGGACAGAGCCTTGAGGGATGCCACTGGTCACAAAGTGCCATAATGATTCGCTACCATCAACCACTACTCTTTGGGTCTGACCTCGGAGCCAATTTCCCAGCCATCGAACTGTGGTGTAGCTGAGGCCACAGTTGACCAATTTTTCCATGAGGAGGTCACGAGACACAAGATCAAAGGGTTTTTTAAGGTCCAGGTATATGATGTCAATCTCTTCTCCCTTGTCCAGGTGGTATGTCACCTGGTCATAGAAGATGAGATTGGTCAGGCAAGACCTACCCATGACAAACCCATGCTAGCTATCCCTCAGGATCTTGCCCTCAGCCAGCTTATCTAGTAGGGTCTCTTTGATAATTTTCTCCACAATCTTACTGGGATTGAGGTCAAGCTGACTGGCCTGTAATTCCCGGGATCTACTTTCCACCCTTTCTTGAAGATGGGTACCACATTGGCCTTCTTCCAGTCTTCAGGTACTTTACCTGAGCACCACGAGTTTTCGAATATTTTAAAAATATTTTAAAGATCTAAATAAAAGATCTATTTAAAAGATCTAAAAATAACTTTTAAAAACATTGTTAACAAGTCCAAGTACAGGTCCTCATCTCTGCTTTTAGAATTAGCTGGCTTTGTTAAGGACAATTTAGTTTCCCAAGATATTGTTGTAACAGGGAGCCTTGGGCTCCTGTTACTTTAAGGAGAAAAATGGAATCAGATGGAGCCCAGACAGCTGAATAGAGGGTAGCCACAACAAGGAAGGCAGCAAAGAAACACTGCTGCCTAGGCAGGGACCTGCCCTTGTTGCCAAGAAGGTTAACAGCATACTGGGCTTCATTATTAGGAGTACTGTCAGCAGATCAAAGGAAGTGATTCTTCCCCTCTATTCGGCACTGATAAGGCCATGTCTGGAGTACTGTGTCCAGTTTTGGGCCCCCCACTACAGAAAGGATGTGGACAAGCTGGAGAGAGTCCAGCAGAGGGGAATGAAAATGGTTAGGGGGCTTGGGCTCATGACTTATGAGGAGAGGCTGAGAGAACTGGGCTGCTTCAGTCAGCAGAACAGAATACTGAAGGGGGATTTGATAGCAGTCCCTAACTACCTGAAAGAGGATGGAGCTAGACTGTTCCCAGTGGTGGCAGATGACAGAACAAGGAGCAATGGTCTCAAGTTGCAGCAAGGAAGTTTAGGTTGGATATTAGGAAGAACTTTCTCACTAGGGGGTGGTGAAGCACTGTAACAAGTTAGAGAGGTGGTGGAATCTCCATCCTTGGAGGTTTTTAAGGCCCAGCTCAACAAAGCCCTGCCTCGAATGATTTTGTTGGGGATGGTCCTGCCTTGAGCAGGGGATTGGACTAGATGACCTCCTGAGGTTCCTTCCAACCCTAATTTTCTATGATTCGAACATAAGCAGGGTTGCATCAAGAACTGCAGCAATGGTTTTACATTGTGCTGTCCCCACCCCAGGGGTCCACTACCAATCCTCATACCCTAGCACCCCTGACTACACCTCACACTGTACTGCCCCCAGCCAGCCCAGCCCATCCTCCAGCCTGACCTACCGTTGGCCTTGACTTCCCCCCCAACCCCATCCCAACACAGACTCCCATCCACCGCTCCCAGCTGTGCAGCTCTGTCCCAGCTGCACTGTCCCCTTTGCTGTCCCAGTATTTCAGGCTACTGATACACATTTGTCTGTGGAAATAATCATATTTGCATTGAGAGAAAAAATGGCCCCATGATTATGACACTACCTCTCCTCCCCATAAATATCATGTATCACTTTGGGCAGGTCATTCAAGCCACATCTACAAAGTAAACTTACCATGCCAGGCAGCTGCTGCTTCAAGTACAGCACATTGGTCCATAATGTCTGCCTCCCAGCCAGAGCTCTACTTGCATGGCACCTTGGGCAGATTAATGAACAGTGCTGAGTGACAGGGCCAGTTAGCCCATTTAAAACTAACTATTCCTTATGCTACATTGCACAGAAATGGCTACACTGATTCCAGTATAGGAAGCAGCCCACAGGAGCCAGACAACAAGCTGGTGCCACTGCTGGACACAGTAAATTTGCTTTGAAGACATGGCTGCATTTTCTTCCATCTTGGTTCTCCATCTGTAAAATGAGAATAATGGATCTTCTTTGTTTCACAGAGATGTTGTGGATATAAAATACAGTTATGAGAGGAACTGAGATACTATTAATGGGAGTCATATAAAGTACTTAAAAACAGATATACAAATTGTATATTCAACATAATACCATACATTTGTCTTCACATTATTTTCTAGAGCCAGGTGGCTAAAAGCAAAACAGAAGATGATAAAATGCAGTAGATATTTAATGGAAACAGTTCAGGAAGGCTCTTACCAAAAAAAAAGGAACCTCATGTTTCTCTTTTCTTGACACCGTCTTCACTGCTGCTTTTTAGTTGTTTATTTCAGAAAAGGTGTCTTTCCTGGGATGCTCAAGCCACAGGATCTACATTACACCCAAGAGGGAACTCCCTATTAGCTGGGTTTGGTTGGGGTTTTTGTTTGTTTGTTTACAGCAGTGTCCAGGCAATATACAAAATTAATCTGACAAAAACATTTTTCATGCTACTTTAATAAGTGTCCTGAAGAAAAACATAGCCTAGAAAGTCTGTCTTGAAAGAAAATGTATGATTGAAAATAAAGGATGATAATCTGCATCCAGTAAAAATACTGCTGTCCATATAGTAGACAACCAAATAAGATGGATTCTCCTTAAAAATTGACAGAATCATTCACAATTATTCTGTTATTTCCAATACCTGAACACAAACAACAACTGAACATCAACACTGAGTAAATATTCTCTAAGCCAAGTAAAGAATTTTAACAGAAACATAATTTCAAATACAAGGAGCACAGATTAAAATAAACCTTGAATTATGCTGGAATTTAAAGCAACACCAGATCTGTTTCTCGAAAGGTATTTGATGCAGTCAGAGAGGTTAGCAAACTCCAATGTAAAAGCAACCCCAGCTTGGAAGGACTTTTTATACTGTGCCAATCTGCTGGCAGGGAGTTGATATATCTGCTGTAAACTGAAACTCCAGACTAGTGCCTGCTACAGTTCCTGAACTGAAGATTGAACTGGTACAAACCCTGAATCCTAGCCTATTTCCTAGCAGAGTAGATTCCCCATAGATGGATTTCTAGTCAGGTGGCTTTTCCTGGGAACTTACTGTACAGTTCTCTCTTTTCAACTTAAGTCAGGCATCTGTCTCATAGACTTGCCTCTTCCAATCTCATTTTCTACCCTCAGTCGGGTCTTTTTTGCACTCTCCTGCTCTCTTTCTCTTGCCTCCTTCTACTCTGAATCCACTGAAAAAGCCCTCTGGTTAGCTGAGAGGCAGGGATTCAGTTGTCCCTAAGTATTACCTGCCTGTGTGCAAAATGGCAGGCATTATCAATCTGTTGAAAAGAAGATAATGACCCTTTATGGCCCTTTACAACACCATATACATTAATTTTGTATGACATGTTCTGTACAGAGTACATCAGTTACATTATACAGAATAAAAATAGCAAAGGAGAGAAAAATTAAGACTAACCTGTAAAAGAGGAAACTGCTCCATAGTTTCTTCTGATCACTTCTTGCCTGTTGGTCTGCAGCTGACAGAGACACTGTTCTGTTTAGAAAGACATCTCAAACACAGCTACTGGTGATCTTGCTGCTCCTCAGTATTTGATCTGAAAATTATTCCATACAGGTTTTTATGTTGCTATCCTCACCATAATAGCAACCTGAGTTTTTCTTAATCCTAGAATGTCTTCACTCCCAAAATACAGCCTCTGATTTGCTCAATAAGGCTGCATCCAGACGAGTGCAGATGTGCAGTATGTGGAGTTGCAGACCCGTCTGCAGTGCCACACAGCGCACACGCAGGTGTTCCCCATATTTCTACCTTGCAGCATGGGGGGAGTGGGAGTTGACCCTGGGAGATCCCAGAGTCAAAAAAAACCCCACACCTTAAAAAAGTAGGGTGGCGCACATGGAGGCAGTGCACACCTCCCAAAACTGGAACCTGGCCTGCTGGAGCCATGCTCCAGATGCCAGCCAGGCTCCCAGGTACAGAAGCATCACAGCTGCAGGTCCAGGAGGCCCCCAGAACCCCAGGTAAGGCTGCTAGAGCCAGCACAGTTGCTGGTTCCTGCCTCCCCTACCGCACCTGGGGTAACCTGCAGCACACCAGAGTGCGTGTAGCATGGGTGTTCCCCCGAGACAAGTAGAAGCAGCTCAAGATGTGTCACTGTTTTTTGTTCCCAGGGAAACAAATATCCTCACTTGTGTGAACGTGGCCTAACGTGCCCAGTACTATGGGCCCATTTCTATTTTCAGTGATGCCAAAAGTAACCACTCCACCAACCATCAACTGAAATCCACCAAAAAGGTTAAATTTTGTTCTATGAATCTGAAAAGGAAATGTACATTTAATCCTAATGAATGCAGGACTAAAGAAACATCATATTATTTTTTGCCTAGTTTGTTGTGTTTTATGCATACTATATGATACAGCAAATTAATGCACATTCCAATACAGTTGTATTTGTTTTTGTTCAGTGTCAACTGAATAATGCAGCCTAGGCCCCTAGCGTATTAGTAAAGGTTCTAGATTCTTTTTAACTGGAGAAAAGTGCATTGTGTTATATGTGATGATCCACCACACCATCTACTCATGGTGTTGGATTACCATCTGCCCATGGTGTTCAAAATCCTGCCCATGCTGTTGGATTACTTCTAAGCAGGTAAAAGGGTCTTCTGGAAGGGGCAGCTCCATTCTTCTTCCTCTCATGAAGGAGAGCGGAGCTTTTGAAATACTGATCACTTCCTGCAAGGTGATTTCAGGGAAGGCATCTGCTACCCTGCATGATCTTGACCACCCCCCCCCCCAGTGCTCAGTGTTACTTATGGTATTTCTGTACTTTAAAACTAAAGAATCTTGAATTTGATGTATGTTTCCTCCCCATCATCATTCATACTAAAGACTGCCTAATTAAGAAGAGACAAGTCTCCACTATCAAATGGATTATGGGTGAGGCATCTGAGCAAAGGCAAGACCCTGTAGTACTCTAGCTTCCAGAATGAAATCTGGGTTGTGATTGAGTAGTGTTACCCTCAGGATTTCCCTAGGCCCAGTGATCAACAAAGCAATCATGGAAGATGCTCAGATAGCAGTATCTGATAAATGCAATAATCAAATGGAATAAACAGAATAGAAGGGCTTGATGCTTATAACAGCTAGCAGCAGGAGAATGGGATTATTTTTAAAAAAAAATCAGTAACAGAGCAGCAGGGTTTACCAAATTATAGCTTTAGACTCCTCAGCAAAGTCTAGTAATTTATAGATAAAACTTTAGGCCTATGGAAAATAGACAAGAACTGTTCTCCCTTACCAAAGGGCAGCATATGGTAGCAGGTTTAAAGCGCCACAAACCAAATGTAGTTCATGTTTCAAGAAGAACTTCCTGAATTAAACACAATGGAAGAAGCTGCTTAGGAAATCTGCAGAAATTTTCAAGAGGAGACTCAATAAGTATTTATCTGGGATGTCTTAGGAACAATGAATCCCTCATCTGTTTAGGAGGTTGGACTAATTGCTCCTTATAAGGCATGTCTACATCTCGCCCTATGGAGACGTAGTGATGCGCTACACTGCTATAAGGTCCACTAGAGAGATGTAGTGATCATGTGGGTCTATATGCGATTGCCAGCTATATCACCATAGCAACACATTCCCCCAGTATAGCGCACCACTACAGCACCACACCTCTACATCGCTGTAGTGGCATGCTATACTGGGGGAACATACTTTAGTACTTCCAAGAGGAAGTACTAAAGCATGGTGCCGTAGCAACGTTACCATATGGCAATGTTTAGACACATCCATAAGGTCCCTTTTAACTCCCAGCTTACTAGGTGTGTCTACACAAGATGTTTACTGTGAGGTACACTAATTACCTCCACAATAACCATCTCATTGTCTATACATATGGCTCTATTAGCCTGCAGGAAACTAATAAACTCCACAGCAGGCTAGTGTTTGTAAATACAAGTACTGTCCTCCTGCAGTTTTTGTTGTGTGCAGCAACACATATGTAGATGCTGACCCAGCTGACTGGGGCACCAGGATGCTTCAATGTGGGGGCTGCCTGCTGGCTAGGCCCGCACTGGAACACCCTCGTGCACGCTGACCTGGGTCAGAGCACCCCTCAGGGCTCCCTGCCGGCCGGGGCTGCTCTGACCTGGCTCAGTGCGCTGTGGCACCAGTAGGGTGTCCACTGATGCATCCTCAGAATACAGGACATCCCCTTGGTGAGGGACAGGCCCCCTCAGCCCATCACCAGCGAGGGGTGAGGCCACCACAAAAAGATCTCCTCCCTCACTCTTTTTCTTTGCTGGCTGGGAACCATGTTCCTCCTGGCTGTGCACCACCCTACGTCCGGGCACAGCCAATAGAATCACGAAGACAAGTGGTTGACAAATATTTTCACCAAGGAAGTGAAAAACAGGACTTTTTGCAGTCAGGTCCTTATCAGGAAAGGACAGGGGACAAAATGCTTAAAAACAGGACAGCCTGGCATAAAACAGAACCAAGGAGCACCCTAGCTTTGAGGCACATGTTTAAACGTGGCACCCAGGAGCAATAGCCTTCATCACAATATGCACCAGAGTTATTGTTTCACCTTAATATGCACATATAGATACTCCCACTCATTCTAAACAATGTGGCATAGTTCCTTCAAAGTGTTTCTGCTACTCCCAGCTACATTAAGCTCAGATCTTCCAGATTTTGTCACAGTGCCTTTGTGTACATCCAGCGATGTGTGGTACACTGTTAAATGCAATATATCATTTTCAGACACTGTAGGGATGTGAAGGATATTGTGCTATTTAACAATCCACTTTTCATTGCACACTAGTAGAATCAAGTCTAACACACAAGCCTGGCACTGGTGGAAAAAATGCTAGCTAAAATTGGTTTGACCCTGGGTTTAGTCTGAACCAGCTTTAACAAAGACAAAGAATATGACCATGTCTCAGGAGGAGAGGAGTGGGAGGTAGGGGATAAGAAGTACACTGACTGGAATGACCTTCTAGTAAAACAAGGCCATTTGGCCCCGTCCTGCAAGAAAACAAAGGGGTCTTGTTAAAAGACCTTTATCTGTTGTGAATAATGTAACGTTTTGGGGGAGAGTAGAAGTGACCTCAGAGAGCTGAGGCAGAGAGAGAAAGGAAGCTCATGTAAAAGGAGCTAGAGAAGAAGAAAGAGACTAGAATGTAAGTGTGTGAGACTAAAAGTAACAGATCCAGATTCAACCGCCACAAATAATTATTTTGTAAGAAACCTTAGGCTTAAAGTAAATGTGCTTCTCATCTCCTGTTTGGCAGAAACAGAGGGCTGGCTTTCAGTACTTTAGTGACAGGTAGAATTACCCTGAGGTTTAAGAATGGCCTCTCTATACCTTGAAAGTAGGGCAGAGGGTACCAGTCACTACTAAGTCAAGGAGAAAGCCCAGAGAGGGAAAACTAGTACGTGAAACCTGTCCAGGGGAAGAAGAACTGAATCAAGCCACATGTCGGATATGATCTTTTCCTATGTCTCTAGTCAGCTGCTTTGTCTTGTACTAGGGGCTACAAATGGACAGAGACTAAGTATTACCACAGAAGTCTTATGCTTAAGGACTTAGGTGAGTAACATCCCAAACCTTCCACTTTATGGGCAGCAAAGAATCTTTCAAGATCCACAAAGCCTCTGCAGCTTGCAGGGGGAAAAAGCATTCCTTTAGAGTCATTTTCATATCTTAGAATCATAGAAAATGATTATTGCAATAATGTAATTTTCTTAAAACAAACCTGTTTCTGTAAATGACAATGAATGATGGTAGCTGAATGAAATATCAAGTGCTACACAATCTGAGTGCTGATGGGTTTGTCAGTGCAGGGCTGAGCTACAGAACGGCATGCATCTTAAGATGACCCACTTTTAATAGGCAAAAGTAAAAGTACAATGTAGTTCTCCTTATGCACAGAGTCCTGAGAGCTCTGTCTTGGGCTATACCCAAAACCAAAATCATCTGGCCCACAGCATGGGGCCAGACAATGGGCTAGATCAGGCCCATGAACCCCTTTCCCTAGTCCCTCCCCCAGCATATTAGATCCAGCAGCTGCTCCAGCCACTCTGGGACCCATCCTGTAGGGATCCATGCTACATACCCCTAGCTGGACAGCACTGCATGTGGCATCCATTCCAGCCGCTCAGATCCACATTGCATGCAGCATGGGCCCCAGACTGGCTGGAGCAGCCAGTTATTGGATTTGGTATGCTGTGAGAAGTGGGGAAGGGAGGGGGTCTGTGGGCCTAATCAGGCTCATGAACTGGCTCTGAGCCATGCCACATGTGGGTCTGCTTAGATGTGAAAGCAGCACTGGGGGTTGGATGGCTCCACAGGCCAGATCCAGCCTGCGGGCCATATGTTTGACACCCCTGAGCTATACTAAATGCTAATTGTTCTGGGCTTTTTTTGTGTAAGACGAGTCAGTTTTCTGATCAAGTTTTTCAAAAATCTAGGGCATAGTAGACACTACAAAGTTTGCTGGCAGGACTTTGGTTCTACTGCAAAGTCTAATAAGAGTCTCTCAAAGCCCCTTCCTGGTGACAGAAGCCTCTCTTCTGCTGGCAATATTTATCTTTGCTGAGCTGCATAAGGCTTCTGGCAGCACCCAGCAGTCAGCAGAAGGCATAAGACACTTTCCCATCTTCAACTAGTCACAGTCCACTCAGAAAAGATTTACTTCCTGGCATCCACTTTGTGCTCTGGAGGGACAGCTGGTATTGCAGAGCTGTGGCTAGTGGCCAGCAGTGAGCAGATGTGCTGGTACTTTGTCAGTTTGGCAGTGGAGGCTGCTCTTTGCCACAAGAACTTCTGGCAGCGGCAGCAGCAAAGTGTAGCTCTAACTTAAGGCCCAGCCTAAGATCTGAACTAACTTCAAGAGAATAGTCGTTTTCATTGTGGAAGTCCACTACCATCTTCTTCTTGAAGACTTTTACAGAGGGATTTCACAAACGAACCATCAAATAACAGCAGGGTGGACAAACTGGAAATTTCCGACAGGAATATTATGTGACAGGAGAGTGTCAATGAAGCTGAAGGGGGAAGTCTACAAGACGTGTGCATCCAGCACTCCTGTATGGAGCAGAGACATGGCCCTTGAAAAAAGCTCAAGAAAGGAGACTGAACATGACAGGGATGAGAATGCTCCAATGGATGTGTGGAGTGATGGAGATGGATAAAGTGATACTTACATCAGAGAATCAGTGAAGGTAGTTGAGGCATCCAAGAAGGTACAAGAGAGAAGACTGGCATGGTATGGGCATATTCAAAGGAGTCCAGAAGAATATGGGATAAAAGAAGTTTCCAGAATGGCCCTACCAGGGAGAAGGAGAAGAGAAAGGCTGAAGATGAGATGGAGAGATATAGTGGAGTAGGACATGAGAGAGAAGGAGTTGGAAGAAGAAGATACATATGACCAAAGCTGGTGGAGAGTCAGGATCCACAACAGTGACCCCATTTAGATGGGACAAGTGAGGGAAGAAGAAGGTATTTTACAAATGAAAGAGGAATACAAAGACTGCTGCTTCCACCCTTTTCTGTATTTTAAGTGAATTAAGCACGTGCACTTCTGGATTGACAGCACTGGAAATGGTGGGTGTTTCTTTTTATACATGAGTAAACTGTGTCACTTATACAGAGCCCAAGTAAGCATTTTGGAAGGTCTGTAGAGGTCAGAAGGTGAAGCTGTTGGGACTCTAACACATTCTCCTTGCTGTAGAGGTGAAGCAGAGCTATTTTCTGGCTGCTCGTGCAGTTTCTGGGATGGAGTATCTATTGCCCTTGTTGTGGTCCTCTTTGCTGGGGTAGCAGCAAGGACCATTAGAACTGTGTTGAGAGAGATCCACTGGCCCCTTCCCTACGCTGCTCTCACTTTGCAAGACTTTCCTGAGTAGCAGAGGGCACAGACCCCATACAGAAGATGTTCACCCCTTCCCTTGGCTTCGGTTGACTGGCCCTTGTACAATGAGAAAAAGTACTTCACTGATGGAAACAGTATGCGTGTTTGGAGCCCTCCACCACTGAGGCAATGAGGTGAAGCAGAATGTGAACCATATGGTAGCAAGTGAGATTTTTAGATGTGGCTAGAATTAATGTTTTGAACTATGAAAATAAAGATGTTGCTTTAAAAAAGAATGATTACCTAGCAAGGGGATATTGCCATAAAAGCACAAACTTCCTTAAAGTGTAAAATGTAATGCAGGACTAACTTCATGGAAGAATGCATGTAGTGAATGTCAGGATTCAGCTGAGCTGAATATGCACTTTAAATATGTACTTTAAAGTAGCAGGGTGTTTATCAATGGATGACTGACAGCATTATTAGAAGAAAAAAATTCTAAGAGATTTGTCTCCTTTACCATTAACATCTATGGGAGGAGGACCAAGAAAGAAAAGGACCAACATATATGACTTTTACACAGAAGCTGTATTAGAGAGAAATAATTCTGTCATTCCTCTAGATGGTGCTGTTTTACAACCTTTTGTAGCTTTGTGAAAGTCATTGTGAATGGCAATAGTGCTCTGTCTGCTTTTCCTTTCCATACAGACCTTATCATTTCAAATTTTTTATACATCTTAGTTAAGATGGTGAAAATTATTGTTGTTCTAACCATCAAGCTTGGGAACTATCTTTGCCTAAACAGCCTGATCCTACTGAGCTCCTATGAAAGGCTGAGTGAAGTCAAAAGAAATGTTACGGATTGCCTGAGGCTTTAGCATGTAGGCTAGCGACAGAAGTTACATGTAAACTGGTTTAAGTGATCAGAAACTGGTTTAAACCCTGTAACAGAACAGAAGTTCAGTGTACATAAACAAATTTCAAAATGTCTGAAACTGGTTTAAGACAAACCTGGTTGAATGTAGTATTAAATTTAACTGATTTGAGTCAAACTGGTTTTTGAAACTTCTGTCTCAGACCCCTTTCTGGTTTAAGTTAAATCAGAGCCCCCAGCATACTTTCCAGCCCTGGGCTGGCCAGCCTGCTCCAGCAGAAAAGGGTTGTGGGGGGGATGGGGAGGCAGGGACTGCACCCCTCCCCCCCCCAGCTGGGGTCTGGGGCCTGGGGCCAGGGAGGGGGGTTGAATCCCTCATCCCGTGAGTACAGAGTTGCCCTGCCCTGCTAAATTTACTGAAAGTTACTGCTGGCTGTGAATCTGCGTTACAAATCCCAGATCTACCTGGAAGCAGGAAGAGGAAGCGATAAGCAATCCTGCAGTCCTGCTTATGTGCTTCTGGACTGCAAATCCCAGAAACCTCAGGGGCAGCAGGAAGAGGAAGTGAACACACAGCCCATGAAGGCTACTGCCAGAGAACCGTGCTCTAGTGCACCCTGGCTTCTGGCCTGAGCCACTGCAGGCATGTGGTTGCATTTCCTGAAACAAATGTGAATGTGTGTCCAGTTGTTTCTCAATTTAATCTCTGCATTTTAGACTAACCTGCAAAGACTGAATCGATTCAGCCTCAGGCTTTTTGATTGTCTGTACTTAACCGTAGGGGTTACATTCACCTGCCTCTAACCTGACCCAGCCCCTCCCATATACCTCAACACCCAAAGAAACTCCTTACAGGCTCCAGAGTAATAAAAGTTGTACTGTTAGGATTAGGGTGTAAACAATCAAGAAGAGCAAGGGGCTAAACTAGTACCTGAGTCTGCAGGGAATCCAGATCAGGGGATGAGGCTGCACAAAGTGGGTCAGAAGCAAGCAGTCTGAGTTATTACATTCCTAGTCTGTAGTTGTATCTAAGTCCATTGTCTAGGCCAGGCCAAAAGCCAGGATCTCGTGTTCTCCGAGATCTCCCCTGAAAAAGACCAACAGGAGAAGCTAGGAGAGAGAGGTGGAGGAGCATCTGCTTTGTGGATTCAGACCAGACTTGAAATTGTCAAGACTGAGGCACCTCTGAACATGCTCAGAAATCAGGGTTGCCTGAGAAAGCCCTGATAAAGCTCCCTGCAGTGCTTCATTCCTGCTCAGACACCAGGCAGCACTGCTTTGCTCCATCTGTCCAGCAACTCTTGCCTCCAGTCTCATTCCAACTATGGAGCCTCAGTCACACTCACAGTTGCTTAATTTTTCATAACTAACACAAGCCTTTCACTGGTGAAAAAAATGCTAGCTAAAATTGGTTTGACCCTGGGTTTAGTCTGAACCAGATTTAACAAAGACAAAGAATATGAATATGTCTCGGGAAGGGGTGAGTGAGATGGGGGCATAAGAAGTACATTAACTGGAATGCCCTTCTAGTAAAACAAGGCCATTTGGCCCTGTCCTGCAAGTAAACAAAGGGGTCTTGTTAAAAGATCCTTATCTTTTGTGAATAATGCTCCATCTTCTTAAAGGCATTTTAACCTTGTTTTTTTAAGACTATCTATGCATTTATGAACAGCTGGCAACACTGCCAGAAACGGAACTTTTAATATTGAAAATATAGGAGCCCAAAGAGTCAGGCTGCAGCTGAATGGACGTTTGGAGGATCTACATTTGGACTAAGACACCTAAATACTTTTGTGTCTCTGGGTTCTAATCTTTTGAAAACTCAGTTTCCATCTATAAAAACAGACAATGATATTCACATTACAGATATTGTTAAACAAAGTTGAGCAATGGACCAATTCTGATTTAAGTCAACAACTCTCGTAAGCATGGTAAGAATGATTTGGTGTACTGTTCATACTGTAAAGATCTGGGCTTGACAGAGGTGGCAACAGGATGTAGAATCCAGCCCTGTATTCTGTTTGCTTGAAACACTTCACCTGCTATATATGTAGGTGCTAATGCTCATTTTTAAACACCTATGACTTTAATTGCACAAATATCAAACACTGAAAATGTTTTATAATAGGCTAAGAAGTTTTATTCACCATTTGTCTTCAAAACTAGGTAAAATGTGTAACTGCGTTTGTGTTCCATGGGTGGCTGGTACACCCCCTACCGGCCACACACCCCTTACCCTGCTCCAGCTCTAGCTGTCCTCCCCTTTGATGTAATTGTTTAATTGGAAGGGAGGCAGCCTTCTAGGGCCTAGAGAGAGCTCCAGTTCCTCTAGATTCCAGCTAGTTCTCCCAGGGGATCTGTTAGCCTTAAGGGCTAATCGCATGATTATGACTGCCCCTTACACCATGCCTATACCTTGCAGATGCTACTGATTAATGACCTCAGTGCGCACTTGGCCCCAATCCAACATGAGGCCACTTCTGGCCTTTACACCCTTACTGGGGCCTCAGCCTTTCCAGCCTCAGCCTCTTTTCTCTTGCTGGCTCCCTTAACCCAGGCCCATTGGGCCAGGCCTGACTTCTGGGTCCCAGCCCTAGTCTCACCCTCTCAGGCTGTCCTGCCACAGCTTCCTCTTTCTGCCCTTTCAGCCACTCCCAAACTATTGGTTGAAACTATGACCCAGGAGTAAGCCTATGACTACATTTGCCAGAAGTCTTCCCCTTACCTCAGGTAATACTCCCCTGTAGAGCACCAGCACTCTGGTCGCCTTCCTCAAGACAGCCCCAGTGCCAGCTAGCAAAGCTTCTGCATTCCCCTTGCTCAGGAGCTTTTGCCTCAGCAACCTCCAGGGCTACACTGCCTCTCCAGCTCAGGGCCTGTGTTTACATACCTCCCTGGTCCTGGCCCTGCTGTAGTACCACAGCACAGCCAGTTCTATGTTAAGTGCTTACATGGGCCAACACCCCCCAGTACCTGTTCCCTGGCACCCCTTGATAGATAGCTTTCCCTGCTTGAGGCTCTCTCTGCTGCTCCTTCACCCTTAAAGTAACAGGAGCCGTCAGCTCTTCGTTACAACCTAGTAGAAAATTATTTTGCCATATTTCACAAACTCTCACCCTTAGAACAGAAATTTGTAGTTAGCAGGCTGAACTCATAAGCATTTACTCCCGCCTGTCTGATTTTTTTTTTGTAACAACTCAACTCAACCTTGCAACTGGTACATTGCCTGAATATAGATATTCGTTTGCTGTGGGTTTTTGTGGGTTTTTTTCTGTTATCCATGCAATACTTTGCAGATAGAAGAGATCCCTTATCTTGAGGTGGGAGTTTCAAAACAGCACAGAAGAGTTAGGTGTCTAACTCCCACTACTATAATCACACAATGTAAAAACTGTTACAGAGGACTTGGGTCATGTTTATATAGGGACACAGATATAAGGGAAGCTTATGATACAGAGAATGTAGCCACTGAATTAGTGGCATTAGCATGTGACTTTGACATACTTCAACTGCATGGACTTCATACCTTTTTGAGACCTGTGTACTACAGTATCCTGTGTAGTACAGTATGTAGACAACTCCTATTACACTCTTTGCTGGCCCTGATTCAAGACAAAACCCTCTGTATTCAGGAATGATACTTATGTCCGATAAAAGTTATATTTAAACTCTTTACTGATTAGAGATGACTAATGTTCCTAAACCTGCTCCTAAACCTGGTCTTTTAACTGGCTTATTTTGTATGTCTGAACAAACTATCTCCTCTGTGAGAAGCTTTAAACAGCAAATTAGAGCATCAGTGTAATTTTAGACTAAGGAGACTACTCTCTCAATTACATTTTTCAGCTATTAGAAAATTGCATTAAGCTCTACATATCAGCCACTGGGGTCATGATAAAAGATCATAAAATTGTTTGTATTGACTGCATCAGGATGAGCGTTACAAAAAAAGGCCCACTGTAACACTGAAGTCCCTAGCACTAAACATTATGTTGCACTAATATCACGTGTAGATGTGCCCGTTAAGTAATTACTCTTTATTCAGTTTCATCATTTTGGGTATAACCACTTATATCATCATTCCCAGAAGGCAAATGCCCCTCCCACACACAGAATAAAACAGTCTAAACTTTCTGATGCCTTGGTCTCAGTTAGTCTTGCATTAGCAACTGTGTTCTTTCTGAGATCCCCAGTGTTGAGCAGGTACCTATACCAGAAAACATGTCCTGCCCTAAATTGCTGCCAGTCCAAATGCCAAGGTGAGTAGATAAAAACAACAGATAACTCACAGCAAAAATTAATGTTTCTTCCCCTTCTTCATTTTCCATATAAAAACCCTCTCCCTCATTCATCCCTATGTCCAGCTGACAATCAAATTCCTTCACAGTTGTTATATATCACAAACTCCCTCCCTCCTTTTCCCCTCCCACACCTGAAAGCATTCAAACTTTCTCTGGTTGAAGCAGCTAATGAGGAAAAAAAAAGCAAACCTCTCATCCATCACTCCTTATCAAAACTGCCTGAAAAAATGTCACTATTGCCAACCCCAAATGTTAAAAAAACAAGACAGTACCCACAAATTCATGAGAACAGATAAAAAATCGTGACAGTTAAAAAATAATAACAACAGTGTATTGGGGGCTGTTTTTATTTGCCTTTTGCTTTTGTATATCTAAAATTCAATCGAGTCACATTTTTGAGCTGCAGCTCTAATGGCTAAATTTCATTAAAAAAAAAAATAACCCTGAGATTCTCACAAACTAACAACAAGCTGCTGGCAGCTGAGGCTTTATTTTAAAAAAATCACCATGTATTGTGAGACTAGCAATAAAATGCTCTCATCCCTTAGCTGCATCCATCTCTCTACCATCGTCTATGCTACAAAGTGCATCCATATGCAAAAGTCCCTCTTCTGAGGTAAATCCCACCTTTCTGCTGGCAGAAGGCTGCTGAGCGGAGATAGGCTTCTGCCATTGTCCAGCAGATGGTAAAAGGGGTGTATATATAACCTCCCTTGTCTTCTGCTGTGTGGAAAGTTTTTAGTAGTGGGTCCCTTCCCAGAATGCATTTCATGCTCTGGTGGCACAGCTGCTATATTGGAGCCTTATAGAAGTACCAGAAATGTGTGGACAAGGTTCTTAGGGTAAATCCAATATCTTTTATTAGACCAACTCAAATAGTTGGAAAAATTCTTCTTAGCAAGCTTTCAGGCACAGACATCCTTCATTAGGCTGAGGAAGCATCTGCAGATGGTCTGCGCTCTTCCTGGATGGAGTAGTAAAGCAGCCAGAGGCCAGTATGTATGCAAGAATGTATGTACATATGAATGTATGTACGTATGAATGTATACATACTAGGGATGTGCAAAGCTTCGGTCGCTGATTCAATTTGAAGGAGATTCGTCCTGATTCAGCGAATCTCCAAATCCCAATCAGATCAGGAGACCCATTGATCTCTCTGAATAGAATTAGAAGCCTCCAAATTGATTTGGAGAGATTTGACGATTCAGCCATAAATACAGCTTTATATGTTTTTTCTTTGTACTTCGAGGTACTAGGCGTGGCTCGTGAATGCTGAGATGGTAGGGCAGATGGAGTGTCCCACAGGAGTGTGCGGGGTCCCCCGTACACTCAGGGGCGGACTCGGAAGTGGACCAGAAGTCTCATGGGATGCTCCATTTGCCCCGTGTCATGGGGAGAAACAGAGGGGCAGACCCCGAGGAGCCAGGGGGGAACCCTGGGAGCAGGAACTGGCTGGGGGGAAATCAAAGGAGATGCTGGCGTGAGAGTAGGGGAGCGACCCGCAGGAACACCAGCTGGGAAGTTTCACCTGGAGCCCCCACAAGGGGGAGAAGTGTAGGAAACTGCCTTCCGCAGCACGGGAGGATGAAGTGAAGCCCGCCATGGGGAAGACGCTGCCGGCAGCAACGCAGGGCATGAAGGAGCAGAGGCATCTCATCCAGACCAGGAACCAGGACTAGGGGGCTGGGAAGAGCTGGAGGAACTTGAAGCCCGGGGTTACCACCAAAGAGCCAGAAGAGCCAGCAGAAGCCAAAACACCAGATCAGGTGGGACCGTAGAGGGCTCAGGAGGGCTCAAGGAGGTGCCCCAGGTGGGGGCCAAAGGGCACGAGCAGTGGGAAGAGTGGCAGAAGACAGGCCCCAACAGCATAGAGCCACCCCACCAGGACACGTGGGGTGGACGTGCCAAGAGGGACCACCGAGGGCCCAGCGAACCCACAGGCTGGGCAAAGAGGGGAGGAGGACGCCGTAGCCAGCAGGCTAACCCGGACCCAGTTTAGGGCTTGCTAGGAGCTGTAGGGGCCTGGGCCTGTTGTTGTAGGGCAGGCTGTGGGAGCATTCGGAAAAGGGAGAAGAGGGCCTCCCTTAGTACCTTTGGATTTCTCTGTTGTTGGTATTTTTTTTTTCTTTTTTCATTTCCCACTTTTGGAGGGGTTGCTGGGTGAGGAGCCCGAGTGTTGTTTAAACCCAAAGGGGCTTTATAGTTACAGGAAAGGCTAGATGGCTGTGAGGCACAGTGGGTGGAGTTTCCCGGCTGCCCTGTAGCCTGCTTCTGAGAAGGGGCGTGGAGCCTCAACTGTTGGGGACTTGGCCGAAGGACATCAGGACTTGTCAAGGCGGGATGTAAGGGCAAGGTAGAGTGGAGGTGGAGCCTCACAGAAGATCGTCGTCCAGCAGTCCCATACGTGAGAGACCCCAATAGTCGGACCCCCCACCACTGGGATAAGATACAAAGTCGTGGCAGGCGAGACTGGGGGAGAGACTATCCGGGGAAGAGACACCTACTTGGCAGGACCACAGGGACGGACTGGCGGACAACCCCGAGCATCTGGGGCTGCGTGGCGCATGGCCAGATGTTCGAGACCAGATGGGTATACCCCGCCATCTCAGCATTCATGATCCAGGCCTGGTACCTCGAGGTATGTAGAAAAAACATATAAAGCTGTGTCTATGGCCGAATCACTGATTCTCCAAATCAGAATCGAATCTTCAGATTTGGCCAAATTGAATCAGGACAGTGATCCAAATCAGCAAATCAAATCACTGTCCCCTGAATCGGGCCAAATCCAAATCAAATTGTCTGCTTTGCACACCCCTAATATGTACGAATGCACATATGAATGTATGTACGTAAGAATGTGTGTGTATATATATATATATGCAAGAAATGTGCAGATGTACATACAGTCTGTCAGCTGGGCAGTAGTGGATGCTGTCTGCCAGCACAGCTTCTGCTGGCAGAAGCAGATAAGCATAGACAAGTCCTCAGAGAAGAGGTGGGGAGGGGCCCCTTTTGCAGCTCAGCATCCTGTTCTTGACAGCCATCCAAACTGAACACTTCTGCTATTCACTGAAGTGCCTGCACGCACATTTTTAACCCATATAAACTATTCCTGGTATAAACAGAATGATACAGAAGCACTCTGAAAGCCTTGAACTCCTGGTACTTGTTCAAGGACTCATGAATTCTTGCATAGGATGAGAAGAAATTAACAAATCTTATACAGTGGAGTATATTCTATCCTTGTCATTTATTTAAGCAAATAAGCCTTTTGAGACAAGAAGGTATAACCCTACACAACTACTTACTCTAACACTGTACAGAGAAATAAAGTTGTTCATTCTATATGCAGGCGGCCTCCAACACGTTGTAATACATGAGTAGTTTTTACTTCACTTACATACATTTGCCAGCCTGAAAAGTTAATGTAGATCAAAACCAAGTGATTTATTTGTATTTGATTGCTGTATTAAAGAGAGCTGTTGAAACTACTTACACTTCAAGTCTCTTTTCAAACACAGGAGGTTATTTACTTTGAAAATGTGGAACTACCTTTGATATTGTTGAGAGTGAAAAGCATAATGACTGCAAAACCAGATGTGTTTTCGAGGTAGAAAATACCATTTTAAATGATACATTGCTGTCAGTGGCAGCAAATGAATAAGGAGTCTGTCTTACTCCAACAGTCTCTCCCGCTGACGTCACACCAAGGCAGATGAAATGATCTTGTAGATTTCCACCAAAACCCTACGCAGACTTAGCAAACAGTGGGCGGAATCCCAGTTCTGTTGGAAGTCAGCAAGAGTTTTGATATTGACTACAGCAGAAGCAGGAGCAGCCCCTATGTTGTGGAAACAGTGATATATGGTTTAAGAGATTTTATGTAAAAATGGTTTTAATCCCAATTCATGAAATTATGGTATTTTAGCAGAATGCTGAGCAATGCTGCCATTTGGTTCAGCCATACTTCATGTATTTCTATGAGGAGTGCAGGTGTTGGAGCTGGGGAGCTAAACCATTTGGTATCAGAACATTGACGTACAGAAGCTGTTACATACTATTCCTGCCCTTTCAGACATGGTTTCACGTCCTCTCTGTAACACCAAATTAAGCAAATTCAGCACTCTGTCCTAAGCAGCGATGCTCAGCTAGGGTGAAATGGCACCCTGGGATGTCTTCAGATTGTTTTAGGTGTACTTCAGGATGCCATGCAGTGTTTGCAATGTTAGGTGTGCAAACATGATTCACAAGAAGAACCTAATGATTTCAAATAAGAATCCATAGTATTAAAAATATTCTGATCTGTTGTGGTCTTTCTGAGTTGTTTGTAACAAAAAAATTGCTGTATTATTTTTCCATAGTCAAAAAAGAATGAAAAATAAGAGTTGCCATTTTCTGAGGGATGCCTTGAGTCTAACAAGGGGTTCCCTTGAATCAAAAAGGTTGAGAACCTCTAGTTCTTGCTTTAAAAAATAAAATAAAATAAAAGCCTCACTCCCTCTACCTAATTACTGATTTTATTGTGTATATCATTTACTGTAAACTATTGTTAAAATCATAATACCATCTCTGAAATTCTCCTGCTTAGTTAAAGAAATAGAGTTACAATAATTACTGAGTTTATGTCTTTTATCATGTTCCTACTCATTGTGCTGGAGAATAGTTTATCTGGGATTTTCATTTTGGCTGCCCAATGTAAATCTTAATGCAAGCCAGTCTATAATTTATGTTAGCGGGATAGAAACCATAATGGATACACTGAACTTCCAAAATAAACTATCCACTAGGGGACAGCAAGTCTCCTACTATTATGAGGTATAATAAATAATAATCAGCTATAATGTAGCTAATAAATGTCAAAAGTAAACGTATGGTCATATCTACCTAAAAAATAAGAGGCCTTTCAGTTTACACTGGGGAGCTACCCATCAGATTTAGTTAATCAGATGGCATAAATAAGAATTAGTTATAGTATTGCAGTGAAAAATACAATGGGGAATGTTAAAGGTCTTTGCAAAGCTGTGAACCAATGTTTAATTTGATTCATGGAAAGAAAACCCTACTTTGTGTGGCATGAACTTTTTAAAACACATTTGTGGTATAACTATGGAATTTACAACCAGAGCTGAATTTACCCAATAGAGTAAAGATTTAAAAGCATGCTGTTAAAACTTGCAAGTACTTTCAAATGTAATTTTTAGGTGGTTTCTGCAGACAAAATTTCATCCTGAACAACTATTTTCAGGAAAATTTCAATTAAATTCCATGTTTTTGTGAATGGCAGGACCTAGAGGTAATAATTTTCTGGTAGAAATTTCTGATCACTTAACAAATTCAGTTGATTATTTTTATTTGCCAGAGCAAGGAACTAAAAAGACCACATGCCTACAAGAGCATCTCATGTATGTTATACATAATTTTATCTTGACTGTGATATTATTGACTGAAGTTTGGGTTTGTTGCTCTTGAATCTCCTCCAACACTTCCTTTAAGTAAGCATTTGAGTCAGTTGTCTTCAACTTTTGTACCAAAGGTTTTCAGTTGAATTTCTGAAGGCCTACTTTGAGTAAGGTTTGCATTAATTGATGCAATGCTTCATTACCCTTTCATGGAGGTTTAAACAACAGGGCCTTTTGCTAATGTGTTTTGCAACTGTATGCTGAGATCAATGCCGAATTGAAAGCAAAACAGGGACAGGAGCATGGTCTGAAACCATCAGACAATAAATAATCTATTGCTGCTGTTGTTATCAGATATTGGTTTGAAACCCAATAGCATTTACAGTTTTCCATTAGACTTGCTAACCATTCATCTACTCCCCAGGAAAGAGGTGTAGTACAGGATGAACACACAGTAATATTATGATCTTGGAATTTTTTCTCATATCATGTAATTATAACTTCTTTGTGTCTGGCTAGCATGAAAGGCCTTGAGACTGAAATCCGTATGAGAGTGCTGAAATGTTTCAGGTAAAAGAAATGAACAAACTAATTCACACACATTCAAAATGTGATAATCAACCCCCTGTGCCCTAAATCATGAGATTATACTCAAGATTTCCAAACCAGACCAGAAATAATACATATTCTGATTCCTTTACTGTGACCAACAATGGCTGAGACTTTGGTATCCATATTTTAAAGTTTCACTCCATTAACATGTAGACAAGAAACTTGCTTGTTTATAAGTTGACAGCATAAATTCTCACATGCCACACAACTCCAGGATGCTAGCTTTAAGAAAAATACAGCATATGACTAAATTCTGAATAAAACTATACTATTTCCCTTTACTATGAGACTTAAAAGAAAACCTTATTGATGTTTTTGTGTAGAAGCAAGGCTGATAGGTAATTAAAATGCCAATATCATTATTATATTAAATAATTACTTTCTCTTATTAGTTATTTGGCAGGTTCTTTTGCCTCAGGTTGTGTGTTAAGTAATGGGGATGCCTCCTGCCAATAAATGCAAGCTGTTCTAACTTTTTAACAGTCCTGAGTGAGAGAAGTCTCCAGTTTCCTTTTAGCTTGTAGCAGGAGTGTCTAACTCATCCTGTGGAGAATATCAATTTCTACTAGCAGCTTCCCCAGTGATTTTGTGGAAAGCATTTAAAGATTGCATTAGAGGGATGACCATTATGTGTATGACACAAAGCATAACAGCCTTTTTAGCAAAGCATTTGATCTTAAAAAAGTAATTTAAATCCCAGTGACAACAACTAATCACTGATGCTTCCAGAGGAACAAAAGCTCAAGCTGAAAAGAAGTGGGGGAGGGGGGAAATTGTCAAGATATTGCTATAGGATTTATCTAAAATGTTTGCCTTTCTAATATGTGACTTCTTATAAGGGCCTGCTTTTATTGCTACAGCTGCATCTACGTAAGTGCTTTGTCTGATATAAAAAATAAAAAATGAAGAAAAGGAACATTGCTAATCAATGTTATACTATAATACATTATTCTAGGGTAGATCAGGACTCAGTCCCATTAGGGATGTCTACACAAAACATATACAACAGAGTTGCCTAATTAGCTATTCAGTAAATATCTCAGTGTCTACATGTACAACACTATTAGGCCTCAGTAAACTAATAAATGCCTCAGCAGATTTTTTTTGTGCACAGTAACACACATGTAGAAGCTGACCCAGCTGGTTGAGGCATGAAGGTGCTTCAGCGTTGGGGCTGCCTGCTGGCTAGCCCCATACTGGCTCTTGTGCCCCAGCCAGCCTCTCCACAGCATGTTGAGCCAGGTCAGAGCACCCCAGGCTGGCAGGTTGATCCCCCTGGCCCCACTGGCAGCTGGGGCTGCTCTGACTCACTCAGCTCAACATGCTGCAGTCCCAGTCATACTTGCAAACACAGTGCCCAGGAGCAATAAACTCCAGTGCAATATGTGCCAGTTTATTGCTTTGCTTTAATATGCATATGTAGGTTCACCCACTTCTTTTACATGGGACTAGTGAGGCAATTGACTGCCTAGAGAAGTTGTGGACTTGCCATCACTGGAGGTGTTGAGGAGGAGGCTAGACAGCCATTGGTTGGGGATGATCTAGGCACAGTTATGCCTATGTTCTACTATGGCTATTTCAAATGCTTCTGGACTTTGCTGGTTTAATCTGCCCCCCATTTCTGCTACGTGTCAGAGTGCTTTTAAATCTCCCTCAAGCACTGGGCCGTGGCAATGAGTAGGGGGCTGGTGCACCCCCTGTCAGCCAACATTCCCGGGCAGGGAGGCTGGCAAGAGCTCTCCTGCCCGCCCTGAGAACGCTGGCCGGGGAGCGAGGGTGCCAGGAGAAGCAGCCGGAAATGCCAGTGGCATGGCCTGCTACCACTTGCGGGTCTGCGTGAACAGCCATGAGGGAACCCCCTGCCTCCCAGGTTTGCAGGATAGGCTGCAGGTGGACTCCCCCCTCCCCACCAGTCACTGACTGTCTTCTGGGAGGGCAAATGCCCCCCCCCCCCCGCGACTCAGGAGGCACCAGTCGCCCATGGCACTGGGTGTTGGCTGCAGCCAAGATGGGGGTTTTGACTGGGATGTGCCACTGGTCCTGCTAGGACCAAAGCTGAAGGTTCCTGGCTAGAGGGTCTTGCTCTTCTGCTCAGGGTCAGACCGATCACCATATATGAGAAGGAATTTTACTCCATGGTCAGACTGGTACAGACTGAAGGCGGGTTTGCCTTGCTCTGTAGTGCATGACATGGCCCTCTACTTGGGATCTCCCAAGCATACATTAACAACCTTTTACAGAGGTTTACAGTGGCTTCCATGGTTTCTTTGCTTTACCTGTGGCAGGTTAGGGTGTTATGTTTTGTGTTATCTCAAGGTTTACAGTAGCCTTGCCAAGAATTTAGATTCCAGCCCTATTTCTCTATGATTTCTGATTAAATCTTTGATTTGTAAATCTCCCCCTTAGATAAAACTTGACATTATCATATTTGTTATGCTAGTAGCTTTTCTGATGTGCTTAGATACAGCTTTTATATTTGGAAATAAACTTGTGCAAAAATATGTTGTTATGCTAATGCCTCCACTTTTTGCTCACAACTAGAATGGAAGAACAAGTCTAGGGACACACACAGATTTTCTAGTTCTACAAAAAGCTCTATTTACCCCTCACAAATGCCTATTACAATAAGAGCTATTCTGTCTAGAAATCTATCTAACTAAAATGCTAAAAATAACCGGAGAATAAGAAACAGAAATATGAACAGATTATGTTTTAATTGGACACTCCGCATATCCAGTCTTCAGGATTTAGACAGCATCAGTAAGAAGATCTCTCCAATCTTTTCTAGCATCTTGGGTACTTTGACTCTTCTCCAAATTCTATAAACAGGGAAATTTGTCCAGTTTCTGTTTGGAAGGCAGTACAGCCAAACAATAGTTATGAAGCAAAAATAAGGTTTTTATGGTTTTGTTTTCATTGTAAAGATTAGGGATCATAATGACCACTATAATTAATACAGACAAAAATACTATGCAAAATCCAGCCAAATCTCTCTGTCTCTGTCTCTGATAAGATTTTTTAAGAATATACTACTGAAGAAATGTAATTTTGGACATCAATTTAGAACCTCCAACAAATTGTTCTACGTTCTCCACATGCCTCTCTTATTTGAATGGCTCCTGATAAGACACTTCCTTCATAAATAGTGACACAAAACGAGTGTGTTCATACTCACCTGTTCCCTTTGCTCCATCCATTGAATTTCTTTGAAATAATATCAGGCTATCCACAGAGGCAAGGATCCTAGTCCATAATAGAACAAAAAATTGACTTTAACATAGGCAACATCAGGCTTTACTGCAGTGATGCACAAAGCCCCGTTCAATCATCTCAAGATTCTCATAAGCCTACAGCATTAGAGTATATCTGTTTACATACACACACAAACAGATGTACATACAAATCAAATGCAATATCCTTTAGCAATCATCCATCAAGATTACTTACTTTTCTATGCTCGGGGCGTCCTGAAGGGCTTAGTTACCTGAAGATGTAAACAAACTCAACTATAAACAACTATTCATTTTAAGCTATTGTGCAATCACGTCTATGTACACTATACAAAAATATGTACATCAGGATAAAAATATTGTTTGAAATCAAATTAATGAATGCTGTAGATGTTCAATTTTTAGAATATAATTTGGTATTTTTCTGGTTCTGAGATGGCAAAACCCCTTGCTGAAAGGAGTATTTCTGGTGGCAAGGGGAAGGACTTCTGGTGGCAAAGGTCAGGGGCTGCGGGGTGGGACTTCCAGTCCCAAGATGGTGACCATGGGTTGGGGCACCTATCAAGGGATGGGTCTACCCATGCAGCCCTCGACAGCTTGCCAAAACTCAGTAAGTGGCCCACTGCATGAAATAATTGCCCGCCTCTGCTCTTAACCATAGGGTAGGCCTTCTTGGAACTGAGCAATAAAACTGTACAAAGTGGCTTATAAGGCAATGTTACAAGTAGCAATGTTGCAAACTAAACTACATGGGGATGAGGAAAAGGTGAGTACTGTGATTGGTACGCTAGGTGATCCAGGTACAACAGTTTCCCTATAAGGAAACAAAACCAAAAACTGAGTAGGATTTATCTACAAAGATAAGGTATGGTATCTGAGGATTGGACAATTTGGGATGAGAAAGTTACAAAAGTAATGAATGAACAAAGGAAAGGGGTGTGTCCGTGCTGTGAACCTGGGGAGACGGACACAGCCCTGGATTTTCTGCTTGAACAGCGGGAAAGCCAGAAACAAACATCCCACACACCCAGCAGTTGACCTGATGCCTAGTACCCCTGAAGGTTGCTGCCAAAACATCTAAAGGAGCCACTTGCCAGGTCGTATTATGGGGAGGCAACCTGGAATAGTGATTAGGATTACTATTAAAGTTCACTTGATACCAAATTGGACGAGTGACCATGTCAATCTTTGGAGGGCTCTGGTGAAAAGAATCCTATTAGTAACAGAGGCTAATTCTGATTTAAAGGGAAGGCATTCCAACACCCAGGGCTGCAAAGAGACAAAGCTATAGATTAGTAAAACTTTTGCCCAGGCAAGCTTCAGTCTCCAGAATCCCTCTTCCCATAGATCTCCAAAGACAGCTTGAGGCCACAGCAGAAGCACTTATGGTGCAGCCCTCTCAGATTCCAGTGAACCTGTGAATTCTTCTAAATACCTTGTTGCAACAAGGACACAAAAAGGAGAAGGAGAAGGAGTCTGAAGCTCCAAAAATTATCTGAGGCTCAAGATAATAACCTGTTTACAACTGCATCACAGGCATCTGCTATTTGATGCCACTGTAGAGAGGCCCAGTTGGATAAACTGGTTTGATAGGGCAGCTTTTAAGGCATTTGTACACATGCTTGTGCCACAGCTCCAGGCAGTTTTAAAAGTACCTGGTGCTACAGCGCATGCAATTGTATAAGTGGCAAAATGTGCATCAGCCCTGAGAAAATGGAGGCAGTGTGCTTTTGAATTAAACACATTAAAGGTGTTTTAGTTCAAAAGCTCCTCGCTGCTATTTTCTGCATGCAGACGCACATTTTGCCACTTATACAACTGCACGCGACACAGCGCAGTGCACATCAGCTCATGTGCGTAGCAGACTCAATTAATCTCCGAGCTGATTAACCTCGGACATCTGGCATGCTGGAGCATGAAAACGTATGTGTATAAATGCCCTTAATATCTGCAGAACACTTTGAGCTCCTTGGATGAAAAATACTTTGTGCTGTGGGCCAAAGTCTCTCCTTCCTCCACCTCACAACGGGCCCTTAGCAGCCTACAAAGGTCAGAAAAGTAAGAGGAAAATGGCCACTGGGTCCTTCCTCCAGAACACAGACAACATTCACAGTCCCCAGAGGGAGGAACTACTGGGGAACAGGTTGGGGTCTATGGTCTCTGCTTCAGCAGTTCTGGTGAAGCAATTGCTGTGAAGCAATTGCTGCACTAGTATTATTTATAATCTGAGCAGTAGCTGCTAGAGAGCAGGGCCCCATTGCTCTAGGTTCTGTACAAGCTTACTACAAAGAGAACCTCTTTGCTTGAAACAGTTTAAATTACAGTAACCCTTGAACTATTCTAATATATATATTACAGACCACACAGTCTCTCAGAGCCTGAGGCACACATGTGGCTTGCAGCTGTGTCCCCTGAGAAAGACAGTACAGACTCTCACTGAATAATGCCTAAAGTGTTTATTCATGTTAATTCTTGGTTCACTGGGAGTTCCTCTGGATTTCAAGAATAAGGCTGAGATACCAATTTGGAAATAAGAAGTCATAAAAAAAAAAAAAGAGCATTTGTATTTCTTTTTATGTTCTTATTTCCATCTGGGCATTAAGCATATCCCATACAGGGCAGCTTTTCTTTACAAGCTAAGTATGAATATTTTATTTGCCTTGTGTATTTTTTGGTTGTTACTTGGGTTTCAGAATGTCTGGCAATATGGTGCATATTTGGGATCAGACTGCACACAGCTTCTGTGCCTGTCTTTGAGCCCGATCCTTTTCTCACACTTACACCAGAAGTAACTAGTTTAACTCCTTTAACTTCTTCTAATGCTTATTGCTGCATTAACTAAGTTCCACACTTCACTCCTATTCTCTAGGGCTAAGTACAGGCAGCCAAAAAGCCTTCAATCTTCACAGGTTAGTCTATTCACTGTACATATTGAACCAATAAGCAAGTGAACAGACATTCATTTTTGATTCCAAAAATGCAAACACATGCCTGAAGTGACCCAGGCCAGAAACCAGGAGGAAATTGGTGGGGGCGGGAGGGGAGTTGTTTAGAGCACACCTCCCTGCTCAGCTGAAGCAGACAGCTTGGGGTAAGGCTAGCCCACCTGTCTGACCTGCAAGGAGGCATTTGCGGGGGAGTTGCAAAGCATCCTGGGATGCTGGGGGACTGTGAGTTCATAGTTTCATAGTTGGTAGGGTCGGAAGGGACCTGAGCAGATCATCAAGTCCAAACCCCTGCCATGGCAGGAAAGAGTACTAGGGTCAAACGACCCCAGTAAGGGGTCCATCCAGCCTCTTTTTAAAGACCCCCAGGGTAGGAGC
>NW_017729024.1:127668261-127683587 GCF_001723915.1 Gavialis gangeticus
CAGCCAAAAAGCCTTCAATCTTCACAGGTTAGTCTATTCACTGTACATATTGAACCAATAAGCAAGTGAACAGACATTCATTTTTGATTCCAAAAATGCAGCCACCTACTTAGAGTGGCCCAGGCCAGAAGCCAAGGGGTGCTAGAGCATACCTTCTTGCTCAGCAGGAGCAAAGAGTTTGGGCCAAGGCTAGCACTCCCACCCTGCAAAGAATCCAGGGATGTTGGGGGACTGTGAATTTACTTGAATCTGGAGGGTATCTGGGACAAAAGGTGAAACACTGATTTAACCTAAATCAGTTAAGGCTGATACTGCATCCATCCAGGTTTATCTTAAACCAGTTTCAACCCTTTTGAAAGCAGTTTATGTGCACTGAGCTTCTGTTGTGCTACATATTTGAACCAGTTTCTGATCATTTATACTGGCTTGTGTGTAATTTCTGTACATAGCCTAGGAGTGTACAAGTACAAGCCTGTGAAATGCACTTCTCAGAGCTCCAATCTAGGAACTTTTAATTTTACACTCTGGAAATGAGCCCCCAATGTACAATTTAGAAGACTGGTGTTTATGAGGGCATATATGGCAACGTTGTTACTGCACCATGCATTAATACTTCCTTTTGGAAGTACTAAAGCATTGCACAGTAACCACCCATACTGAACTATATATGCAGCGCACAGTTATTCTTAGCAGTTACTTCACCGTAGCAGCACGCTATAATAGGGGAGTGCACCACTATAGAGAAGTAGCTGCTGGTCATGTGTAGACACCACTATGAGACAGGTACACACCCATAAGACTACTAGTGAACTGAAAGTCAGCAACACTTCTGTAGTCTAGATATACATGGGTTTGTACTCCCCTCTCCAATTGAGGGAATTATTGGCAGGGCAGTGTACTGCAGAGGGACACAACAACCCAGTGGCTACCTCTGTCCCCTGTAGAGTTAGGCCCAGTCAATCAATTACTTAACTATATACAAATTTATTATTACAACAAAACCACTAAAGGGTAAGGACATATATATGTACAAATTTACAAAACAATAAACCCTATACCACATACACACACAATTATTATTAAAAAGTACAGATGAAAAATAGAACAGCCCAGAACAAAGGATATTGATCAGGCAACTTTATAACTCTATAAATATACAAACTATTACTTCAACTTATTTATATAAACTATAAGACAGTCTACAAATATAACCAGCAATCCTTAGACTACCTGGGTGCCCTCCAGGGAAAAGAGGTGGGGGAAAGAAAAGGAGAGGGAGACCCCAGAGTCTCCTAAGCCCCCCTCCTCGCTATCACCCAGGAGCAGCCCACGTGGTGCCCCTTCACATTCCTGGGGGGTCCCTCCCCTGTTGGGACTCTCTTTCCAGGGTAACTCACTACTCCAGAGTCCCAGAGGTTTGCCTCCCATTCTCCAGCTCGAGCTCTGTTCCCCGCTGGGCTTTCCTGCCACCTGACTCTGCTGCCGCTGGCCCAGCTTAGGGCAATATGCCCCACTGTGTGTAATGGGCACTTCGCCTTGTGCTAAGGGTTGGAGGAATGGACGGCCTTGTGCAGCACCGGGGCTCATTCTGCTCCTGGACCCTCTGTGCAGCATTGTCTGCACTGAGCTGCTGCCCCATGCCAGGAGCTGTAGACCCAAGCCACCTCAAGCAGCTCCCAGGGTCTCTCACCCTCCATGCAGCACCTCCTGCACCAAGCTCCCGGCCTCATGAAGAGGTTGTGGACCTGAGCAGCCCAAACAGCTCCAAAGATCCTGTTCTGTGCACCGGTCTGTGCACTGTGTCTCTGGCCGCGAGCCAAAGGTTGCAGACCTGAGCCACCTCATGCAGCTCCTTGGGTCTGGACGCTGTGCACTGTGCTGCGCACTGACAGCCTAGCCGCTGGAGCTGTTCGCAGCTCCCTGCAGATAGAAGTCTTCAGGGGCTCTCCCTGGGCTACTGCTTTGCCCTGCTGAGCAGCTCTCCTCAGCTCTTCTAAGCCCCGCTCTTCATTCTTCTCTGTCCCCAATCCATCTCCCTCATGCTGGGCACGCAGCTCCTTTTATACTCTCCAGGTCTATGGCCCTGAAGTCTTCCAGACCTGACAGTGTTGCAGTCTTCAATCAGGTCCAGCAAAGCTCTTCTCCCCTCAGGAAAGGGGCATGAGTTTATTTCTCTTGCTGCCCCCTGATTGGTGGATGGGCTCCACCAATCGAAACAGCAGAATCTCAAGCTTGGGACTTGACCCAAGCTCTGAAAGGTAAGACTGCTGCACATCTTTTTTTAAAGCTGGAACTGGCAAATCACCATCTAGTTTCATTAGTACAGTACTCTGTTTTTTACCTTATATGTGGAGAGATGAGAGCATGAAGCTGAGGCCTGTGCCTGGATGGAGGAGTCTCCGGTGGAGGGGAGTAGACTAAGGAAGTAAAATTACACATTTGTAAAGGGAAGTGTTCACGGGGTAGTTGGGGCCCATGAACTCTGTCTTGTGCTCCATCAGAAGCATATATAGGACAGACTATAACCTGAGCATTTGCTTTTGTCTAGCACTGAGCAAAATGGAAGTCATCTGTGCTTTCTTAACTGGAAGTTTTCTCAACCACATTTTTGGTCCGGGACCTATTGTTAGTCCTATTAATGAAACACTGGTTTCCTTTATTCACACAGGATGTGTTTCTTGGGAAGTCACCACTGAAAGCAAGAAAAAGTTGAGAGCCTAAATGCTATTCACTGTGCATTCAGAAAATTCAAAGAAATTCACATATAACAAACCTGATGGGCCAGGTCATCAGCTGTTAAGCTACACAGTATTGTATACACTTCACGGTATGGATGAGTTACTTGCATATCCCCTGCTATCGATAGTACTAAATCTAAATAACAACAGCAACAACACATTTATATATTTTCAGTGGTAGTCTCATCCATCTGTTCCAATACTGATGCAATGTTAAAGTGTGGTTTTAACTAGCTGCTGTATTCTACCCCAGATATAACTGAATTTCAGTGCTGTATCACTTGATTCTGGCATGCACTCTGTGAGCGTTATGTGCATCTTACACAGTCTAGTTAAGTTTTTGTACTTCTGTCATCATGATAAATAGCCATGTACTTTACACAGTTGTATTGAATAGTATGATTAGCTTTAATGATGTGTGGTTCTCTTGCTTCCTAAGGGGGAAATTATGTGAGATTATTTATTGAATTTGATTTGATTTATTTTGTTTATATCTTCTGTGTCATGAGTTTAAGGTGAATGGAGCTCTACAATACTAATTACTTATTAATTATATAGTACCTTGAAAACTGACTTGCTTGTTCACCTTCTGGGATTTACTTTACTTTTTAGAACTGGCATCAGAGAAGGTTTAGGCCTTGTTAGTGCCATATGGTCCATATTAATGTAAGCATCTAAAGAAGAAACATGTAAGCACTGAAACATACAGATTTCCAACCCTGTTTCCAAATGTTCTGCATATTTTAGCCATCAAATCTTTCTGCCATTTGCATCAGATTAGGCTCAGCAAAAAGTATCCACTATAGATGTACTGCAGGTTAATATTAAAGCAACTGTAGTGTTCATGAAGCTGTCAGTGCTTATGCTTCCCAGCCATATGTTAATAATTTCTCTCTCACAGAAATCCATGCAGACCTTTAGTATTAAAAATACCTTGGATAGAGGTCTTGGTAGCCAATAGGGGATACAGTGGGATGGCAGCAGGCTTTGCTGGTCTCCGGCCTGACAGTTGCTTGCCAGTGAGTGCTGTGCAGAAGCACACCACTCAGTTCAGCGTGTGAGGACCTGCTCTGCCCTTCCTCCCTTCTCCCCACAAAATCCCCCTCCAAAATCTCTGGATTTGCTTCTGTTAGTGGCTTTTAGGTACCTTAATTCTCCAGTCTCCTTGAACTGAAGTCAACAGGAGCCTGGCCAATATTTTCAGTTGTAGCAGAGAAAAGCCCTAAGAGACAGAGGAAAACCTAGGCTGGGAAACAGTTTAGGATCTCTAGTTCCCTGGGCCACTGCTTTCACAGAGATGGTGGAGAGGACCTATTTTGTCTCCAAGGGAGAGAAGGACTGCTGCTAGTTACAGAACCACTTCCTGTTTATCAGTTCTCATTAGCAAAGGCCTCAGTCATGCTGACCCAGCTGTCTCATACTCCAGGACAGAAGTCTGCGGGGGAGAGAGTGCTTCCTGGAATCGCAGAGTAGAGTTTCTGGATCCCTTTGGGACCATGATTAAGAATGATCAGCGAGTGCTCCAAAGGCGTCGCCTTTAGATGTCTACAGGAGAGAGGGAGGAGATCCTGAAGCATCTCTGGGGGACAAGGAGGAAGCAGATGTCAGTGACAGAGAATTAAATCTGTGCTGCAGCCTTCCTTCAAACAGAAAAGAACTTAAACAGAAATGACTTGGGGCTGGTGCTGAATTGCATCTAAATTGGCTTAGGGCTCTTGGGTCAGCCCACTGACTCCTTCTGTCTTGCAGCTTTTTACTTTTGCAACATCTCTCTGCCTCACTTTCAAGCAGTGGGACCCTGTGCCAGGTGTAGCAAAACCCAGACTAGATATTGAGGTAAATCTTCAGACCTGTGATGAGCAGATTTCCTGAGAATTAGAGCTGCATTGTCTTGTCTGGATTTCTGAGCAGGTCATACAGAAACCTAAACAAACAGTGCTCCAATTCATGGGAGCCAGGCTTGAGGGAAAACATTTCAAACAATCAATTTTCCATTTGGAAGCAGGACCCTATTGCTTTACTGATTAAATGCAATATAAGGTATTTAATTTACATCTTAAAATTTACTTCAATCTGTCTTAGCTATGAGCATTATTTAATTTATATATTTAGCAACATCTTCCCTTTGATAGAACCAAGAAGCATTTGTAGATATTGTGGCTAAGCTGAACTTCCATCTTGCTCTTATATCACTGCATTACAGTATTGAATGACGCATCTAGCAAAGAATTAAATTAGTGCAATGGAAAGGGAATAGATTTTCTCTTTTATGTTTAAAAAATAATGAAGTTAAATGAGATTTGCCTGTAAGGGAAGAAACAGCAGGAGTATGCCACTGAAAAAGGAAAATAAAAGATATAAAATATCCCTGTTCTGCAGGCTTATGAAAAGAAGGAGAAAACACAGGAGTTATGTATGGTGCAACAGAAAAAGAAATGAGAAGCCAATGGACTGCAGAAAAGTATTTTTGTACTCTGAGCGGAAGCATCGTAGTTTAAATAGTACCCAAAGAGTTAATGGTAATCTCCGTGAACTAATTGCCAGTGCCGGTTTTCCATCCTGTGCCTCCTCACAGTAAATCTCTTTCAGGCAACACCATCTATTGTTCACATCTTAGAAACTGAAATCAGGAAACACCTTTCTGGTCAGATACTTCAAAGAGAACACTACTTTTAGGTCAGGGGTAGGCAACATTTTTTGGCCAGAGTGCTGAAAAAACCACAGTGTCTACTTTGGAAGGTGCCAATATGCTGAAGCCTGGAGCAGCATTTTGCAGCCTCCTGACTACAGTCAGCCCATGGAGCCCAGTCTGCTTGCAGCAGGGCTTGCAGCCTCCCAGCTGCCTGCTGGGACCAGCCTGTGCTCTGTAGCTGCTTAGAGCCTGGGCTGGCGGTGGTGTGCCGAGCAAAATGGCCTTGCGTGCTATGCTCGGCACGTGTGCCAGGGGTTGCTGACCCCTCTTTTAGGTGAATAAAGAAAAGCATGGCTGGTTGGCCGTTAATCACTGTTATGATGTAGTCTTGTCTAGCAACTAGACCAGGAAACTGGAAGCCAGGGTTTCTGGGTTTTATTCCCAGTTCTTTTAGGGCCTTATATAAAAAACCCTCTGACATCACTAGGCTTGGAGGATGAATGTGTAATCTTAGTAAAGTTGCTAAATCTCACAGGGTTCCCATTTATTTAATTTTACCCTAGGTATATTCATGCCCACCTGCCTCACAGAGTTATTGTAGGACTGAGCGTTTTGAAGATGTTAGCTAAAAGGTGCTAATAACCCTTCCTGCAGAGTGCTATTAATTACCATTAAACCTAGAGCTTTGCGGGAGAATGACCTCAACGGAGTTGTGAGGACTTGCTACCCACGTTCTAAAAAGTTAACTTCTTGGTTTTGTGTGCAGTGGCTCTTATGAGGACAGAAAATATTCTTTGCTCCTATCTAGCCTGGTACACCAATGTTGTACATTCCCACTTAACGCATGTAATTACAGTAGCGTAATTAGCAGTGGGTGACTGGGTCATGAGCCTCAGATGCCAAATTAAAGGGGGTGCTGGTGATAAACTGGGATAGCACTTAGGGATTGTGTGGGGCTTGTAGGGCCAGGGGTTTGGGTAACACTGTTGTTGGCGGAATTGCCACCAAATTCAGCGTTTCCCAGTTCATCAGTGATGGGATTCAGAGGCGTTGGGCAATGGCTGTAGGGAGCATTAAGCCCTTGGTTGCTGCCTCACTGACACTTCCATCACAGCAGGGGAGCGAGGGGACCAGAGCTTCTGGTAAAGTTTGCACCCGGGGCACAAATCTTGTTGGTTACACTATTGTTTAACTACACTGTTAAATCTTCTCCTTTCTGGAAGTGCATTCACTGATAAGATGCTTGCTGAGAATTAGACATGAGTAGGTATGCCTACAAGCCAATATTTCAATGTTCTTTCTTGTAAACTCTATAAGTAGAAGTGCAGCATTTACAAGTGTTTATGCAGTAATGGACCTGTGTGCATACACAATGAAGCTGGAAATAATTGGTTACATTGTTAATAACCTTTGTATTTATGGGACACAGGTACAAGTCCTCAAAGGTATTAGGTGCTTCACTCCCCTTGATTTCAACAGGAAATCAACAGCTAAATGTCTTTGAGAATAATCAGCCTTGCTGCTTAACTCATTTGTACTCCTCAGGGCTACATGCAGTCATTCAGCATTTCAGATGCTGAAAAAAATAAGTGGTAGGGATTTAGGAGGGGAGCACAAGGTGTATTGAAAATCAATAGGTCTGTGTTCCTAAATCTTTCAGCTGCTTTTTAAAAATTGCTTCTGTATACAATAAGTGTCCAAGGAAAAAGAGAAAGAACCACGCTCATCAGCTGCATTAGGAAATCAGTAGTAGTTACTTCCTCTCTGCACAGAACTCACTGAAAGGTCTGAGACCTTTGCTGTTGTATTATTGAATACTACCCTTGAAATGCTTTTAGAGACGGCCATGCTGACCTTGACACTTATTCAAGTCATATGATTGTCAAGGAAACCATTTCTTCTGTTTGGTGTT
Source organism: Gavialis gangeticus (assembly GCF_001723915.1). Taxonomy (NCBI): domain Eukaryota; kingdom Metazoa; phylum Chordata; order Crocodylia; family Gavialidae; genus Gavialis; species Gavialis gangeticus. The sequence goes on from NW_017729024.1 coordinate 127,675,544, forward strand.
ATGTTTCCATTCCATCAAGTCTGCTGTTAAGAAAGAAAAGGAAAAATGTTTATTTTATCATTATCCTTTCCTCAGAATGTGACATCTATCAGCTGTGTACCTGCTGTTGCATGCTGTGTACTATCAAAGTGCATTTCAAGTAATGTTCAGGATTTATATTATAGTGTCAAGAGGAAAGAGGATCTCTAATCTCAAAACTTGTTCATAAAACTTGTATCTACAGATATTACTTCGCAGCAATATTACCTGGCTGATTGCAGACATGGTCCTATTACAAAGCTGCTGGAACTGACAACATGTCAAATAGTTGACACCATTATTGTGCCAAACATGCTAAAGTTGAATGTTTATAAGATCATAGAAAAGAAGATCTGGAAGGGACCTCTAGAGGTCATCTAGTCCAACCCCTGACCAGAGGTAGAACCATCCCTATCAAAATCTTCCTATACAAATTAATTGTCCAACCTATTAATAAAACTGCACAATCAACCCTGATACAACCACAAAACATAACACCCTAACCTGCCACAGGCAAAGCACAATATCTTTTGACCCAATCCAAAGTCTCTTGCAAGACGCCCATTGAACAATTATTTTTGATTGTTTATTTTTTCTGCCATTAGAAGGACATCTGAATGGTCTATCTGAAAATAGACGACAAATAAATACACTTCTTAAGCACGGACAAATCTAAGGGCATGTCTACACATGCAAATAATCTGGGAGCAGTTTACTCTTGCATAAACTACTTGAGAGTAAGCTCTCCCAGGCACATGTCTACATGTGCAGGGACACAGGACCAGATTTGCTGCTTCTAGCAGAAGACTGCTCCCAGTCCTTGCACCCCTGCAGCCAGCCCCTGTAGCAGCCAGGAGGAGCTCTAGGCTCCCCTTGGATGCTAACCCAAGGGCCAGGAGACAGCTTATCTCCCAGCCTGAGACAGGGGGGCAATTATTTTGGGCAGAGGGCTGTTTACTGAGTTTTGGCAACCAACTGCACGCCACATCACCTGCACGCAGGGGCAGATTAATATTAATTTTCTAAATTTTTAGAGGCCCCACGGGCCAGATAGAATGGCCTGGCAGGCCACATTTTGCCCACCCCTGCTTTATCTCCTAGGGCTGAGAGATCCTTATCTCCCAGACTCCAGCTGGGGCTCTGCAGCTGTGGGACTTGGGCTGGTAAATAAAGATCTCCCAGCCCTAGCCCCATGACCATGAAGCTGGTGCTGGGAGATAAGGATCTCCCAGCCTCGTCCCTGTGATTGCCCCTGCTGCTGGGGCAGGGGGACATTGTCCCTGCCCAGATTCCAGTGGCAGAGCCCACCCTGGCAGCAGGCAGCTCCTGGGGGCAGGGAGCAATCTATTACCCCCTGCTGCCTGGCTCACTGAAAACACGTTTGCTCCCAGTCACACGTCTACATGCGTACTACTGTGCAGTTACTAATCACAAGTAAATTTGCTACTTGCATTTGCAGGTAGCATGTTAACTTGCAATTAGAGCCAGTTGCTTCGCAGTAAATGTTTGCACGTGTAGATGTGGGTGCTTACTGAACAGTAATTAGCTCTATTGCATGGTAAAGCCTCTCACATAGATGAGCCCTAACAAGATCATTATGGGCTACAGGCTTTGGTTTGACCATAGTAATGGAACAAATCACAGCAAGAACAACATGGAACTTCGAGCAGTTGGAATGGGAAACAATAACCAATTATTTCAAAAGATACACCATAGTCTTATCTTTATGTTATACAGCAAAGTGCTGTCCTCACTTAGATTTCTATACATTATTAATATAACAACACAAATGAATGTAGAAGGTTTAAATCAGAAAATTAAAACCACCATTTACTGTGTCAGACTATAGGTTCCTCTTGCCAATTGTCCTGTGTCACACAGTGGCAGAGTGGACGCCTAAAAGGGAAAGTGAAGAGGCTATGACCAGGGTTATTTCCACTGTTCCTCTGTCACATGCAGCCTCCAGCATTTAAGGTTTAGGAAGTTGTAGGATAGGTTTATAAAGGTGTAGTATAAAGCCTGTTCTTGTAATACATTAAATAAAAAAATAAAAATATAAAATATAAAAAGAAGTTTGAAGAAAAAACAAGTTCCCACTATAAATGAGCTTAGGCCTAATTATGACTAAGCTTATTTCAGGTATGTTTCAAAGGAAGGGAGGATAGACATTCCCAAGACGAGACTGAATATGCAGGAAATTAGGAAGAACTTTCCAAAACCATTGGAAAACTATTGTCACCAACCTCTCAAGCTGTCTATTGAAGTGGATGTTCTTCCTTGAATAATTATTCAGTTTTTGATAAAATAGTATAGTTAACAGAAGTTAACTAAGTTGTCATCTGCTTCTACTCTCCCCACTACTTCTCTTTGTAAGCAGCAGATCAAGAAGAGCATGGCCCCTAGTTGGCCTCTCCAGCACTTGTACCAAGAGGTTGTCCCCAACATTCTCCAAAAAATTCCTGGATCGCTTGCTCACTGCTGTATTGCCCTCCCAGCAGATGTCAGTGCGATTGAAGTCCCCCATGAGACCCAGGGCCTGTGCTTGGGAAACTTCTGCTGGCTGTTTGAGAGTTCAGGCTACAAAAACCACATGAAAAATTCTGTAATGTGAATCTTGAATAAATATTTTTATATTAAGTCTCCCAACACCTCCATGAGGTAGGTAACTGTTTTACAGATGGATAAACTGAGGCAGAGCTAGGGTGCAGTGGCAGAACAGTTAAGGTGTCTTGCTATGGCTACAGAAGCAGGCATTTGAGCCCTTCCCTGGACTCATATTGAAGGCTGCCCCCAGGTGACCCAGCTCTCTATAGTTACCCAGTCACTCAAACAGAGGAGGCAGAGATAGCCACATCACTCCCTCATGTGTCATTGGCTTTAGAAACTGTGCACCACTCACATGAGATTCAAATGGACTTTTCACACTGAGGCACAGAGAGATTATGACATGTTCAGAGTCTGGGAGAATCAGATAAAGAACTCAAGATCCTGGTTCACAGTGCCCCTTCTACCATCATGATCACCTCATACATGTCATAGAAACAATGGGTAGGATTTTAAAAAGTGCTCAGGGTTGGCCTAACTCTACTCCCAGTCCAGGATGAGTATGGCATAAGTCTTAGGGTCTTTCTTTTCAGGTGTTTAAGTCAATGACAAAACCAGAAATAGGGCAACACCAAGCACTTTTAAAAATACTATTAAAAGCAGCGCTACAAAATATGTTATTACAATAGATGAGCTCATCATAATTCCTCTGCCAACAGTTATGGTGGTCATCCATTATACCAACCAGGATTCATGCTTACAGGTTTAGCACCAGTAAATGAAGCTCATCAGACTGTCTGATCCAGGGGACCAAGGACAGTAAGAATCTATGAGAAGCAGAAATATCAAGCAGGCTTTATTTTGGCTGCTCTGCTTGTCACAGAAGGCTGTCAGGATGAGTAAACTCTAAAGTAACATGCCTGATGCTTGTTCTAAGATTGCTCTTCCCAAGGGGATGTGCTTGAGCTCTAGGGTGAGACTGTCAGATGCTTGCTGCTCAAGTGCCTTCTGCCAGCTGACTCATGCTCTAGCCTGGGAAGTGGCCTCAGAGGTAGGGTGACCATGGTTTTTTAAGGAAATCCAGGACACTTCCCCTCCTCCACCCTCTGGTCCCCTATCTGTTCCCCACCTGAAGCAGGAGGAATGGTGCCCAGCCCAGCCTGCTCCCTGGTTCTAGCCACTGCTCAGGAGGAGCCAGGATGGGCAGTGTGGTGCCAGTCCAGGACTTCTGGGACACTGAGATGGCCTACAAAATCTGAGATGGTCCTGGCCAAACTGGGACATATGGTCACCCTACTCAGAAGGAGCCTCCCAGGTGCCATACAAGACTGTTCTGATCACGGCCTGCAGACAAGGGTTAGAATATAAAGGGGCCACTGAAGAGATGACAAAGTGATTCATCTCCTTTCAGTATGCCCTCTGTCACCAGCCACACAGCAAAACTGAGTTATACTCAACAGCACATTGGAAGGGGTTGGGAAATATCAAACAATAATCCAAGGACAACTGAGGGCCTAATGCTGATCTCAGTGACACCACTGTAAATCTAGAGGGCCAAAGCTGCGTTGACATAGGCAGAGACTCGCATCAAGAAAAGTAGCACAGATAAAAGTTGCCACTGTGGCAACTAACTTGTTATTGTGCTGTCATTTAGTACTTCCAATTGGAAGTACTAAATGACAACATAGTAACAGCCTATAGTGCACCGTGCATGCTGTGTACCGTTATTTTTAGGCACTATGTCATCATAGCAATGTACTATAAAGGGGGAGCATGTTGCTACAGCGACGTAGCTGCAGCATCGTGGTTTTTGCCCATGGATGCTATGTCACCATAGCATCACTGTAACTTTGAAAGCTTCACTCAGGACTTCCATTTGAGCTCTGCTACAAGGGCTGCTTTTGAACAATGTTCAGAAGAAGCTGGCTTTGTTTCACGATTAACTGACAAACCTTGTTACTGGAGTCCTGCTGGGCAATTCCAGAATTCAGAACATAGTGACATCAAATGAGATTAAGTGCTAGCAGGGTGGCTCCTCTGGAAATAGGAGGGTGAGGTTGAAAACAGGTTTGTGCCACCTCCCTCTGATGGAAAGAAAATTAACTGAACCGGTGATAAAGGAAAACTTTGTTACTTTTTTAATCATTAGCGGCAGGAAGAAATACAAACTATTTCCTTCAAAGGGAGAAATGGGTTTGGGCTTGTTTTGTTTTGGTTTACGTTTCTGCAGAGGTTAAAGAGATTCTCTTTGGTGAGTAAAGTGAATTCTGCCTAGTCAGGTGGCAGTTGGTCCAATGCTTGAGTCTACTCAATGCACATCCAGCACAGCAGGAAGATGGGAAAGAAAGACAACCATATGTACCCGGGTACACCCAAGGGTGTGCCCTATTCTCAGTTGGATGGGGTGGGTAGGCAGGAGGTGCTGCGAGAAGGATGCCAGAGTTTCAGGCAGATCCCTCTTTCCTCTATAGAGTTAGCCCAAGCCCAAAGTTCTTAACTATATACAATTTATTGAGTTACCAAATTTATATATAAAACTCTTTAAGATAGATATAAGTACAGATATAAATGCATATATTTATATAAAGGTCTGTTAGCAAGAGGAAGTCGGCCCTAGGAAGGGCATTCAGGTAAGTACCCGTGCCTCAGACCCAGAAGAGGGGTGGATCCCAGGACAGTCAATCCAGCAAGTTTATACCACAAGCAGGTTAGCTAATAAAGACATCCTTACAGAGCCCATTATACAGAATTAATACACCCAACAATTTATAACACCAACAATAACAATAGATACCAAATAAAAAAACATGACTAGATATTAGATGCACCCTATCTGGGTTCCAACCACTTGGTCCCTCAAATGGGATGGGGGTCTTCTCCCCCTAGGTCCCCTGGGGGTTCCACAGAATCCTCCCTCATGTATATTTGGGGTCTCCTCCCCTCCGACCCTGGAGAGCAAAGGGTGTGTGGGGCCTTCCCCCCTGCCCACTCCTCCCAGGGTCCCTTGCCTAGGGGCATCTCCTCTGTGGGATCCAGGTTCCCGATGTGATGGGCTAGCTGGTAGTGATTTGGCTCAGGGGATTTGAAAGGGTAAAAAGGTGATTGGAGGGCTTGGGATTCCCTTTCCTCAATCAGGCCCCAGAGACTCACCCTCATGTCCCCCGATTGGCCCCTTGCGTCACCTGGAGGGGGATAAAAGGGGCAGTGCAGATGACTCAGGAAAGACCAGCGAGGGACCACAAGGAAGGAGTTTCAAAGAGCTGGCAAGAACTGGGCCAGCAGAGCAGGAGCAGTTGTCCCAGAAGAGCCTGAATGAGTGGGACCTGCAGGCAGCAGTTGGACCTGCAGCAGCGCAGCATGTGGCCGGCAGGAAAGGCTCCCCGCTGTGCTCCAGGATTGCCTACAAGAGGCTGCGGCCAGCAGGAGATGCTCCCGCACTCCAGCAAGGATCTGAGCAGTGACCCAAGAGGTTCCCAGCCCTGCTTCCAGCGAGAGGCCAGGAAGCTTGATGTGAGGCCAGGGCTCCTGGAAGGTCAAGACCCCTAGCAGCTTGGAGTAGTACCAGCACTGGTTGCTGTGCAGCAGAGTTTCTGGCTACTACATGGGAGATCTGAGTTCAAGGCCCAGCTGGGTTAAATTGGGGTGAGTGAAGTAACAGAGAGAAGTTCTTGTTGCAGTGGAAAGGGGTCATGTCTTTCCTCCCCTCCAGGTACCTAGGCCCTGTATTTTCTGTTGACACTTTGTATTTTGTGCCTTTTTATGTTTTGCCAATCAGTATAGTTTGTTCTGCTGTTTGTGTTTTATATTTTGTTAACCCTGTTTTTTGTCAACTGGATGAATATGTCTATGATTGTTTGGGGCTAACCTTTATTGAATCCTGCCCCCTGGGGTGTTGTAGTGTCCCCTATACCCCCTGGTTTATACCTGTTATGTTCCCACTACTGTTCTCTCATTAAGAAGGTAGATGGTTAAGTCCCCATTGGTGATCTGGCTCTGCTCTGTAGGGGGAGGAGGGTCTCCACACCTCCCACAGCACTTGTACCCCCTCTCCAATTGAAGGGATCAGAGCAGGTGCACATCTTGGTGTACTGCCTGGGTTACACCAGTAACTCACAGTCCTTCCTCTGGGGGCTGTCGATCTGGCCACTAGGTCCCCACACTCTCTCAGGCCTTCTGGAGCCGTCGGCCTCGAGTTGAGGGTCCTTCCCTCTGGGCCCTGTGGCCCATGTTGGGCACCCAGGGAGCTACTACAGAAGCAGAGTCCTCACTGGCTTCAGTTCCCCAGCCTCATGCTGGGGGCCTTTCCCCTTCCTGGGCCCTGCTCTGGGCATCAGGGCTCTTTTAGTTTTAATGCTGAGCCACACTGCAGGGCTCTGGTTACCCAGTATAGAGCCAGGGCTAACCTGAGCAGCCTCAACCTGTTCCCAGGGCCTGCTGTTCATGTGCCAACCTGTGCACCACCTAGGGCCCAAGCAGCTTCAAGCTGCTCTCAGGGCTGGCTCTCAGTGTGCCAATCTATGTACCATTGAGGCTTAGGTGGGATCCCAATGGTGGTCTTCTCCAGAGCTCCTTTCTCCTCACCATCCCTTGCCATGTCTGCCCCGCATGCTGAGTGTGCTGGGCTTTTATTTACAGTGGAGGCCCCGCCCCTGAAGTCTACTGGACCTGGAAAGCACAGTCTCCAGTCAGGTCCAGCACTCACTCCCCCACCCCCTCCAAACAGGGTTGGGGCAAACCCCTCCCAATTGTTATCTCACTGGTGGAGATGTTCCACCAGTCTGAAGTGTCCTTCTCCAAGCTGGGCTTGCTTGGCAAAAGCAGTGAGCCCACCACACATACATCATCTTTATGTCTTCTTCTCCACCTAATCCTGGGGATAATTCAGCACCCAGCACAACTCAGAACAGCTTCAAGGCTGCTCCAGATTATATGCAGCTGCAGCAATCCAAGAGACCCCCCTGGTATCTGGGAATTGAATGTTGCCTCTCTCCATTTCCTCTCTGCGTTCCAGCTTTTAGGTGCTGTCAGGAAAAATGGCATGGGACAAGCAAGTCAACCCAATGCTTCTGGTGGTTGCTTCCATTCTAATATAATAAAAGGGCTTAGTTTGTCTGCATGTCTGTCTGTTCATAATGCTTTTGGCCAACTGTGCATGCTCCACCAAGAGGACAGGCAATGATTGGCTATGAGGGCCTGGGTTGCACAGGCCCTGGCAGTGGCTCGAACTTGGGAAGTTTTTGGCAGCAGCAAACATGCCCTGGCCATGCGAGCAGTAGGGCTTCCCCACGCCTCCCTGCCTGAGGGCAAAGCAGGGATCACAGTGGTAGCACCCCTCCCCCCCAAACACTACCTGTCCCTGATGCTCCCTAAAACAACCAGCAGGGAGGGGGAGGAAGTAGGCAGAGAGGGAGGGAGGGAAGCGGGAAGGCAGCCCCAACAACAACCGACAGGGAGGGAGGCTGCTTTGGGGGGGGGGGCATGG
>NW_017729024.1:127683738-127683959 GCF_001723915.1 Gavialis gangeticus
GGAGGAGGAGGCAGCAATGGCAGAGGGAGTCTTTACATGTCCAGCCATGAAGAGTAAGTGGGGGCAAGGGGGCACCATGTAAAACACACCCTGAAATGCATCATTCTTGATGAGCAATTAGCTAGTACAAACATAATTATCAAGTCACCCATTTATAGTTTCATAGTTTCTAGGGTCGGAAGGGACCTGAGCAGATCATCTAGTCCGACCCCCTGCCATGG
>NW_017729024.1:127688959-127693886 GCF_001723915.1 Gavialis gangeticus
TGACCTGGTTGTAAAATGCCACCAGGTTGGTCTGACAGGACCTGCTGCTGATGAACCCGTGCTGGTTGCCCCTGAGCATGCCATTCCCTGCTGGCCCCTCCTGGATGCGTGCCAGAATAAATTCTCAAACAGCTTGCCCAGGATCGAGGTAAGGCTGACTGGCCTGTAGTTCCCCAGGTCCTCTTTTCTCCCCTTTTTGTAGATGGGAACCACATTGGCCCTCTTCCAGTCCTCCGGCACCTCTCCAGAGCACCATGAGTGTTCATAAAGCCGTGCCAGGGGACTTGCAATGACCCCAGCGAGCTCCTTCAGGACTCTAGGGTGAAGATCAGCATATTTAGAACAGCATATTTCACATTTGCCCCTGTGAAGCAGCACAAAGATTTTGGTATTGTTTCTTCTCAGATTTTCTTGCTTCACTACCTGATGACTCCCCCCCCCACCCCCCTCTTCTAACAGGTTCTCATATAGTCCCCATTACTATGGTATCTAATTGCCCAGAGAGCTCAGCCTACAAGGTGCTGCTTGCCTTAAAACTCCCACTAACTTTAATGGGCACTGAAGGTGCTCAGGCCTTGTAGGATTGGGCCTTACATTTTGAGTCAGTGTACCAAAGCTTCTTGTCATAGTTAATTAGGGCCATTGATGAAGACCTGTCCTGATCTCTGAGCAATGAGAAACTGAGCCGAGGTTAAGCAATGGCTTTAGTGCCAGGCCAAGAGGTCAGACTAATCGCTTAGACACTCTTCCGGCCTTAAGGTCTCTGAAGAAATTGAATCTTCCGTTGCAGATAGGGCCTTAGAAGGGCTCATGAAGGCCCAAGGGACTTGAGAGCATCAAACGAACCAAGAGGTACTGAACACTGCCATGTTTTAGTTGTTTGGCTCCATGCTCCCATACTTCAGAAAATGTATGTGACTGAATCCATGGGGTACAGCCCAGGTGCTCCTGCTTTGTTGAGATAACAGTTTAAATACAACCAGTGTGCATTATCTTGTAATGCTAAACCCTTTGTAAGGTGGTTTTACTGTGATATTGTGGCTAGAGTCAAGGAAACCAGCTTCCTGAACCACCAAAGAAAGCAACTTACATTTCTGATCTCTAAAACTAAGTGCATTTTTTTCTCATGCTGAAAGCTCATACCAAGGTTATAAACACCTGTTACCATGGAGTCTGCTTCACTTGGTGGTAAACAGGAACTTCAATGACCAAGAAAAAGGTAATTTGAAGTAATTCTCAACGTACAAAAGCCATGTATTGTAGAAGTCGCTCTCAAAGGAGAAATGGGTCTTTTTTTCTACCCCCCCATCACATTTTGGGAGACCAGCTCAATTTATCTCCTGTACCTCTTTGAAGTATTGGCAGGCTTACAACATAAGATCCAAAAAATACACTGGTGTCAGTGCTGAAAGACACTGGAAGCATGGTACAACCTGATTTTTAATGAGAGTAGTGTGCTTCACATTACCTCAGGAGCAAGAACAAAGTAAGAGAATTCTGCAGTGACTGGTTTGAGCATTGGGGATGGAGATAACAAGAGTAGTACTGAGGTGAGAGAGAGAATTTGTATGGTAAGTGGAACAGGGATGAGTTTTATAGTTTGTAGGTCCCAGTTGAAGTCAGGCAAAACAATAAGAGGTTTCTTTCAAACCACTTGTATACGTCTCATTAAATGAACAATGTAGACTTACTGGTTTTTGCCAATCCTGTGTTTTCACTTCCTTTTCCTTGCTGTTACCAAGCACTGTATTCTTTGGAGTGAGGTTGGGGACATGTCCCCAACAAACATTACATTCTTACTTCCTAAATCATTGACAAAGACATCAACTTTATGGCTAGGTACAGAGATTTAAAAAGCTTAAGTTATGCGGTTTTCTGTCAGGGGCATAGTTTAGATCAGTAGCAAACATTCACCGTTTGGTGGGGAGGGGCTCAGTCTTAACCCAGGTTCCACTGCCTTTGGACACTGTTGCGATACAAACAATTCATAATAGTAAGCTGCAGGAGCCTCTGTTGACTGCTTATAAGCTTTGATATGAAGATATCTATGTGCCACTCACTACCCCAGGAAGTCACAGGGGGCTTGAAGGCCGATATCACAACATACTCTACACTTACTACTGCAATAAAAGCATAGTAATAATAGTTTGCATTTTTTTCAAAGAAAATGCAGTAGTGAGACTGGATCAGGGTAATCATTTCCTCACACAAATGGAGCTCAGTGCTTAAGCAGTAGTATCTCACACATGGGCTGATGTTAATAGCGACACAGGTCTGAGCAGGTTCCAACGATATCACTTGGACAATCCATAAAACAGAGAGCTACCCGAGTTAAAGAATTCTCAGTCACACCCTCCTGCCTTGTATCTGGGCTAAAGCAAGTGCAAAGCCTTCCAAATTAGATTAGTAAACAACTACACAAGGAGGCAAGGTAGTGGTGTATCAGACTCACCAAGAGTATCTTGCTATACCATTCATTTTAAGGAACATTTTCATTGAAGGCATCCATTGAAGGAAAATAACATGGGTGACTGGTGCCACCTTAGTCAGGGGGGCACATGCCCTGCTGACCAGGGGAGATCCCCCCCTCCACCACAGGTGATCCTGCAGACTGGCAGGGTGGGTGTCCCTCATGGGCAATCCTGCAGTGGCCAATCGCTGCAGCCACTCCTGGAAGCAGCTGCAGTGATCATAGTGATAGAGGCAGAGCTCCCCCCATGCAGTGCAGGTCAGCAGGGGATTGCCCTCCCCCACTTGGTACCCATGCAACAGCTGTCGCATCAAGCAGGTGCTGCGTGGCTTGTCAGGTGCTGCATGCTGTCTGGGAGCTGGGGCAGCTCCAGCCGTCAGCCAGAGCCTGGCAGCATTCAGCCCCTGTTCCCAGACAGCGTGCAGCACCCATGCCATGGGGCAGCTGCCACATGGGTGCCAGGCAGAGGGAGGGGCAGTCTTCACCGCCCTGATCACCACTGCTACAGCTGGTGAGTGCAGGGTTAGGTTTTTTGTTTGTTTGTTTGTTTTAAGTGCCAGGAGGCTGGGGCCGGTCAGGGGATGAGGCTGGGCAGAGCAGGACAGCCATGGGGGCTTCTCCCATGGCTCCCTGCACCCAGGGAGAGGCAGGCGCAGCTGAAGGAGCTGTGGGAGAACCTGCAGCCACCCAGCTGTGCCTGCCTCTCCCCAGCCAATCTAAAATCTCTGAATCTCTCCAAGTCTTTTCCAAATTGATTCGGAGGCTTCAGATTCAATTCAGACCTTTCAACAGGTCTCCTGATTAGATTCAGATTTGGAGATTTGGCTGCCGAAGTGGGCCAAATCTCCTCCAAATTGAATAGGTGACTGAAGCTTTGCATAGCCCTAGTGATCAGTCAATGCAAATAATGTAATTAGTAATCAGCATTTTCTCTCAGTGATAATTGTGTACGAAGAATGAGTTTTGCTGCTGGTAAACAGTTGACATATAATTTTACAAGTATATGTAATGATGTATAGAGCACTATTTCTCACAGGCTGAAGAGTCCTATAGCCTGAAACTATTTCTGCTTTAACCAACCATGCTAGTTTTCCTGACCTCAAAGATGAAATGATGCACCAAAGACAGACTGAAAAATACAGAGATGTTGCTTGTTCTTGCAGAAGCTCAAGCATATGGTTGTAGTCTTCTGAAGATGATTTCCCGTGTAACACACATAGACCAATGTTTCACAGCTTTGTCTACCTAGCTCACAAGCTGCTAATTTTGGCCCCATAGTGAAAAAAAAAAAAAAAAAAAAGCCTACACAGTCAAGTTTCAGGTCATGTTCTATCAAACACGAGTGCACAGCTTTAGTTTTTAATAGGAATCCAGGTACCAACATCATAATAGTCCAATCTATTGATTTTTCCCTGCTACCTTTTCCTCGTGCTCTACAGTATTACAATCAGATATTTTCTATGTGAATCTCATTAGTGTCTAATATCTCTCTGCATATGCGCACACACATACCTGAACAATTTTTTGCTCAGGCATTAAACACTCATTGGGGTTTCTGCTGTCTATGATGTATTAGAAGTTGATCAATCCTTTAAAAGGAAGGTAGCAGTATTATTCATACTCTCTCAATCAAATATGCATGGTATTTAGCAGACAAGAGACATAAAAAAAAAAAATAGTTGTATGGAAGGTAGAGGGCTGCTTTGAACAGGGGAGGGCAATTGTTTTGGGCAGAGGGCCACATACTGTACTGAGTTTTAACAAGCTGTCAAGGGCTGCATTGGTATCCCCACCCCCTGACAGGTACCCCACCCCCTGTCACCATCTGGTGACCAGAAGTCCCACCACCTAACCCCCAACCTTTGCCACCAGAAGTCCCCCCCTTGCCCCCAAAAACAGTCCTTTCAGCAAAGGGTTTTGCCATCTCAGAGCCAGAAAAATACCAAATTATTAAAGAAAAAAAAAAAAGAAATCTCAAGCATCTACAACATTCATTACTTTGAGCTCAGAAAATATTTTTGTCCTGATTTACATGCATTTGTGTAGTATACATAGAGGCGATTGCACAATAGCTTAAAATAAAGTCTTACTCTTGCATACTGTGGAGGGCTGTTAGTGTGTGGATATGTGGGGTGTGGGAACATGTGGGTCTGTGTAGATATGTGAGGTGTGGGTATGGGGTCTATGGCAAGTTGTGTGGTGGGGGAGGCTGGCTGGGGTGTGTGAGGGTCTGCATGTATGGCAGTGCAAGGGGGGGTGCATGTGTATGGTGGGGTGTGTGGGACTTGCCTTATGAATACATTCTCTCTCTCTCTCTCATTGCACAGATGGACACACCCTTTCACCCTCTCTCCTGCTCCTGGCATACCAGTGCAGACCCCATGCTCCCATGGTCTGGCAATGCAGCCACATAGTACTGGAGCAGCCTGAAAGCTGTAGCAGGCAGACACTTTTGGT
>NW_017729024.1:127693958-127697862 GCF_001723915.1 Gavialis gangeticus
GGGGGGGGGGCATGGCTGGGCTGGCTTAGTTGCTGGCTTCCACTGCCCCCATCTCCTGTCATCTTTGGACAGGCAGCCAGGATCAGACAAATACACATTTCCTAAATTTTTTTAGGAGCCCTGCGGGTCACAAATAGCCTGGTGGGCCAGATCTGGCCCACAGGCTGTATTTTCATCACTCCTGGTTTATAACCTAAGGCAGAGATCAGTAACACCCAGCTCACAGGCTGCATCCAGCCTGCAGAGCCACTGGATCTAGCCCATAGAGCTTGAGGGGCCCCATGCTGTGGCCAGGCAGCTGCAAAGTTTTCAGAATGGGTGGGGGGGAAGGAGCAGAAGGAGTTTGTTCTAGGGGTTCCCTAGTCAGCGCTCCAATACACCTGCCCCACCCTCCAACGGGGGTTGCAACCCACGCCAAACCAAACTCCTTCTGCTTCCTTTCCCCCCCTCCCATTCTGAAAACAGCTTGAGGCTGGCAGGCAGCTCAGTCACAAGTTACAGAAGACACTATATTTTGGAATGTCTTCATCTGACCCCTTATGCAATGAGGGTTCACATTTTCACCCAATCAGCCCATTTTTTAAGCTGTCTGCAGTCATGCACTTGTGTTTGGTCAGGACTATAGACTGCTTTTTGTGGCCAGATGAGGTGAAACTTGTCACTTCGGTCTGTGCCCTAGTTCTTATGCAGTAATCTCATTATGCCAATTTCTGATCTCATTTCACATCAGTCTAAATACTGTGCAACTGCTCTGAAGTCAGTACAGGTACTAGAAATCAAGCCTGGTATATATGACGTCCAGATCTGGCCTGCTAATTTCTCTTGGGCTAATGCACAAAAAGAGCCTCCTCACAGCCTTTGGAGCTGCAAGACAGGAACTTAAATCAAGATGGTATACGGGGAGCAACAGCAACTCTTGTGGGGATAAGGCATTCAACAAGGGAGAAAGGGCACAAAGAAAAAAAAAAAGAGCATTTTTGTCATCAGCCACCCCTCATTTCAAGGATGATCTCTGCCACAGCTTATTGACTGGTTTTGAGGGGCATCTTTACATGCGCTGGGGGAGGATGGGGGCAGGTGGGCGGCTCCGAGAGCTGCTCTAATTAAAGTGCCTGTATTCTTGTGTATTCAGCCTCCCACACTCCGAAATGGTGGTGGGGACGAAGCACAGTGACAGCAAATACATGAGACATGGAGGCTGCTGGTGCATACTAATTATCATGCTCCAGCAGATTTGATTAATTGAGTCTGGTCTGATGCGCTGTAATTACAGGGTATTGAAGAAGCATCCCCTCACATCTGCAGGCACCTGAGGTGATTTAAGAGCACAATCCTTGAGCCACACATCTGTCTCCAGAAGTTACAGGTCTATAGGCTGGGATCTCTCTCCTTTTCCTTCCTCCATTATCTCTTCTCTGCTTCAAAGGCAAGATGCTTTACCTCAAAGTGGGCATGCCACTTGGTTGAGTTTGCAGTGCCATTGGAGAGGGAGCACATGGCTACTTTGGTAGGTAATGAGCATGACTCAGAAGTTTTATAAGATTTCACCTTATTACAATGAAGCCTCTGAGGAGCTGATGGGTCTTGGTGGAGTGCATATTTAGGGGACTCAAAAAAATTTAAGAAAGGAGTCAGGAATGGGGTTTCTGACACATGGGCTATTGTGGAAAAGGGTTTGGAGAGATAGGAAAGGAATCATTACCAGTGTGAGCTGGATAGATTGGATGGAATAAGAGATGAGCACCAAGGACAGTGGAATAGGTAGAGCTGGGTTGCACAGGACCTTGAAAAAGAAGACAAGGGAGAGGATTCTAAGTCCCAGTGGGACCCTCAGGGGAAGGCTCCCAGGCTGGAAGCCAGGTAAAGCTGGTGTACATGCCCTTTAATTCTTTCCCCTTCCCAGCCACTGGCATAATGGTGTTTGAGGGCTTGAAAAGGGGTGGGGCTCAAGGGCAGGACAGGCAGTAGTCAGAAGGTAGGGCATCCAGGCTAATTGTAGGAAGCTGTACAGAGCTGTTGTAAGTTTTGCAGCACAAGGGAACATGAAGTGCTTAGCTGCCCACTGAGACCAGCAGGCCAGATTCTGCTCACAGTTACACAAGTGTACATCTGAGTAACTTTACTAAATGCAATGCACTTACATTGGCATAAGAGAAAGCAGAATTCAGCCCCTTTCCCCTGCCACAGAAGTATTTCCAGTGTATGGCTTTTTTTAATGTTTGTTTTCAAAATCCCTATAAAAACTAAATAAAGAAATCAAAGGGTAATCTGCTTAAGGTGACATCTCATTGAAGAAAAATGAAAGTTTTGCCTAATAAGGATTGTGTAGGAAGAAAGGATTGCTTTGAACCAGATATACTCATTTATACTGTGCTACAGTGCAAAGCACTACTGCCAGTTCTGTTTTGGTAGCATTTTATGTCCACTTTGCACAGATGTAATTGTCTACACATAGTATGAGCCATGGAAATCCAGGAGTTGGGTAAAAATTACAGAAGGATCTATTGCAAGATTTGTAGGATTTGACTGAGGAAAGGAATACCAATTAATGGAGATAGTATTAGTAATACTTTTGAAAGAGTAAGACAAAAAATGAGGTCTTATTTATGTAAGGGTGAAACATAGAACAATAGGCCTTGGTATATTTGGTCTCTCATAACTCAGTTTATATGACAGCCATAGAATAAATCTCTCTGAAGTGACTAGTCATAAATGTGACTATCTGTACACAGATAAGGGAGAGTCAGAAAATATTCAAAACAGGTCACGCTGAAGTTCTCAGCCAGACAAATTCCAGAGAAGCTGTGCTCTTACATCCATCATTTCATTCTTTACAGCATAATTTAAACAAGCAGTTTAACCATTCAGAATATTTTCTACTCTGCTACAGAAAGCATAAATGCATCAGTAGGGAAAAGCGGAGGCCCAGGGCAGGGAGCAAAGTGGAGGGAACTAAGTGGATGCGGGGTGCAGGGGCAGGTGGATGAGGGCTCTTGGTATTATATGCACCCTGGGTGGGCTGGGGGGCTGCGCCAGGCTCTTCCTGGGGGGCGTGCAACTCCGGATCTGCATGCTGAATGAGAGCTGGGGCTGCTTGCTGGGGCCAGTGGGCTCTTCCCAATGCTCAGCAGCAGTGCTGGAAGGGCAGGCTGGGGGGCTATGGTGAATTTTGGGGTGGCAGCAGCCCCCCTCCCAGTTCCACCACCCACCCAGAGCACCAGGAAGATCCCAGTGCTGTTGCTAACCCCACCCTGCAGCAACAGCCTGCTCTCATGCAGAGCGCACATCCAGGGGCAATGCCCCCAGAAAAAGCACAGCGCAGCACCCCCAGGCCACAGCCCTACCAGGGTGCCCATAGCAACAAGAACTGCCCCACCCCAGTTCCATACCCCGCATCCACTGACAGTTCCCTCTGCTTTGCTCCCTGCTGCAGCCCTGAGAGCGGCCAATGAGCTGCACCACACTCCTCTTCCTGCCTCTTCCCTAGTTCCAGCCTTACTCCCTCCCTCACCACTGTGGGGACGTATCCCTATTTCTTACATTAGGGATTGTGTTCCCTTTATGCAAAATTTGATTTATGCACAGTTTTCTGGGAACACATATACCGCATAAATCGAGGTAAACCTGTACACACATACAGTGTTGTCTACTGATGATCATCATACCTATAATGGCCTAGCCAAGGGAACTCCATTTTAAGCTAATCAAGCTCAAGAACTGATTCTTGGAACACAGCACCCATCCTATGAACTATTTCTGTAACCCATGACAATACAGCCATTAAGTCAATAAGCCAAGGGTGAACTCCCGAAACTTCAGGTACCAGCAGGCAGAGAGACCCCTGTGACTAACAGCTGTCAGGTACAACTCAAGATCCACATGGGACAGAGACAACTGGATTGGG
>NW_017729024.1:127697949-127708217 GCF_001723915.1 Gavialis gangeticus
GAAGTCTGCCAGAAAGGGGTAACAAGCAGTGAAGCATGACCCTCAGTGGCACTCTCTCATCCAGCACCTGACCTACTGAGACAGAAGGACAAGCAGGCAACCCTCTTCTGGAGAAGACAATTGCCTTGAAGGAAGCTGACGATCAACAGCAGACTCCAGGGCCTTGGATAGGTAGATATATTGATACCAGTGCTCACAATTACTACTCCTGCCTGCCTGTCTAGGTGACTAGTACCACCCATAACTCAAAGTTTGCATTTATGATTTTATTGGTAACATCACATCCTGTCCACCAATAAACCAGAATTTATTATGATCTTGTGAGTTGGTCCTTTGTAGCCAACAGAACCAGGCTGTTGAGCCTTGGGGCAAGCATGGGTGGAGGCTTTAAATGGTATCAGATAAAGTTATATTTTTATACACTGTAACAGGAGGGCGGTGTCCTAGGGGAGGCTGTGATCTCCCTTAGCGACCCATTATCATGCCATGTTTGCCTCAAATAGCCCCTAATAGCCTCACCCAAACCTCTGGTGAAAACAGCAAACACAAAACATAAGCCCCTGGGCTATAACAAATTCTAGCCGCTTAGCTGTAACATCATTCAAGCCACCCCAAGCTCCATCTCTCCCCTACTATCCAGCTGCTCATGCAGTCCAGCCGCTCCTTTTTACTTACTTAGACAAAGCTCCTCCCCACTTGGCAGCCAGCACCCAACTCCCCTCCTGGCCTCAGGCTTGTGATTTATATAGGCACCAGGCCCTGCCCCTTCTGGTCAGCTGACCAGGCAGGTGAGAGTCACTACCTCCCTCTGGTTGCCCTAGCAACCTGCACCTGGGTGTTTAATCTCTTTCTCCACAAGTAGTAGGCACCTTAGTGCCCTACTACATGCACAAAGCAGTAAAGTCCCTTTTCTTACTCCCAAAAGCATGAGGTAAATATATGGCTGAAGGTGAGAGGAGAATGAGTGAGAGGAGAATGAACGGTGATCTTCCTATCTTGATTAGCAAAATGGTGTGTTGTTCAATCATGAATTCCACTGAACCACATGAACATAAAGGCAAAATACACCCATCAAGACAGGAACCCAGATATGCATTTAGCTCCAGGCTTGCCTCTTGGGTGATACTTGTGCAACCTGTAAGGA
Organism: Gavialis gangeticus; assembly: GCF_001723915.1. Taxonomy (NCBI): domain Eukaryota; kingdom Metazoa; phylum Chordata; order Crocodylia; family Gavialidae; genus Gavialis; species Gavialis gangeticus. The sequence continues at coordinate 127,699,094 of NW_017729024.1, forward strand.
AGGAAGCACTTTTGCCAGTGCAAGATCAGGTCTCCTGCAATCTCTGTTCTTACCACTCTCATCTCTACAAAGGAAATGGTGCTTAAAGTTCAAAACAAAACCAACTGTGCTTCCTTTTTAATTCCTGTACAATGCTAATCTGTACCAAGAATGCCATGGTGAGACCATGCATCCTCTTGCATTGTAAGAGTCCAGTCTCTTGAACCCTAGCACTTGCCTCCCAAAGTGCCATTAACATAAAACATTGTGGGTACAAGCAGAGTAAATTAATGTTCCAAGTCCTTTCACCAAATGGATGAGGCAGACTCCATGTGCCCAGGCCCTATATGAAGGACTAGGAGCTGTTCATTGGTTGTAAAACTCACTGCAGAGCTAAACTCTGTCAGGCTCCTTTATTGTGTTGTGCTCAGAGAAAATTCTTAACTTATTTGGCTTCTAGAGGATCATAAATATAAAATATTGTGGGCTGAATCAGCGAGGTCAGCATTCTTAAAGGGCATACAAAAATATTATGAAATAATTGTGCATAGAGCTGGCAGCTGAGTCATACTGATGGAACAAAAGAGATCCTAACAAACCATATACATCCGCCGGTATTTGAGCGTTCACAGAGATTCTTGGGTCCTCCCTGAAGCTAGATTATGGGGCTCACTGAGTTTGCTTTTAATCAAAGCAAATACATAGAAAGCAATCAAACCTTTCCCTGTGGGAATATTACAGTGTTACAGTATAAATGACCTCTGGAACCTGGCATCTCAGAATCCAGGAACTCAGATTTCTGTTTGTGTGTGGTTAGAAATATATAAGCAGCCAGAGTCAGCAGGGAGTGGCTTTTTCCTGTCCAATGGGACAGAGGTGAGCTGTGTAGAAACAAACCCAAATTTCAGTTTCTTCCAAACACAGGGTATAAAACTCCTGAGAAGCAGAGCTCCATCATTTAATAGACAATGCTAACATTGTTATAGGTACTTCAAAAGCCACACTATCAAATTCCATAACACATACATTTTTCTGGAATTCCTTGTATAGCATTTCTTTTACCCACCCTGCAAAATGATAATTTTCTCTTCAGTTCTTTAGGACTCTTTCTTATAGAGTTTCTTATCTAAGTTCTGATATCATTCCCACCACCATACCATTTGCGTCTCTCTCAAGTGCACTTTGAGCGGGAAACAGCAATTCAAAAGCTATTTAAACACAAATCTTTGCATTCTATTTTTCAAAAAACATAGAAGTCTGTTTTTGCAAGGTAATGCCAAGAACCCTTTGTCAGTCAGATTTTTGGCTAGCAATGACCATTATACACTGCTAATGGTTATAACAAGAAGTAAAAATGAAGCCTGTCAGACACTAAGGCATATAGAAAAAAAGCCAATACAAATTCCCTTAGTTCAGGGAGATACTAGAATCCCCAGGCCATTACTAAGAGGAACAATAACTTCTCTGTTCACTTCCATACATGCATACTTCCCTTTTTACTACTGCTCTGTCCTCACCAGCATTCACTACTCTTTGTAATATGGAACTCTGCAGTAGTGCTTAGCATAGTGTTTTCCAGTTTCCATCACGACCAGATGGTCACTGAAAACAACAACTGGTCCTAATGCTGATCTCTACAGAAAACATGAAGTCATATTTATCCTTCCCCTCTATTTGTAACTCTTCAGCTGTTTTCCAGGTTTGTTACAATTTTATGTAATAAAATTCCTTTGTCGTTTGACAAACATCATCTTACTGATTATAGGTGTCTATGTCCTACCTATAGCACAGGACCTGGTGCTAATCTCAGTGTAACTGGTTGTAAAATTAATTGTATTCCAGTTCTGCTTAGCAACTGCTCTTATCTCTGCCCTGGTATGCTGACAAACAGGTCTACAACTTCCACAGAAAGCATTTATTTACTATGTGTGCTGGTTGAGTCACCCTAATATGAGTGCTTTCTCTAAGCCAATAATGGTAATTACTGTGAACAAAAGGTACTCTGGAAACGCTCTTGGCAATTAATAACTTTTCTAGTATATAAAAGCAGACATTTATAGCTGTTTCAGTCATTGTTACGGTAAATAAAAATGGACATTGCACAAGTGTTATGTAATCAGATTTGATTTTCATAAGCATTTCTAGGCATCAGAGGGGCAGTTGTCCTGTTACAACCACTGTGCCTAAATGCTTCACTAGTTAAAGATGGCTAGACAAGCCCCCCTTGCTAATAGTCAACCATCCTTGTTTTATGATTATAGGTTAAATCTGATCCATTTTGGGACTGGAGATGCCCCAAGAACACCTTGGGTTTGCAGAATGCATTAATTCAGTTGTTGGCACCTCCTTCCTTTCAGTCAATACTGAGTTAGAACATTGCAGTTCAGTCAGGATCTTGCAGATGGGAAAAATCAGCTTGTTCATAGCTGTTGTCAATAGAGGTCCTCTCTCATTTTTCACAAGAGAATGAGTCTTCTCATAAGCCCATACTACTGAAGACCTAGAGAGAGGAATCTTTTTGCTAGTGACTGAATTATCAGGTTGTTTATTCATAAATTCATCTGTTTGGTTTGCAGCTTTTGTCTGGAATTTGTTCATGTTTTGTCTAAATCATCTTATCATGATGAACGGGCAAAGGGATTGCACAGGCGATATCTTGGAGCACATGGGCACGTCACGTGCGCTTGCAGCAGCTCAAATAGGAGTGGCCCAAATTTGGGCCAAGGATTTCTACCTCAGCGCATGTGCCTAGACATGCACTTTGGTGTGGGGCAAGCTGTGCCACTTGGGGCAAAATAACTCTGCCCAGCTCCTCCCAGATCTGCAGTCAGGGGGAGTTAGAGCCTGTACTGGCCCCAGCAGGATAAAAAGCTGCCCCGGCAAGCAGCTCAGGGCTACTTGCTCTCAGGAGATTCCGGGGCACCTGAATTCTGGTTGAATTTCACCCCCCAACCTTTTTTTTTTCAGTCACCAAGTTCTGGGACCTCCTGGTCAACCTCCTCCTGGCCATGCCAAGTGGGCCCTGTACTTGACCAGGAAGGAATCTCTAGCCGGGAAGGTGCCTGGAGACTGCAGAGGTGCTTTCCTCTCACTTGTCTGTGCATGTTTCCAGGCAGAGCACCAGTGGGCAGCATCCACCAGCTCCTTGGATGCCTTTGAGGACTGGTGGGTGTGGCCCAGGGGGCTCTGCTCAACGTCTCCCTCTGGCACACTTATTTTCATGTTTTGATCCTTTGACCCACGTGACACTCCTATCCTATTTTTTTCATTAGTTGTCCCAAGAATTTTGTTGAGTCATCCATCCATTGGCCCCATACAAAAGGGGCTATTACTTAGCCATGTGGGCCTCAGGGCCCACGATAATTGGGTGATACAGATAGTGAGGAGCTTCTGGGGCTCAGCCAGTTGATATCTGGTGACACTAGCCCCTTGTGCCAACTGGACTGCTGAAGCAGCCCTAACCAAGAGAGTACCCTGCACCCTCAACCCACTGCAGCAGTTTGGCACTGGGGGCTGCTGCCTGGTTATGACCTGCTGCCACCTGCAACCGCACATGGCCCCAAGTCTGCGCACCTTCCAGACCCGCATGGGGACTGCACAGCTGCAGCAGAGGCATCTGGGCCTGCTGCCAGCAGGCTGTGGCTGCACAGTTCGCCTTTGTGTGGCACTACTGTGAACACAGTATAGGGGAGGTGTGGAGCTGCAGACACCCCCAAATATTGGGGTGCAGTAGTGGGCAGCCTCCTGCCTTATTTAACAACTTATTATTAACCAACAAGGTTAATAATAAGTTGTTAAATAAGGCAGGAGGCTGGGCGAGAGAGGCGGGCAGCATGCCCAGAGGCAGGTGGGGAGCTAGCTGTGGCTAGCGGGGATGCCCACCTTGCTACATATGGTGCATTGGCCAGGAACACATCAGTCCGATGGCCATGCACAGTAGAAATCCCGCCCCCTCCCCATAGTAGCAGAATAGAGGAACCCAGAGAGGGGTGTGGAGCCCCAGTTGAGGGGGCAGAGAGGATGAGCCCTAGTGAGTAACAGAGGGCCGAGAAGTACAGGCTACTACAGGGAGGGGAGTTCTACTGTGCATGGCAATACTGCACCCCAATATTTGGGGGTGTCCACAGCTCCATACCTTCCCTACACCATGGCCCAAGCCTCACAGATGGCATCCAGATGTTACAGTGCCTCCGGCCGACAGCTGGAGCATGCTTAGGCCACGCTGTCATGCCTCAGTTGCACACATTCATACCATCTGCCTGTCACTCGGGCCTCACTCACTCCACCCTCTCTCACAGGTACTCTCATATCAACAACTTATGCTGCCTTGTTCCCTCTTGGAGTGGGCCCCTTTGGCCATAGGCTTAGATAGTCCATTCCTCAGATGGCAGATGTACTGTCTGTTGGGCCTCTCCCGTGACCCTCACCAGGGTAGTGGCCAGCCAATTACCCAGCCAGGTCTAAGCATACTCTGGCCCCTTCCAGGATAACACCATGTGTATGTATATGTACTGGGCCCTTAGCCCAGTACATATACTGGGCTTAGCCCAGGGTTCTTCGCCCCCTTCACTCAGGGCTCCAGGGCTTCACTCCCTGGTAGGCCAAGGTGGCCATAGCTGTGCCTGGCCCCCACTCTCCCTCCTTAGGTTCTTGTACCCCATAGGGCTCAGGCGGCCACAGCCATGCCTGGCCCCACTACCTCCAGTGTCACCTGACCCACCCAAAGGTGGGAGCTGGGGTTAAGGCACCCTGACCTGCCTTTCGCTAGGGTGGTAACTGGCCTGGCATTTCCCAGGGGCTCCCACACCACTGAGAGCCCCACCAGGCCACCCACTCCTGGCAGGGTGCAGTTCGAGGTCTTGCCCAAGGCCAGGAGCCTCCTGACCATCCCCTACAGCTCCTACCCTTACCTCCAGTTGATACAAACAGCCAGGCAATGTTGTTGCCTGGCCTTCCAGCAGCAAAATGCCCTGCTTATATAGGCAGCCCTGACTCCAAAATGGCTGCCCTTATCAGGCACCTGCTGGGTTTAGGCCCTTAAAGTAGCAGGCACGAAAAGTGCCCTGCCACAGTAACTATGAAATGTCTTTTATATATGTGTGTGTATGTGAATAAAATTTCTTGCGCTCAGGTTGAGGCATAAAGAATAGCTGTTGTTCTTGTCATGTTCAATTTTGCCTGCCACTCAACATGCCTGTCCTCACAAGCACCACAGGAACTACATGGGGAGTGGGTAAGATATGGTAAGAGAATTACCAGGGCTGAAAAGGAAAGCAGAACAGAACGGTGTATTGTGTCAAAACCATGGCAGAAAAACTTTCAGCATGGCCCCATGCCCCAATAAGCTCTCAGTGAAAAAATGCAAAGGAACATTCTCCACGACATATGCTCATGTATGTATGTGGACTTGGCTCTGTGCCTTAATACAGTGGGAAAATGGCATCACTTTTTTTCTAAAATAGCAGAGGAGGAAGCTTCCACAGAGCAACCTAGTGTAGAAGTAATTAGCTTACTTGACTAGAAAAACAGACAAAGACCAGATGTACTGATACTGCTCTGAGATAAGGAATCCGTATTTCTACATTCCTTGGGTTATCTTGATATATTGCCCTATACATAGATAGTTTGTTTAAGTAAAACTTTCTAAGTTTCTGTGTAATTTATTATTGTTTTGTTTCTCCAAGGTGTATTTTTTATGTCTTTCTCTGTCTTAAGTATAAATACGCTTGTAACCTTAGAGAGTCTGAGAAATCCTTTGAAACAGACAAGTGGGTGATTCCCCTTGCCGTATGGAATTCTCCCTGTGATCACAGTATAGCCCTAAATAAAGAAAAGCTGGCTCTGTCAGTTCTGATTCAACCACAACGCGAAGTTTGATTTCTTCCACGCTAGGGAAAGAACTTCAGAGCAGGTTTTTCTGGGCTGATGCACTCGGCAGACATTCCCAAGGCGGATGTCAAAAGCATGATCCATTTTCATAAATTATTGAAGCAAAACAAACTTTCAGCACCCAGAAATAAACAACAGCTCAGTGGCTGCTGTCTTATGCTCCATACATGTGTTGACTGATTGAAGACTGTATATACTGAAGAGTACCAAAACCAGTAAGTCCAATGTTTATTCATGGTAAGCTGCACCATGAGAGAAGAGACACACACACACACACACATACAAGCAGTGTCTGCAGGCAACCTGTTTCCCATGCGGGCACTATGCTCATGAGCCATTTCCTTGAAGTCATTTTGTAGAAATCCTTTACATTTTTATACTAGAGAGAGGACCAAGTCACTACATTTGACTATAGACTGCAAATGTCCCAACTTTAGCAGGTGTTTAGACCCAGCATTTTGGCTCCAGTCAATGTCACTTCCTTGCTGGTCCTGCTTCTAGACCCCAAGCTTTGAGAACAGGATGATGAGACTCATTTTCCCACCAGCAGTCTCAACGCCTTTCTGACTAGCACAGTTTACCTTCCTTTAACATCTCACAGCCAGCAGTCTTGCAAATAGGATTCAGAAGAGAAGTATTCTGCAAACAAACACACACCAGCACACCACACCCGATCAGGCAGGAGGGAGTCAGTGGACTGAGTCAGCAAGAAAAGAGAGAATACATTTTAGGAGAGGTTTGAAGAGATTGTATCTGAAACTAAGTTATTAATGTGAACAAAATCTGCTCCCAAATATGCATGCATAACTAATTAGTATTTTTAAACTTCAAAACATTTCCTAAATATTAACTAATTAATCCCACAACATGATAAAGCATCACAAATTTTAAAAGGAAACTGAAAAGATGACTAGAGCTGGCTAGAATGTTTTGGGGGAGGATGATGGGGGAGTTTTTGCACAGTTTTGGGTTTTTACTAAAAAAAAAAGGAACATTTTTATCTAAAATGTTCCAATTTCAGACAATACTATTTTGATGAAAACTTGAGAATTTTTCATAGGAAGTAGATTCTGTTAGAGAAAAAAAAACATTGATTAACTTGAAGTCCCACTGAGAAAAGTTTCAGCAGGAAAAGATTTGAATATGTCTATTGGTGACTTACCACTGATTACACAGCAAGCTAATATCAGACCCAGCATAAGAAGCCCTTGTACTTTGATCATTAAAGCCATCCAGTTATGTTAAAACCAGGAAAGACTACTTCCAATTTGCAAAGGCAGTGGGGATGAATTTGGACTAGCTCAGAGTCCAAAGGATAGAAAGAACATGGAGCAGATAGGTGTATCAGGACAGTGTCCTGCATGCTGGTGGATAAGTGAGTCTCCAAATTAAGCTACCTTTGAATAAAATATGTAGCTATAAGAGCTTGTCTGGGAGGAAGTGGCTGAACTGAGGTAGTTTGTTCGGGCCACATAAAAGATAATCAAGGCAGTCCTCAGCACCACTCAGGATTTGGTTAGTGGGTCTTGATGAATAAATTATCCTCGATTTGGAAAGCCCTATTAAACTGAGCACTCTACAGAGCAGTGAAACAGCATGGAAAAATCCTTCCACTGGTCCCCACTACATATTACCACTGTTAGGCTTTGTCTTCCAGCATGCCTCTCTAGAGCGTGCCTTAAAACTTTGCCAAAGCCAAGTAGTTGCTGTGCTAACGTGGCCATTTTGCAACTTTGAGCTGCATCCTTCTTCCGACAGCAAGTAGCAGTAGGCTCTCTCTTCCTTATTGCTGACCATGTGTCACATTCTTACAGGTGAATTCCCACTAAGAGCTGCTGAAATGCCCACAACGTTTCTTATGTGATTGCTGACTAACCTTATGCTGGTGCCATTTGCGAATAACAAACTGATCACCACAAATAAAAACACTAGCCCCAGCTGGGGTAAGGTTCAACTGGTACAACTGACTACTTAGGGTATCCGAGGCACAATTTGGAAAAATGCTTTATTTTCCCTTTTTAAATGCACATGACTGAAATCTACTATTGCTTCAGAGGCCCCCTGGTTTTCCAGAAATGGTAATAAAGAACACTTCTGTAATTCCATTTTGGATGTAGAAAGACTGTTTGCTATGACTTTCCAAAGGTGTTCATAACATCCACACTTTCTATATTCAAACTGCTATATAGAAGCCAGAAACTATCTATGCCCCACTTCAGATCTAGGGCAAGCTATTGCCAACAGAGACCAACAGTTTCGCACATTAAATTGGACTGGCCCTGCAACAAAGTAGCAGATACTCTAAGCTTATACTAAATAAGGGAAGTATGTAACTATGTCTACTTACACTGCAGAATGGATGTCCCTTAATAGATGCAGTGATGCCTTTCTCTTGTATTTAATATAGTGGCGCCCAACTGTAACAGGTTGCCCACCCCAGCAAAATTCTGGTGGCCTATGGGGGGCACCCTTGAAGTCGCTTGATACTTCACTTCTGTATTTTGTCTTGTATCCCGCCTTTACTCGCCTGCCACATCTTGATGTAAATATTGTTTAGATATTTTTACAAGCAGGAGACTGCCTATTGTACTTCTATGTTGGGGTTCTCAGCCACCATGAGCTTTTCTCCTGTCTTTCTATACCTAGGCCTACCAGCCTAAACCCACCAGGTAGGATTTGGCTCTGAGGCTCTAGCTTCTTAATACTCTCTGGGCGCATGGCCCTCCTTTTGCACTCACTATGGCAACAGGCCTTTTGGTCCCCTTTCACACTGCGCCCCTGGGCACCAAGTTGTTGGGTCCTCTGCCTCTTCAGGCTTGGCCCCATTCTTATAGCTTGGGCTATGTAACAGGTCACCCGCCCCAGCACCATCTTTTGCATTACCTGCACCCTATGTGGGGGTGCCCTTGGAGTCCCATTAAGGTTTCCCGCTCTCTACTCGTCTGCCATGTCTTCATGGAAATATTATAAGCAGGAGACTGCCTATTGTTTTTGTATGTTGGGGTCCTCTGCCAACACTGGCCTTGACCCCAGTCTTTCTCTAGCTAGGCCTCCCCATCTAAACTCACCAGATAGGGTTCGAGTCTGAACCTCTAGCTCTTTAGTCTTGGGGCTTGTGGTCCTCCTTTTTGCTCCAATCTGGAGCACAGCCTCCCTGGCCCAGAGGCCTTATCTATCAGTTCCCATAGCCAGAGGTTGCAAGTTTGAGACTAGGCAGAGGCCCTAGACCTCCACTATCCAAAAAAAAAAAAAAAAA
>NW_017729024.1:127708242-127735884 GCF_001723915.1 Gavialis gangeticus
AAAAAAAAAAAAAAAATCAGAAAAACAAACCATACACAGTCACACCCTGGGTGCACCAGGCCACCCTGTCCCTATGCAGGTGCCAGAGTTCCCATGCTATAGTGGGGCTCCAATGAGGCCTCCTTCTTCCCCCTTAGCTTCACCCAAACCACCAGTATTGTTCAATAGAAAGAAAATATGAAACAAGGCAGCATGCCAGTTTCTCAGGGTTTCATGCTTCTGCTCCTCCACAGTCTGCTACAGTCCTTCTTCTGGGGTTGCTGCCACTTCTCTGGGAGTCCTTAGTAGTTCCCTTCCTACAGCCACTGGAGCACTTTCCAAGCCTCTCTGGGACACACTCTTTGCCCAGGCTAGGGTTTTTATAGTCCCGCCCCCTTCCAGTCAGCTGACTAGCTGGCCAGGCTCAGCTTTTAACCACCCCCCTTACCAGCATGCTGTGCCCAGAAAGTTCTGGTTTTAAAGGAGCTGACCTGCCTTCTGGTAACAGGGCTAGGGTTCCCTGTTACAGGCTACTAGTAAAGATCCACCCACAGGGACCCAGGTTCAAAGTCCTGCAGCCAGCTCTGGGCCACTGGCCCTGTACGGCTGCACCCACTAGTGCACTGGGCCCTTTGGTCTTTTACCAGTGAGCCCCAAGGTGCTAATGTGGACTCCTCCTCCCCTACAGCCTCAACCACAAACCACTGGTTTACTAATCAAGCACAAACAGTAAGTCCATGGGCTATAACCAAAAAAAAATAAAATTAAAGGCAGTATGCCAGCTCATGTTTTTCCATGGCTCTGTGCTTCTGCTTCCTACTGTCTGCTATGCTTCTTCTTGTGGGGCTGCCGCAACTTCTCTGGGAGCCATCATGAGTTCATCCCTTCTGCTACCAAGCCCCGTTGCCAGCTCGGCCCAGGGTCTTGAAAGTTTTGCCCTGCCCCCTTCTGGTAACCTGACAAGCCAGCAAGGCTCAGCTTTTAACCCCTACCCTGCCAGAAGGCTGTGCCTAGAAAGTTCCAGTCCTAAGAGGCCTGGCTTGCTTTCTGGTAACAGGGATAGGGTTCTCTGTTACACCAACCTTTTTTTGTTGCTGCAACCCACTGCTGAGAATGGAGTGCAGTGGTGGTGGTCCGGGGGCAGGCGAGCTCCCAGCATGTGACATGGCTCATCCTTTGTGTATAAGACCACTGGTATTGCCCCTGAGACCCTCCTTTGGGTCACAACCCAATGTTGGGAACCAATGATTTAAAGAGACACCATCAAATAGCAAAGTTCACACAGTTGTCCTTTCTTTAAGCTGTTTTACCTTCTACATTCCAAATCTCTAGTTTTAAGACACAAATATATCCATAAGAATCTTTTATGGTAATTCTACAATAGTTTTGCTTTGCTGCTGTGGATCCAGAGGGTCAGCAAGCAGACAGAGAACTTGAGCTTTGCTGGCATCACTGACAGCATGAATGATGTGCCTGTGTTCCATGAGAAAGAGAACAGGCAAAAAATTAATACAGGCCATATGAAAATGGACCACATTAGTAGAAAGTAGCATTGTTATTAAGCTTTTAATAGGATGTTTCAAACAATAAACAGAACAAAAGAAGGCAAAGGAAGTTGTATTTGATGTTTATCTCTCTAACTCCTACTTTTAGAAGGTGTGGTTTTTAAAATGTATTATTTCCCATGCTGTCCTCATGGAAAAATTGGGCAACTGTGGTCTCAGCTATACTACAGTCCAATGGCTGGGGAACTGGCTCTGAGGTTGGACCCAGAGAGAGGTAGTTGATGGAACCAAATCACTCGGTGACTGTTCTTGGACCTGTATTCTTTAATGACTTTATAAACGATCTGGACTCTGGTGTCAGAAGCAGACTGGCCAAGTTCACTGATGACACCAAACTCTGGGGAAGAGTATCCACACTTGAGCATAGGCTGGTGATCCAGGCTGACCTCAATAGGCTTGCAAGGTGGATGGATGAAAGCCTAACAGCATTCAATTTGGAGCAATGCAGGAATAAAAACCCGCATCACACTTATAGTCTCTGCAAATTTACACTCACTAGGCACCATGACTGAAAGAGGCTTGGGGGTCATGATCAACCACAAGATGAATATAAGCCACCAATGTGATACCACAGCCAGCAAAATTAACAAAACTCTGGCTTGCATCTACCGATGCATCTCAAGCAAGACCCAGAATGTTATCCTCCTGCTGTACTCAGCCTTGATGAGGCCGCAGCTGGAGTACTGCATCCAATTCTGTGCTCCACAATTCAGAAAGGGTGTGTAGAAGCTTGAGAAAGTCCAGAGGAGAGCCATGCACATGATCAGAGGGCAAGAGAACAGGCCTTATGAAGAGAGGCTGCGAGCTATGGGACTCTTCAGCATGGAGAAGCGCAGGCTCAGGGACAACTTGGTGGCAGTATATAAGTACATAAGGGGTGTGCATCAGGATCTGGGGGAATACCTGTTCAGCAGAGCACCCCAGGGGATGACAAGGTTCAATGGTCACAAACCCCTCCAAGACCATTTTAGGCTGGACGTAAAGAAAAACTTTACTGTCCAAGCCCCCAAGGCCTGGAACAGATTACCCCCAGAGGTGGTGCAAGCACCTACTCTGGACACTTTTAAGAAACATTTGGATGCTTATCTTGGTGGGATCCTTTGACCCTGGCTGACTTCCTGTCCCTTGGACAGGGGCTGGATCCAATGATCTCATGAGGTCCCTTTCAGTCCCAATGCCTATGAAATCCATGAAAAGTAGCAAACAGCCTGCATGGGCTAATCAACACTGTACGTTATTTTATTTATTCACATTTAGTTAAAAAATCAATGAGATTCTGCCTGTCTCATTTTTTACCTAATTTTTATACTGGGCCCCATGTGTCTGACAGCAACATGAGGCCTCAGCCTCCCATGTGGACAACTACAGTAAAATCAGGAATGCCAGTCAGTTTAAGGATTTCCCGTGCAAGCCAAGTTGTAGGACTAGAATCTAAGGGTGGAAACAGATGCTGCTTTTCATCACTTTTGTGCTGTGGTAAAAATCTTTACGGCAGCACAAAGGCCAAGCATACCCCATGGTCCATACCCCTTGTCACAGCACAAATGCTCAAAATTTGTGGCTACTGCAGCAAAGGTGGTACCAGTTTGTCCTGGTATTTAGTGGCAGATGTCTTGTTTATTTTATAGCGTGAGAGCACCAGAAACCCAGAGTTGCCCACACTCTCCAGCCAAACCAGACAGGTGGTCTGGTAGTTTGAGGGGACCAATCCTGAATATCCCAAGAATTTGCATGCAGGATCAGGCCTCTCAAGCCCTAGGAGCACCTGCCCATGTTTCTCACTTGAAGCCCCTGGGAATCTCCAGGGACCATCTCTGTAAACAGGGAAGGTTGAGGTTTCCCCATGTACTGAGACATGCTCCCAGGATATCTGGTGCACATCTCTGTATGCTAAGGAAGTTGGGGCACACAAAATAGGACCCATTGAGCCCCAGAAGAATGTCACCTGTTGTCTCGCAGCATCAACTTGTGGGACAATGGACAATGTGCATTTTACCCAGTGAAACAGATCAGCTATACCAGGATGTATCCTGGCTCCGATGAATCACTTAATTTGGCAATGTCTATTTCTAGCCTAAGTCCATCTACTGTAATATAAGAGAAGCCATCTTTGTTGTATCTAAAATATTTATACCCTTAAATGTGTGATGATGGTGTGCATCATCAGGTTGTTCTTTGCAGTGGAAACAGCACTATGCCTTCAGTACAGGAGACCATTATAAAGAAACTTAGCAGGATAACATAATTTTCATTACAACTCCACTGAAGTCACTGGAATTGGACTAGAGATGAATTAAGTCCACTGATTCAGAGTGTAAAGGTCTATGATTTGATATCTAATATCATTTGGAGAATTACATTTCTCTTCCACAGTTCACATTGAACTGGGTTTCTTTCCTCCTATTATTTAATTAAACTTCAAATTCCACTGAAAAGCCCTGCATGGGTTCTGGCAAGATAAGGCTTAAAACACCATCTCAGGTAACCAGAAGCTTCACAACTGCCAATAATGTTGCCTGTCAGGTTTCTTGCCAGGAAACTCCTTCCATTCGGTCAAGGCTTGATGTCAGCTGGTGATGGATTTCTGTAGTGGTAGGGACAGAAATACAGAAAGCAGAGAAGAGTCTGAGTCTGAATTAAGATTCTGCTTGGAGATGAAAGAGCAGATGCTCACAAGAATAAGTGTTAAATAAATGACTGTATAAAAATGGCACTTCAACTAATTTCCAATTGCAGATGTTTATTTTTGGTGATGCATGACCCAGAAAGAACCCAGCTTGACTTTGAGTTGGCATCACAGGCTGTTAGGAAACTTTTTAATCGTCAACTCCACCTACACATTGATGAAGAACTTTATTCTGCAAAGTTTTACAAGTCTATTTGGGTTAAGAATACGACTTTTTAATGATGTTGTTATACTGGTACCAGTCCAGTTCTAGATACAGTTCTAGAAGTATAAATATGTATTTTTTATTATAGGTAATTCTCCTTCTTGTACAGGAATAATCTCCGCTAATATAAACTCTTTTATAGAAGTAGAATTGCTTTCACAGTAGTGTGGGTTTGACTGCTTTAAAAATATTGATATAGTTGAAGCAAGAGAATTTTTGTGTGTACAGAAGCCCTGAATTAACTAATTGCAAGTTAAGTCAAGGTGCTTCCCTGTAATAGCTAGCATGACTGCTCCCACACACTGATTCTACCTTACATGTTTGTTTTTTTTACCCCAAACCAGTGCAAAGTTAGGTCTGTAGTCTTGGCTGAATGATGTCTGATCTCCTGCATAATACATACTATGAAGCATCAGTCTAATTCCTGCATCAGGCCTAAAAGTGTCTGTCTCTCTCTTCAAATGACACAGAATCTAATATATCTCTTGCTATTAAAAGAAAAAAAAAACCTTGCTCTTATTTCTAGCTTGAATATTTCTAGCTTTATCTTCCAGCCTTTTGATCTTGTATGCTCCAGTCCCCAGATTAAAGAAAAGAATGCTAGAGTATCAAATTTGTTCTCCCACTGTGGAAATGTATAGCCCATGATCATTTTGCCCATGAAGCTGAGTATTGAAAGGCAGGTATACCCATCCATCAGGAGCACTGATATAATCTCCATATATTTTCTGGTTGTTTTCCTTATCCTATTGACATTACATGAGTCCTGTATAGATTCAGTCACAGCCACCCAGCAATCATCCAAGGCCCAGTTTCTATAATACATTTGCTTCCATCAGATGGATAAACTGAGGTAAAAAATAATTGCTTAACAGTGCTTTTTATGGGTTTTTGTGGGGAAAAAAGTTGAAGTTTGACTTATTTTCCCTGAAAACTAGAAAATGAGGTGCATTATCAGAATCTCACATAGCTCAACTCTTTCCTGTTTAATCACTTATTCTTTCTCCTGGTAGCCAAAAGGGAGAGAAAAGAAGTTTGCCACCAGAAAAAAACAGCAGGATTAAGATTACAGAGAAACACTGCAGTCGCCAGGTCTAGATCCATGATGGGATATAAGCACCTAATTGTCACTGGAGGCCTCCAAAGTAAAAATTTCAGTCTTGCCTAATCTTGGAGGCAACTTGCATCCCTTTAAGACAAGAGAATAACTGGCCAGGGCATCAATTAGTGCTGGTTATGGTGGCAGTGGATCTGTGGTAAAGGCACCTGTCTAGGAACTGGACTGAGATCACCACTTGATTTCCTATGTATTGAAACAAAAACCTCTGGCTTTATAGTTACATTCACTTTAATAACTTGCCTCCCTGCTGTTAAGAATTAGCAAGTTCCTCACCGACTGAGGATGAGGTTCAAACTATGCATTTGACAATGCATTGACAGTGGAGAACCATAATGTTAAGGCTACTTCATTTTAAAATGACTGAGCAGGTAGGTCATGACTTCCAGTTGCTGGGTAGTAGAGGTGTCTGGGTAGTACAGGAAGTATGATGTGCTTGCTTCCAAAGTCTGTGTATGGTGTTTTTAAAGTTATCTGATTTTAAAAGAGAATGTGGTTTGTTTGCACTATACAGTTACAGTCTTCACTCACTACACTGTACAGTATTCAAATCTGTAATCCCATTTTTTCCCCATAAGACTTTAGTTTTACCAACCACAGTTTTCCCAACCATGGGAACTTTCTGGAACCTAACCCCCACAGTTGGCAAGGGAAATCTGTATACCATGCTGACAAGACCTAAAGTGATGAAACACAGCCAACTATTGCCTCCATCATATTCTGTCTACCATAGCTCCTTGCCAAAAATTAGCAAACAGAATGTGGTGGAATGGGTATGGATGATGAGCACAGGGAAGCAAGTCTTTCCTTGAAATATACCAGATGCAAAATGTGTGAAGTTTTTTTTAAGCAGGCCTAGAAACCAGTTTGATGCATCAACTTATGCCTCTCTGTAGCTAAGCAAATGCTTTAGTCCCATACGTACATGAAACTTAAGTTTGTTTGAATGCCTACCTGAATAGAGATAGACTCATGACCACGGGGCCTTAGAACTGCTATGGAACCAAGTACAAAATTCACAATGTTTTATTTGCTTTCAGGGTTTTTCTTCTTATTTACAGAGGTACAGTCCTAGGCCTATGATCATTGTTAGCGTGTCCATGCAGGGTACCGCCGAATCCCCTTGTTCTCGCCTGCCACGACTTGGATCTTGTTAAAGAAATGGGGAGGAAAGAGATGTTGTGATAACTAGTACCTGCGGAAGGACCACGCTTGGTCTATTTCATAATCTAGGTGCTTTTTATTCTTTCTTTTACAGGGAACAAGGTGGGAGGCAGCAGTTCATCAGAGTTGTTCCTGAGATCACCTCCATGCTCCAAAGAGCATCCCCGGCACCTCAATTGGGGTGGTAAGTGAGGAGGTGCATTTCGCCCGCTTGTGGCTGCGTCGAATGATCAGTCCATGCAGGGTCCCCTCTGTGTCCTCTGCCCTGCAAAGGGGGTCTCTGGGCTTCTCTGTCTTATTCAAGTCCTTGCCTGCTCCCCATAATCAAAAGAAAGTAGAAGGGAGAAGAAGAGTTTTCTCTGTTCTCTCAAGAATGGCCTCCCCACCATTAATTACCTCATTAGCAGCTTGTTACAGGTGCCGCCCAGCCTCTTTTGCCGTGTGGTGCTGGCATGCGGGTTCAGGAGTTCGCCCGTGGCCAGGTCTTGAGATCTCAGCCCCCAGCATCCCTCTCCCCTCGGGATTTGGATGCTGTGCCTGGTCTCTTCAGGGGTCTGGGCTAGTGACCCCCCCCCCCGCTGCCCCCTTTTGGCTTTCAAGTTGCTTCTCCGCGTCCCAGTACAGAAACTGCGGCTTCTTCCTACACTGCGGCTCCGCTCTTCCCTGCACTCACTGCCGTTCCTGCGGATTCCTGGTAGGTGGTGCATGGGCCTGCTGGTCCTGAGCTCCAAGATCCCTTGGCTCATGCTGATCCTGCGTTGTGGATCCCTCCTCTTGGATCCTTCTCCCAGAGAGTCTCCCCCTCAGCTCCTCTCTTGTCCTGTGGTGCCCGAAGGCAACTTTCCCTAGGAAGTGTCCTCTTCATATTCCCAGGCACCGAGCCCCATTGGCTCTCTGCGGACAAGGGGGCATCTCTTCACCCTGCTGGGCCATAATCACTATCAGCTGCAAGATTTCTCAAGTAACAGGGCTTCAGTCTGGAACCCTGTTACAATCATGATAATGAAGTGCTCCTGAGAGTGGTTATGCTCTGGACTGCAAGATGGGTTAGACAAAATAACAGCAATAATGCTTATTAATCAATACAACTATTATAAGGCACCTAATGAGCAAATGGAATTACTGTATTAAAAAGACAAGTGAATATAATGCAAATAAGAGCAAATATAATATTCCATCCAGAAAAGGAATACCTCCTTGCTGAACCATGACATTTTGCACCATTGTATTAACCGCATTTTTCTGTTTCTGACATTTAAAAGCCCCTTGAACCTTCACCTGCAATTAGTTTTTCCACGTGTCAGAGAAAAATGCAGACCCCTGACATTTTCCCCCCTGCTTGCCTGAGTAATCTGTCTATTTCCAGCTGTGTGATTTCCATTTCCTCATGTCTGTGGATAAATAAAGCTACCAGAACCTCTGTGGGCTGAGGTGCAACTGTCCTTATTTCATACCATATTTGTTAAGTTGGTGATAATGCTGCCTCCCTGTATCTATGCACTCCCTCTTCTCCCTCTCATCACTTCAAGCAAAACTCAGGCTTGTTACTTCTTCCATCCAGGAAAACAAAACGAGTCAGAAGCCAGAGAAAAGGTGCAACAACAGAAATGCTGCTAACTTTAATTAAATCACACAAGTTTAATTGTAGCCCAGGGAAGAGTCTTTAAAAATAAACTCAAATATGTTTGGGTTTCTCTGCAGTAACTGCTTGATGTAAATAGTGTAAATCAGTCTCCTGTTTCTCACATTTACACTTCAAATTGGCTTCTATAAATCAACACAGAAAACTCCATTAAAAACTATTGTCCTGCCTCAGGCAAAGAAATTCTGAACAGTTTGTTCCTTTTCCATCTTCTGTGATGCAAATATTGTAGTCCCTGGGGATGTCTACACATGATATTAATGCACTGTAAGCTAAGTGTTCAGTAAAATACTGCACAGTGGGTGTGTCTACACGTGCATTTGATGTAGGAGCTGTCTCCTGGCTAGGGCTTGGACATTGCACCCTACCCTGTGGGGTTGCTTGCTGCTGGGGTGGAGACAATGTCCCCCTGTCCTGGAAGAAGCGATCTCCTGGCCCTAGCTCCCTGATTGGCTCACTGCTAGCTGGCGGGTTGGGGCAGGGGGCTGGGACCTACCCCATCTCTACAGATCTTTCCAAGCCCTGTGCCTCAATCACCCAATTGGGGCATGGCGTTGGGATCTGCCCCTGACCAGGACAGTTCCCAGCCCCTGCTCCACGATTGTAGGATGGGGACTGGAGAACCTATTCCTTGCTCAGCTCCATCTTTGCTGTTCTCATCATGGAGCGCAGGCCCAGCTGCTCTGTAGCACAAAGAGACTCTTCAAATAGATGCAGCTATCACCAATAGCTGCAACAGAAAGCTCTGCACTGTGACTCCACCCAACCTAGCGTGGCATCAACAAGCCTCTCAACAGCCAGGGTACGTCTACTGGGCACCTATACATGAGTGCAGAGGCTGCTCTGACGGGCTGGAATTCCAGCACATTGGAGCAGACTTGATTAATTGAGTCTGCTGGAGCGTGGTAATTACCACATTCCAGCAGCCTTCTGGGTCTTGTGCATCAGCATCCCTGTGCTTAAAAATGATGGTGGAAGCACTTGAACTAAAGCTTTTTCAAGTGCCCCCATCACCTTTTTTAAGTGCGGGGACACTGATACAGGAAATGCAGTGGCATTTTAATTAAAGCAGCTCTGAGAGCCACTCTAATTAAAACGCTGCCCCCTTCTGACCCTGGAGCACATATAAAAGCGCCCATTTTAGCTCGACTGTATAGGCTTTTTGGACAAAGCTCAAACCCAAGCTCTTAAGACCTTTTCACATCAGATACTTGTACATCAAAAATTCACATTCTTTCATTGCCATCTTTGCCACAACTTTGTTCAAAGATTTTTAAACCAGCGAAATAAGAGGAAATGGAAATGGCATCCTCTTGCCCAACACATATGCCTAGACACTGCTGGTTTCTTAACTCCTCACTTCTGGCAGTGCTCTGCTTACTTTTTGCCTTGCTAGGATTGAAGCAAAACAACAGTAAAAGAACAAAGTCAAATCCCACAATTCCCACTGATTCCTAAGCACCTCTCATGATTTGGCCCAGGTAACCAATTAAGGATGGGTGGTTACATTTGCCTTGTCTTTTTTTACTTTGTCCCTCACAATGCCCCTGTGTGTACAGCATATTTGAACTGTATCCCCAGCATGGATTATTGATGAAATGATCTCTAAAATAGAACCGAGTATGAGAAAAATATAAACTCTGAGCAAGGTGTACATTTTCTGCCATTCCTAATAGTAAGATCTCAAAACCAGCCTCAGTTTTTCCATAAAGTGCGATCTCGTAAAGAACAAGAAAATGAAAAATTGATGCAAACCCTACAATGTGCTCTTCAAAAGGTGTTGCCACCTGAAATCAAAGAAGAGTACCATTTTTGGAAAGTGGAAAAAGGAAAGGATCTCAAACTAGTGACTTGAAAACAAAAAAAACCCCACAGGAACACTTTCAGTAAAAATCCCAATACAATAAGCATTGATTACATCATTCTGCAAGTAAGCAGAAATCATTATCTTCAAGAGTTGTTTAAATTCTATGAAAACATTAGACATAGGCAAATGTTGTCCCATGCTTAAAAGCAAGGTAAAACTACTAATCCATATTAAATGTACCATATACTCCCACTTTCATTTCCCAAACACTGATTTTCTCAAGTTTACACATTCCAATTCAAGGGCCACAACATAATGATGCAGCAGTTACAGAAATCCTCAAACAGAGTAATTTTTTAACTGATGATATAGATGAGGTGTTATTTTTCTATATTTTCTAATCTTTCATCCTAAATCCTTTTTATTCCAGCATCAAAGGAAAAAGAAGCAAGAGAGAACCTTACAGTAATATTTACTATCTCTCCCCCTCATCCCAATAAGTCATTAGCAAACAAGTTAAAAGGTTGTGGGGGTGGGGGTAGAGGGTGGTCTTTTTTTTCAAAGCTATTCAGTCTGCTGGCTGAACATCTACAGGCCCGATCCCACCCCTTTTCAGTCACTGGGGAACTTTCTGTTAACATCAAGAGAAACTCCTAAGAATCCTTCTAGTGATTTAACTTGTCTTGCATCATCTTTACATTCACTTAAACTGGTACCAGTTTGCATGCTCATGCTCTGATTTCAGATTAAAGACTTATTCCAGTTTAACTAAATGCAGTGAGGTCCTTTCTTTACAAAATTATGGAAAAGCAAAATAAGCTCCTTTCTATCTACATATAGACAATTGTATTATTGTACCATTTTAACTTTCCCTGAAAATAACCCAGGTTAAAAATACTATATTTATTCACACATCACACAAACCTCCCCCCCTCCCAACCCCTCCAAGTCAGCCTTCCAAAATTCAGGTGCGTGTCTTAAGCAGGGAAGCTGATTTTTCTTTGCTGGAATAGAAGCAGGGAGACACTGTGCTTTAAAAGCTGCCAAAATGTCTGCTACTTCTTTCTGGATAAGTAAGCAGCAAGGACAGGGGTCAGTATTAATCCTCTCATAGCCACTACTGGCTGAGCACCATAGCTTGTGCCTGAAGCAGCAATTTTGCTGGCTAAGGGAAGTGAGCTGCTGCATACAATCTGTAGCATTTTGATGAGGATTGTAGTGGGGAAACACTTTATTTATAGGCATTTATATAAAGAACTATTTACATGACAGAAGCAAGTCTTGCTACTGCCTTGAAAAGGTCTGAGGCCTAGCCTTTTTGCTGTCAAGCCACACCAGGAAGTTCTTGCTGGCTGACCCAGACCGTCTCCTGGTATGCCACGCTTAGGTTTTACTCTATGCCACAGTTGTCCATGACTCTGGAAAAATCTTTGTTTTATATTCTGCCCTCCAAACACAAGGTGCATAACTTATTTGGGTTCATGTGGTATGTGAGAAAAATATGATAGTTTGATTCCACATGGTAAGGAAGCCTCAAGCTTGGAACTGATTATGCATAAATTTGTAATTTTAGTTTTAAAAAACCCATATTTTAGAAAGTCTTTATAAACCAGTGATTCTCAAATCAGGGTACCATAGCATGCTGGGGTGTCTTGAGATCCTTTCAAGGATGTCACAGGGTGCCACACAGTGCTAGCACAGTTAGGTTGGAAAACATGATTCACAAGATACATCCAGAGATTTCAAATGGGAAGCCATACCTGTGATCTTTCTGAGTTTTCTGCAACAGAAGAACTTCTCTATTTTTTTATTTTTATTTTTTTTGACTACAGAAAAATAAAACAGATTTGGCATTTTCCAAAGGACGCCTTGTGTCTAAAAAAGTTGAGACCCACTGCTATAAACCCTGTTGTCATGATAAACAAGAGAAGTCCCAAAGGAGATGTGGTAGAATATCAAAGTAAATTACACATACTTAAAAAAAAAAATCTGTTTATTTGCAAAACAGAACATCAAGGAAAGACCTGATTTGTGCATTTCAAAGAGTTCACAAATACTTTTGATAGAAAGCAGATAGTGCAGATCATCATTTTAACCACAACACACTTTTCATTCATTGATCTCAAGGTGCTTTACAAGAGGAGTTGACCATCACTTTTACCATTTTATAGATAGGTCAGTTGAATCAGAAGTTAAATGGCTTGTCTGAGGCCACAAAGCAATTTAGTGTTAGATTTGGAAACAGTGCCCAGGACTTCTGACTCTCCAACCATATTATGAAGCCACTAGAGAGTAGCCCACAGCTGCCCCAAAGTACTTAAGATGAGACTGAAATCCTCACTGAAACTATAAACATACTTAACGCCATCCTTTTACAAAGTACTTTTCCCTGAATATTGGGGAACTTGGGTAGTCCTGTTCCTATTCTCTAAATGGAACAGCAAGACAGGGTCTATTATTGCAGCAATTTGTATGCTGATAAACACAAAAGCCTAGATCCTCAAAGACATCATTAGGAATAGGAGTCAGGTGCCTAAATACCTGTGGGCATCTGGGCCAAAAGCCATGCTTATGTTGGGCACTGTTAATGAAGAACACAAGGCTTGGTGGGTAGCATATCCAGACCCCACAGGACTCCCTCTGTGAAAGGGGATGACAGGGTTAGTGCTATCAGCATAGGACACCCCTATAACATGTCTCCAGGCCTCCCATGTAGAAAGCACAGCTAAGACAAAGGGAACAGCTCGGGCTTCTTCATGCCCCTTGATTCCTGGCTGCCACAATAACCCAAGGTGACAGTGACCTGGTCCAGGATCAGAGAAGCTCAGAGACATTGCAAAGTCACCTCTGCATAGGCTACTCTTGAGCTGTGGCGGAAGCTCCTCAGCTCCAGATCTGGTTCTGGGGTCATGGCTTCTTTTTATCACATCGTAATATAACACAAAATTGCCAAATGCCAATTAGAATAGTATGTGTGATACCTACCGTACCTACATATATTTAGCACACCAGCTCAAAAGAGTGTCTCATTGAACTACATGGCCTGGATTTTGCAGTAGGATGCTTCTAGTTGAAGAGATAGGAACAAAATGAGAACAAAACATTTACTGGCACTGATTTTTTGTTTTATGCTCTGAAAGAAGTCGAATGCATACAAGCCTCAAAGAATTTGTATTCCTGCCTCTATCAACCATCACAAGGTTTACAGAAATGGCAAAGTATAAGAAAGCACATTAGCAGAGAGGAAACCAAAAATACAGAAACAGACAGATGCACAAGAGAATGGGTGGTAAGGTACCAAGATCCCTCTTCTTTATATTTTCCAAACACATTCACGTTGCAAAGATCCTTGGTATCTGCCACTGATGGGGAACTATGGGCTTGCAGTACCAAGCCCCATGGGTCAGCAGTTCAGCATAATTTCATTTTTGTTCTGGAGCTGGGCATTTCATTCCCATTTCTTAAGCTAGCAGACATTGAGGTCTTCCTTCCTCTGTTTCAAGAATTAAAAAGGGGAGGGGGAGAAGCTTGTGGGAAAAAAGTCTGGAATTTTCATAAGAATTATACAGGCAAACTTGATCTAAAGCATTCAATTGCCACAGATGGTATCACATCCCCTTAGTATCTGATCTTTATAAAGATCACCTTGAAATTTACAATGGACAGAGTGTTATTATGGCATATTATCAAATGATTCTTCAGAGACATAACATATAATAATTTAACAGCTGGGACATGGCTTTCCATAACCTTGCACTTTGTGCAGTCGATTCCCCCCCAGGCAGTGTGAGCATTCTCACTGGGGCTAGCATCTGTACAAGGTCAAGGCAGTAGGAGCTCCAGGCCCAGGTCGCTATTGACTGTAGAGTGCCCCACGCTGCTATCGTGGGACTTCTGCAGAACTTCTGTGTATGAAGGAATCTTCAGAAGACAAATCAACCCAATCCTTCTGTCGTTCTGCCAGTTTTTCTGCCAAGCATTTTATTAAAACAGGGTCCACTTTGGAGTCAAATTTATTGGCAAACCAATGTCCAGAATTTAGAAGCCATCTTAACTCAGCAGCTCCATAGATGCACACACTGCGAAGGTGGGTACCAGTACACGGAGGATATAAGTGGTCTTCAAGATAGTTCCATTTCACCAACCGAGTCTTGCTTTGGAGGTCTGTTATATCCTGAGCAGACCTTGAAATTTCTCCAGGAATTCCAGGTATACGTACAAGAGTGGCCCAGAAATGTTCATCTGGAGAATAAGTGTCCTTTGACCACTCAAAAAAATCTTTAACCAGAGAATTCTCAAAGGTAAATTGGATAAATGCTTGACTTAACACAAAATAGGCACTGCCTACAAAAACCTCAATATTATGAGGTGGAAGATCCTTAGAAATGTTAGTTTTTACAGGCATCTGCATGTATTCATAAGGCACTTTCTGAAGTTCATGATGATAAATAAATCGTTCCTTTTTGCTGCTACTTGGCTTTGTGGTTTCAAGCATATTTGCTCCATTGAGTTTCCTCAATTCAGAGACCAATTCAAAATTTGATCTCAAAGGAAAGTCTTGACCACACAAATTAATAACATACTTCCATGGAACTGAAGATATCATCAAGTCAGACAAACAATTAAAATCTGCTTGGAGCCTAGAAATGTGTGCGTATTCTACTGTTTCCAATTTTGATGCAATGAAAACGTTGGGGAAGCACTTAGCTAGATTGTCCATAGCAGATTTGAAATTATCAGATGACTTTTGGTCATAATGAATACAGTAAACATTTTGATGACTGTATATTGTGTGTATGAGCCTTTCAACCATTACTGCTTCTTTGTGAACAACCAAAGAATAAGCTAATGGGAAATTTTCCTCCTCAGGTGAAACAGGCTTTAGGTAGTATCCTCTTAGAGTGCGATATACCTGACAGTCACTGGTTATTGCTATAATATCTTCATCTTCTAAATCAATTATTTCTTTTTTTCTTACCTCTAAACTCCTGCCAATTTCACTGGGTTCTTGTTCGTATATAGAAGAACAGTTTATTTTATATTGGGTGCTGTTCCTGAGATAGGAATACTTGTTTCTAACATAAGATGAAGTGCTTAAAAAGTGTTCAACAAAATAAATGCCTGTGTGTGGAAATAAGAGCTTTTCAACATTCAGGAGTTTCATCAGTGCGAGGAGCCAGCCCATTAGAAACAGAACTAAGATCTTCAGCCTCGTGGGATATTTGCAGGAACACTTACGCCTCTTCATTCTGTAGGAAGACAATGGTATCATAGTATTTTCATCATGAAAGGAGGACATTAAACACAAAGCACACTGATCCAGCTACAACTTAAAAACAATCATATCAGGACAGGGTATTATAAATCCTTTAATGTTTTCGTATATTTAAACACAACTATTAGTAACAACGTAATTTGTTGCTAAATAGTTCATTCATGGGCAGATGTTAATTAAGTGCTAACTTTTGCCACCCTAATTTGTACCAAGTAATTCCTTTCTCTAAATTAGCCCAGTGAAGGCAATGACGTGTTTTGCACAGTAAGATACTATTCAGCCCAAGAAATGGTGTCAGGATCACACTGCTCATTTTCTAGCCCTCTGTCATTTCCATCTACCACTTGTGATGCATCAGTCCCTGCTACTGCAGAAGGGCAAATTTCATCTCTCTCTCTTGGCAAAGCAGACAGAGGGTATTCATTTAGCTTCTTAGCTAAAATCCCATTGAATTAAAAAGGAGCAGAATTGGATCTCTCCATTAGTTTTTCTTCAGGCCCCTCAGTTAACAGTGTATTTAAAGTATTACTTTATACTCTGTTAGCAGTATTTTAAGCATTACTAAAAATGTTCTACATTGAGAATACTGAAGGTGAGTAGGTGTTTTGAAAACTGGAGTGTGGTGCCAGAGCAGGGAAGGCATCTTGCTATAACCCCAGAGGCATACATTTGAACCCTGAGTCACTCATGCCAAAGACTGGCCCTAATCAACTCCACCGTAAATTGTTCCTGGATCATTTGAGTGTGGAGTTAACAGTACTACTGCTAGGCATGTTAATTCCCTGTATGCTTTTGACTAGAGAAACTGGCATGCCAGTTCTCTGGGTTGTTAGAGGGAAAATAATGTCCGACTTACTTTAAAAATCAGACAAACACTCTCATTACTTGTAGGCTGACCCATGCTGGTGTTACCAGAGAGAAGGAGAAGGGAAGGAGTATCCCCTCCCATTACATCCTATTCAGGGGTCAGCCAAACCTGAAGTTCCTAAGTATAAAAGCAGCTCCTGGCTGGTACTGCTAACTGCTTCAAAATGAGTGGTGTTAAGATGGGGCAATGGACTTGCCAACTATAGAGGGAACGCAGTGCATAGCATACTCCTTTGAAGAGATATAGTAGTAGGCAATACTGTGCCTTTCCTATTTCCTCCATCCCTCACTGGATGATGCAGTTCTGGCCTCTTGCTGCAGAGACACAGTTGAAGTCTCTGTTGTGCAATACTGTATTCAATATCAGCTCTCCATAACAGCTTCCAAACTGGAGCTTTACTGCAATGAAAGAAAAGCATAATGATCCTTTTTTCCATGTGTCTCTGCTTTTATCAGCAGGGTGTGAAGAACATCATGGCTATTACTGGATCAAAATGAGAGCAAACCCTGCATCCAGGTGCAGCTTTAGTTAGAACAGTATTTTTCCCCTTAATGGAACTACTCATGAATAGAACAGCCTTCAACATACTCTTTCTGAAAGGAGGTTTCTTTAGTAGTGTGTGGCTGTGTGTTTAGCAGCAAAGGAAAAACTGGGCAGCTTTGCTAGCTTACGTTTGTGTGTCTTATTGAGACTGAAACTTTGAAAATGCAGTCAGCAAAGGATACACATGCAAACATCAGGGGCCACACCTTTGGCAACTGTACAGAAGAAGTATTATCCGGTTCACATTTTGGGAGACTGCTGTAAGATCAGGACAGGACTAGATTTGGAACAAGCTGACAGATGCAATATAACTTCACAGTCATCTGGAATGAAATCTGATGATTCTTCTGAATACGCTGTTTGGCTTCTGGAGAAAGACAGCCACTGTAGCTGTCTCTATACTGCCTATTCCCAGCCCTCCTTCAGTTAGGAGTCAGTTAGAGGATGGAGGCTGGGAAACAGAGTCATATAAACTGGGCTGGAAGGAAAGTCAGGGGGGTCATATAGTCCAACACTGCTCAAAGCAGGAGCATCCCTATCTAAAGCACCCCAATCAATTTTGTCCAGCCATTGCTTTAAAATGTCCAATGATGGAGATTCCACAAGTTAAGTTAGTGGTGCTCAACCTTTTGGCCCCATGGGCAAGAAGAATGGTATGGGACCAGCTCGTGAGCCAGATCAGATACCATTCACTGGGATCAGGCCCTGAGGCCCCACAATACCCTGACTGTCAGGATCAGGCCCTGGAGCCCTGCACCACACCCACCTGGTCCTGCACACTGGGATTGGGCCCTGCACTGCCCTGCATGCTCCGTCTAGTGCAGAGCCATAGCTTGTGGGGCTCCCCACAGATCCATGGGAAGCCCCACAGGCCAGATGGCAAGGCACTGGGGCCTGGATCTGGCCTGCAGGCTATGGGTTGAGCACCCCTGCTCCAGGTTAACTTGCCATGTCTTGCATGGCAACACTCCTGGTAAAACATCACAGTATGCTATTGCTATTATGTTTTTGTTTGTTTTTATCCAACAACATCACACAGATGACCCATAATCAGCTTATGGTCACTATAACCCCCACATCCTTTTTTGCAGTACACAGTCTAGCAAGTCATTACAATTTGTATTTGTGTACTTGTTTCATCCTAAGTGCAGTATTTGGCATCTGTCCTTACTGGATTTCATCCTATTTATTTTAAGCTTTTTTTGAATCCTGATCCTATCCTCCAAAGTCTTTCCTTATATGTCTCAACCCTGACCATGCCTTAAAAACAAATGTTTGGGTAATACCATCTCCCAGACACTGAGCTATTGACTATTGTTCGAGTATAATTAGCCAACCAGTTATACACTGGTTTTCTGTCATTCACAGAGCCCATCACCTTGTCAAACAATGAAATCAGGTTGGTGTGGACCAAATCTACAGGTTCTGCTACACACCTATCACCTCAATCAAAGCTGTATTCAAAGACATCATAAGCATCATAAAAGGTCCATATTAGGGTTGGCACTAACAATGTCTACAAATATTGAAGCACACTCAGCCATTAAACAAGAAATTATTGCCCAACTGTATGCCGATAGCGATTGCCAAGTACTATGACTTCAAGAAACACACTGAGGGACAAACGATAACTACCCCCAGATATCAGGGATGCAGTTTGCCATTTAGAGACCGCATGAACAATATGGCAGTGAAATCTTCGTTAAACCTCACCTTATCATCAACACAACAGTTATGACTGATGATAATACTGATAAGATATAATACCTGTGGAATTTATATCATATTGGTCTACAAACCACTGAAAAAACCTTTAACTAGACAAGTCCATCAAACCTTAGCCATCATAAAAATCACCTGTGATTTTAATAGCCATAGTGTCAATGGGGATACAATATAACCAGTGAAGATGGGGAACGGGTTGAAGCATGGGCAGAGGTATATCAATTGAGCCTCATGCATGATCCAATGCTTCCCAATTATTTTAATTGAAGACACTGAAAAAGGAGCTACCAAATAAACAACACACCATTCAAATCAAGAGAAAAGACAACAAGGAGGTTCATCGCTTTGGGACACATCTTACCACAGCTGAATTAGCAACTGCAATAAATACTCTTAAAGCAAAGCTGCTGGCTTTGACTATATTTGTACAGAATAAATAAAATGTTTCCGATCACGGACAAGGGTCCAACAGGGTCAGCAAGCATATATTTTAGCACTCCTAAAATTGGTGAAAGATCCCTCAGATCCAAAGAACGTCAAACCTACATCTTTACTATTTCATCTTTTCAAACTCTATGTATGCCTTATCTTAAGTCATCTGCCTCTGGTTGTTGAAGAACACTTAATCCCCAAGCAAGCTGGTTTTCACCCAGGAAAATCATGCAGTAGTCTAGTATTACACATCCTGAAGCACACTGAAAATTACTCCAAAAAAGGAATGGTCACTAGTGCGGTATTCATAGACCTGTCAGCAGCTTACAACACTTTCCAGCACTGGAGGTTGCTTGCAAAACTATATATTTATAATAGTTGGTAATCTTTTGTCATAACATGATTCTTGCTAGAAAACTGAAGTTGAATCATGCAAGAAGTGGAGCCAATGGTGAAAACAAAGGAATAGCCTACCTGAAGGGAGTGTACTTACACCCATGCCATTTGACATCTACACCAATGATCAATCAATTCACCCATGCATGAGAAGTTTTATTTATGCAGATGATTTGTGTACCCCCACCCAAATTAAGCATCAGTGCTCAATGGGTTGTCGGACTATTATACCTAAGATCAACTACATGTCAACCCAAATAAAACACAAGTTAGTCTCCTCCACCTTCAGAGCTAAGATATTAATAAGCAACTCAACTCAATGTGGAATGGAATAACTTTGCCAACTGCCCAAACCCTATCTATTTGGGAGTGACACTAGACCCAAATGCTCTTGTATGAACTACATGTAGGAGAGATGAAGTTTACAGTTCATTCCCAGAATAACATATTAAAGAAGCTCATCAACTCTAAATGGGAGGCCAACCCAACAACATTATAAACTACTGTGTTTTCACTTTGTTATTCAGCAGTTGAACACACATGCCTAGTTTGGGAAAAATTGGTGCATACAAAGAAGCTAGACACTGCTAGACAAGAGTTGCAGGTGCATTTCTGGATGTGTTAAACCAGCAAATGTCAATAATCTCTATCTACTTGCCAGAATTTTCCCACCAGACATCAGGTGAGCAGTAGCAAGCAAAACAGAACAGCAGACTGAAGGCAAGATGCACTCACTACATGGCCACACTGAAGCTCCTAAGAAACTAAAATCATAGAAATTTCCTCTCTCCTATGTAGTCACTGGATAAAAAGCCAACAGCCCCATGAATAAAAAGGTAGTAATCATGACTAGGAAGGATGACCCAGGAGGGAGTTAGGAAAACTACCAAATCCCTGCCTGCACAAACCTTGATTGGCCAACATGGAAAAGCTTGAACCACCTCCAAACAGGGGTCAGTAACACTAAAGTTAACATGCAACTGTGGGGATACTTCAACAATGTGAAGTCCATGTGTGAATGTGATGGAAACTTTCAGACTACAGAACATCTGCTCACCTGCTGATGTATAAGGGAACCATGCACCAATGAGGACCTCAATAAGCCTATTTCTGGACCCAAATTTGAACATGGCAACAGAATATGAGAAGAAGAATCAGGTTAGCTAAACATAACTATATTGGCTGTTACTTGCCACCCTTTAATCCTCTATGTCAGTGGTATTCAACCTTTCTGGCATGCACCAGATGACTGGGGCATAGCCAGTCCATGGGATGGATCCAGTGTTGGGGGCCAAGTCCGTGGGCTACATCCAGTGTACAGACTGACCCCACATGCAAGATCCAACCCTACCTACTGGGTCTGGTTGTGGACCACCCCCACACGCCACCCCAATCCAGCATATAGGGACATGTCATCCAGCCTGTGGGGCTCTCCATAGGTCCAGAAATTTGGCAACTGGGAAGCAGTGACAATGTTAATATTTACAGGTGCACTGATACATTGGTCCAATATCAGATCAGCACCAATATAAAGAAAATTGACTATATTGGAAATCGGCTTTTTTTGCCTGATGTGGCCAATAAATGCCTTATGCATTCATGCAGCCACAGCATGCACAGAGCTAGGAGCACAGCCTGGCAGCTTGGAGAGCTGCGTCCAGCTGGTAAGTTGGAAAATCTGTTGTGGTGGAAGGGGAGGGGGAAGGGAAGGGAAGGGGCATGGGGGTGCAAATCAAGGCCCGTGGTGAGGTAAGGAATGGAGCTGGGGCAGGGTGGGGCACAGGACAGAGCTGTGGCTCATTGGCGGGGGTGGGGGGAGACGGCCCCCAGCATTGCATGCACCTTGGGAGGACATGGGGGTCATGTGTCCCCAGATCTGCACAGGTCAGGGTGGGTGCTGCTGCAGGCTAGGGCCAGGGCTGCACCAGGCTCTTGCCAGCAGGGGCTGGGCCAGGCACTGGGTGCACTGGGAGGGGGCTACAGGGTCTGCAGCTACCCCGAAATTCACTGTAGCCTCCCCAAGCCCCATCCCAGTGCCACTGCCACCCACCCCAAGCGCAGACCAGTCCAGCCCAGCCCCTGGCCCCAGCCCACTGCGGCAGCCCACCCCATCCAACGTGCAGATCCAGGGGGGGCACATGCCCCCTCCCTCAGGGTATGCGTAGCAGTGGGAACCACACCCCATACCCCCAGGATGGCTCATCCCACGCCTTTCCCCCTGCCCCTGGCTGGGCAGCACCTGCCCTAGCCCCTGCCTCACTCCCTCTCTCACAGCAGGGGCCTAGATCTGCTCCCCTCCCCTCCTCCAATGTCCCCTCCAACACAGACTAACCAGCCAGAAGCTGTCAGGTTGCATATCAGAAATAGGATCTGTATCAGCCAATACCTCAAAAATTGGCTATTGGTATCAGCCCAGAAAATCTCTATTGGTGCACCCCCTATTCACAAGGCTTACACAGCCATGGCAATTAACACTGCCACTGCTTCCCTGATGCCAAATTTCTGGATTCATGGGAAGCCCCACAGGCCAGGTGACTCAGCTCCACAAGTCAGATCCAACCCATGGACCTAACTTTGAGTACCACTGCTCTAGGTGCTTAGAAATGGAATCCTTGCTGATTATGGAAAATAATCTTTTGGACTGACCACCTGTAATAACCTGGGCACTCCTTGATCTTTTGTTTTAAGAATGACCACTATATTGGCCCTTCTTCTTGTCATCTGGGATCTCACATGACTTCCATGAATTCTCAAAGATAATAGCTAATGAGCGGGCAATTTCTTCAGCCAATTCTTTGCATAGTCTAGGACGAATCTCATTCACACCTGCGAATTTGAAAACATCCAGTTTGTCTAAGTAATCTCAAACTTGTTCCTCCCCTACTCCAAGCTGATAATCTCCTCTCCTCTCCTTGCTGTACCTGTGCTTATCATCTAACCATCTACCTTTTCTTGTGAACACTTAAAAAAAAAATTGAGTGCTTCAACACTATCTGCTTTAGATTGCCTTCCCCATTCAGGAAGGGACCTATACTTTCCTTGGTCTTCCTCTTATTTCTAACATACTTATAGAATGCTCCTACACTCATGTTAAGTAACATGGCTAAGTCTTCATTTTTCATGAGATTCATTTTTAAGTGTCATATCAGTCTCACAGGGCTTCCTTGGTTGCATTCTCCAAGCATGCTGCACTTGCTTAAGTCAAAAGAATCCTGTGAACCTCAACTGATAAATGGTTCCAAGAGCACGAGTAACACAAGTAGAGCAGAGGGGGAAGCCTGGCCAGACTTATTTGCAAGATTTAGTCCTTGCTAAGAATTGACAGCCTTTTTTTCTTTGACTTCATGAACAAGCTCAAGATTTATTAATAAAAAAAACAGAGAAACCAGAACTCTCTGTCTCCAGTGGCTCTGTTAAGCAAAGCCAAGACTTGCTTTACCTTGTGTTCAAGCTCCCCTCCACACAAAGTCTAAGACAAAGCTTTTCTTTTGCCCACCAAGTTCCTTCCTTTGTCCAACCTGCTTCAGGACAGAAGACTTCCTAGAGAAAATGCTGCAGATCCATTCCTCCTTAACAGGAAATAAGAGGGCCTGTCACACAGTATGACATGGTTCCTGCTACCCTAACCTAGCCCATCTACCTGCCCAAGGGCCAATACACTCACTCCTCAAAAGGAGCCTCAATCCAAGACCTGTACATCTGACCCAAGATTTTCCTAGATGCTCAGAAACAATGAGCAACTAGTGCTTCTCTCAAGTGAACTAACCAATGCCTTTTCTCACACGAGCAATCTTTGCTTTCCTTCTTTGCTTCCTCCTTCAAATATGCAATAGCATGAAGGATGATGAGGAAACTCACTCAAAATCTTTGGTTGTAGCCAATCATCTTCAAACAGCAAATCTCCTGTTCCCAAGCAAACTAATAGACTACCTAGGGATATGCCAATGCCATGCTCATCCAATTTATGCTAATATCCCAGATGTAACCATCTGAATTCATGCCAGTAGACAGGAGAGAAATCATTTTAATGGCACTGATGGTGAATCTCCTGCTGTAAACAGATAATGGGGAGACATCCAGTCACATCCTCCTGAATGTGTCTGTAATATTCAGTACAGATGACATCAACACAGAACTGGATCCAGGTGGCAGGATCCAAGGTTATATGCTTAAGTGATTTAAGTCCTTCATGGGGGAGGGGGTGGCAAGGGAAGAGAGACATCCAAGAATAGTAACGGGAAACTCTGCCTCTACCACTCAACCCTGCTCTTATAGAGTCCCTCAGGACCAATTCTTTCTCCAGTCCTGTGCCACATCTAAATGTAGCCTCTAGGTAAACCTGGAAAATGATATGGACTCAATTGTCAGCAACAGTGTTTCACTTGTGGTAGGTTAGGGTGTTATGTCTTGTGGATTTGTCAGGGTTAACTGTGTAGTTTTGCTAATAGGTTAGACAATAGATTTTTATAGGATGGTTTGGATGGGAATGATTCTGCCTCATACAGAAAGTTAAGACTAGATGGCCTCTGGAGGTCCCTTCCAGCCCTACTTCTCTATGATCTATGAACACACAGATATCACACAGTTCTAGTGATCCTTCTCCTAAGACTGCCACCAAGGTGATTTGGTGTGGCACATGCAAAGATGTTAGGTCCAAAGGAGGTTATGCCTGAAGGCAGAGAAAAGCACTTTGAAGAACTTGCAGCCAAGACGAAATCTCCGTTGAATGATGGTATGCACTCACAACAGGTCAACTCAGTATGTAGGGCCACTACACTCACATGAGTAGCTAATCATTCCCAGATAATGATTTATACCACTTTGGCTAGAAGAAACTATATCATCTACCAAGGTGGTACAATGGCCTCTGTTATACATGCCTTTGTCTTCTCATGTGGACTACAGGAGTGCTATGTGTCTGAGCTTGACATCATCTACCCTTTAAGAAACTCCAGCTAGAACAGAGCATTGCAGTACATCAAAACAACAGTAAATCAAACCTTTTCCCTGCTCTCTTGGCTTCCTATAGAACTCTTTGGTCCAAGCCCTCATGCCTCATTCTCAAGGCACTCAATGGCCCAGGCACAACATGTCTGTAAGATAAAGCTTTTAGCCAAACACTATGGTCAACATTTTGATTCCTCAAGCATGATAGAGCTCTCTGCCTCAGAAGTAAATCTTGTCTCTGCAGGGGACAGGGCTTCCTTAAGGATGGTAAAATGAATTTCCACAGGGCATAAGGACCATCACCACCTTCCGCTCCAAGTAGAAGGGGTATTTCTATTACTGCCTGCCTTTCATAAACAGCAATATGCACATCTAAAATATATAATCCAACTGAAACACAACACTCCATTGTCCCCAAAAGTCTCTCTGTGGCAAGAGGATGAGAGAGAGTGAACCACATATGACAGATGTCAGTTATGTCACTTACTGGGAACTGCTCAGACATTACAGTAATTTAGGCTGTTAAAAACCTATGAAGAGTAGAAATTCTCCATCTGTTTATCTAATCCAAACTCTGGCTGCTATTCAAAAACTTATTCTAGATGTTTACATTTTTCCTCTAGTTGAGATCAATTTCCCATAGATGCTATTGTGTGTGCAGGGCCAAAGTTTCTTTTTCTTATGTAGTATTCCTATAGGAGGAAGAGAGGAAAGACATTACTGTCCTGCCTGCTTAATGAAGACTCGGTTGTTTGGGTCCTGCAAAGTATACCTGCAAAATGAGAGTCTCCAAGGGCTCTCTAGAGGCTTATTGCATCTTGTAACCCTCACTATTCTTCACAGGCTGTTCAACTTGTAAATTAAGGTTGTCTAAGTTAGAGAGGAGACTTGCTAACAGTAGGCAAAATAATGCCTGGTTCTGAAAATATAAACTGGGTGTTCCTATTTGCCTTTCCCCACAATACAAAAACAAGTTTCATTCAAAGAAACTGATTAGCCTCAACTATCAGATTGCCTAAGGGAAACACTTCTTACACAAGACTGTCTCATAAGGTATCACAGAGGCCAGGCGTTCAAGATTCAAAAAACGATTAGACGTTTACCTAGGTAATGACATCTACCTGACTCACCAGGACTATTTTACTAAGCTAAAGATTAACAAAACAATAAAGTGTTGAAACCCCACTGAGAGATACAATGTCTCTCACCCAGAGTACTAACTTACTGGCCAGTCAAAACAAAGAAAAAGCACAGCACAATGTCAACAGAAATCTGTCCTTCGGATTCTCTTGGAGAAGAGTGCTAAATAAAAGCATAAACAAAACAAAAACTCACCTGAATCACAGTTCTTCAAATATAGCACAATGTGCCCAGTTCAGCCAGATGCACAAACTTCTCCAAATATGTTTTTGTGGTGGTCACACAGGTTACATCAGTCAGGGAAATGATCCTCCATGACCTTTCAAAGAGATTCTCTGCACTCTAATCTCTCCCTTTCTGCTCAGAGTCAGTATCAGAGCATGATCCTCCCTCCTCTTTCCACCATGGAAGACCCTTCGTTGATCCAGGGCCCTGCTGCTGGAAGGAGTTTAGAGAGGGAAGGCCACAGAAATTCATCATCCCTTTTAGCAACCTGAGCCTACAGTCATTTTTCCTATGGCTGCCCTCCTTGCTGGCAAACCACTACCTTCTGACCCTTTCCTTTAAATGAGGCTTTAAATGAAATTGTGTGTGTAACAATGGGTAAGATTTTTAAAGGTCAAGAACCAGAAAGAGGGCATTTCCCTATTATCCAGCAGGGAGGCATAGTTCCTTTGTGTAGATTCCTCCCAGGTCTATACAGATCTCACCTGATCCACACATCCTAGGGGACAGCCCCACGCCTTCTTCTAAGAGGTGCTCAGCACTAGCTCTTGACAGACCTAGTTGACTTCTCTCCTTCCACATCTGAAGAGTGTGAATAATTATGTTAATAGCTGTGTTTACATTTTTGCTTCCTCGAGTTCCCATTTGCAAGAGCTACCAGACTTACTGACATCATAGTACAAATTCTATAGAATAACCAAATTCAGGGCAATGTTTTGTATGACACATGCATATCTGCATCTTGTCAGAGCTGTCTAAAGGCCAGGGTGTCCAATTTGTGGCTCTCAAGGAACTAAACCATAGCTCTTGGAGAAGACTGTGTTTCTCTGAAAATGTGAAATGAGAAAAATGTGTAGTTGTCTAAAAATTCACAGGTGTTCCCAGAGTTGCTGTAATTTCTAAATGGAAGTGATTGATTCAATCCTGGACCCCAACATTCCCTGGTGCCTTGAAATGTTTCCCCTGAAGCAAGGATATCACTAGGATGTAGTAGGGCTCTAATCAGTTATTGTCCTTCCTGTGCTGCTCCTGAGTGAAAAGACTGGCACAAGGAAGATTTTCCCAAGTATAGGCAGAGGTTTCTTGACCTCTTTGAGAGGCTATGTTCTGACACCAGGCTGCAAAGATTGGACACCAATGAAATAAAGAATATTTATATGGAAAAGTGAGGGCTTTCACTTTTCAGGCCATGAACAGTGTTTGAGGTCCTTCCAAATACAAATTAAGAAAAGCTGATAAGCACTAGGAGGAGGGGAGCCAAATTATGCAACTGGGTTTCACAGGTTTAACTGAAATTGAATGCAGCATGTCTAACTGAAAGCTATGAAGTCCAAGAGTTCATCTGCAGCTCACAGACATGAACTGCAGTCATTCTGTCTGACAGCAAATCTTAAGAATGCAGAGCCAATGGTTTGGAAAAAAAAAGTCAAAATAAATATAGGATGTAGGTAGCCCTGGAAAGAGTTAGACAGGAAGAGACAGGCATACTGCTAACATCAGGTACAGTCCATTCAGGGAAAACCTACAGCCAATATCTTGACTTCTGGAGGCTAATGAAGGTCCAGCTCCCAGAGTAACTGTTTTTTTCCATACACTAGCAATTCTGAAAAAACTGAAAGAAAACTTTGGTACAGGTCACATGGAACAAAACCTTTCATGTTATACTCATGCTTTTTTAAAGGATATTTTTATTTCTATAAAACCAAAGGAAACTGCCAAATAACTCATGAGTAGAAAATAATGTTTTTTAAAAGTGTCCAAACCAACTGTTCTAGATGTGTGTGTTTTAACAAAACAATTTGGGAAGCCCAAAATGAATTTGAGAAAAAAATATAGTGTTACTGAATGTTTCAGTGTTCAGGTGGAAACATTTTGCCAAGTTTGCCATTTTATACTTTTTTTTTTTTTTTTTTTTTTTAAAGGGTG
>NW_017729024.1:127735927-127745300 GCF_001723915.1 Gavialis gangeticus
TTTTTTTTTTTTAAACAGTGAGAGTTCGAACTCAGATGTCTTGATCAAAATCCAGATGAACAATTTCTGCTTAAAATTCCCTCTGCCATTTTAATTGGATACACCATTTTTATCACATTCATCCTAAATCATGGCCTACTTCTGCTGTACATTGCAACTCTTCTGCATTATATTTTATATTCCTGTAATAGCCAATGTTGGGTAAGAACTGATCCAAACAAAGCTGAACCAACCTATATAAAATTAAAAGTTTTCTCTCATTTGACAGGGGAAAACAAAAGCAAGGGAAGCCAGCTTTTAACTAACAT
Organism: Gavialis gangeticus; assembly: GCF_001723915.1. Taxonomy (NCBI): domain Eukaryota; kingdom Metazoa; phylum Chordata; order Crocodylia; family Gavialidae; genus Gavialis; species Gavialis gangeticus. The sequence continues at coordinate 127,736,236 of NW_017729024.1, forward strand.
AATGTCTACATACATAGTTAATTGGTTTAACTACATCAGTGAAACACTGGACCATTAACCTGCTGCTCCTGGTATACACTTGGTATACAGAAGTCATGGTTGAGACTCAAGCTTGAAATTCTTGAGGCTGTATAAAGATCAGGGAATTCAGAGGACTCAACACTGTAAGCGTCTTGCAGCACTACTCAAAAACAGAAGGGCTTTGCATCAATGACACAGCAGCTATCACAGCTCCACTCAGGGCTGTGCTACTAGAAAGAGTTAAATTGAGCTTCAAAAGAAACTAGAAGAGTTTATGGATTTAAATAACTAAAGGAGAAGAGCAAATACTAGCTATTGGCTTGAGATGTGATGAGTTACTGTTTGAAGACTTGGACATAGTCATGATTTCATTTTACTGAAATCAGTGACTTACTTATGGAAAGTTTGGGTTGCTGAGAAAGCAATGTTTTACTACTGCCCTAACACTATGACTACTACTGCCCTGTACTCTGCAAATATACAAAATAACTGCAAACCCCAGGCTGCTTGTGAAACTCAGAGGTGTGCCAGTGACCTTGTCACACACCAACAGACTGTAGCTATCTTCACTTTATACAAAAACATGCTACTGCCTCCCACCTCTTCTTGGGCTTAATGCTTATTCTTACCTGCTTCCCACACAAGCAAGCACTTCCTCCTGATTCCAGAGATAGCAATGGGGAGAAGTAGGTCATATTGGCCGGAGGAGGAAGTGATGGTGATTGTTCTCAGCTGGAAAACAGTGTATCAACTACAAATTTGTTCCTTCCCTGGATTAGTGAGCCATTCCTTTCAGAAGACTTCCCTTCTCCTTGGCAGAGAATTCATATTCAAAACTATAGAAAAAAAGTCAGTTTCCCCAAATGGGAAATGGCTAGTTTCTGAAGTGTTGATTTAAAGTAAGAGCAAAACTATTCAATCTAATTTTTTAAGTAACCAGCTTTTTTGACATTTGGGTTGTACATTCAGGATGTTTAGTCATTGTACCCAAAAGCCCACAAAGAGACAGTAACCAGAGAAAACACTTAGTGAAAGTCCAGGCAGGTTTGTTCTGATCCTGCTTGCTAACTTCTAGGGGGGGGCGTTGTTCACATCACATGGATTAGGAACAGCCCGTGCAAAAGGAAAGGAGGCCCAGGCACAGAATATTGGGAGCACATGGGATCAGTGTTGAGGTGCAATGGTACAGCAATGTAGGGAAGCTTGCAAAGCAACAGTCTGCAATATAAATGGAGCTAGATAATATAACCCTAATTTGTAAGAACAACATGACATATACACACACACTAATGCTCTAACAATTGTTTTCTTGCCTTCCATCCTGCACAAACCAGAACTTGAATTCAGAGGGTGTAGAATGAAAAAAGCAAAATCCAGGAACTACCTCCTTCATGTACAATCTACATTACTTCTGGTTTACTGCATGTTTGTTACCAGCAGTGCGGAAGTCTCATTGCACTTGGCAGCTGTGCATATGGATGATGTAACTGTTTTTTTGGTGCCATGCCAGATTGACAGCTGGTTGCTGTAACTCCTATTTGAAATCCTCTCTATCCACACATCCAGAGTTGTATTTTATTCAGAGTGGTTATTCTGGCCAGCAGGGAGCAGCTTGGACTGCTGGCTACTGCAGAAGCTTTAACTCTTGGAAAACCTGAGCCACTGGTAATGCCAAAGTCTCCCCGCTCTGCTGTACGGGAAATGCATGTGTCTCTCTTTTATGATATGAATGTGGTGCCATGCAGCTTTAACTTTGCCTTTGAAAAGTCAATGAATACATGAGACCCAACTGCCATGTCCATTGGGAAAGAAGGAGAAATTGACTGTATGGGTTTTGTCTCAAAAGAAAGAACTGCCCCCTGCCATCACATCATTTTTCCTCCCATCTAGAACCCCTTCTGTGAATGAACTGGAAGAACCGGTGTGATACGAGTCAGCTGCCCCTTTTTCTGTGAAGAGATAGGGTCAGAAGTTGAGGAAAAAAGTAAAGACAGTGGAATTGAATCTAACTGCAGCAATGACAATGGCAACAATTTGTTTAGAAAACGCCTAGCACACTTTGCTACTATTACAATCAAATTATATAATGCAAATCTATTTATCTTTTAAAATGTAAACAACTATGCCTAATCCCCCCAGGAAAAGAAAAGTACCTTTCTTACTTTTTTTCCCTGTTTAACCTTGAGTTGCTCAGTACAAACTTACTCCCCAAACAGTGCAAACTTGGTCAACTTGTTTCCATTAACAACACTTCAGGATTGTTTTTTTTTCTTTCTGCTCCATGTAAGTCAAGCTATTTGATAGGACTTTGGGGGATGAGAATATGTTCATAGGAAGGACTGGAGAGAGGGAGTTGGTGATGTGGTTTTCCATTTTTCTCTTTAATTGGTTGATGGAGGGAACTGAGAGAAGCTCTTATCTCTACTTGATAATGCAATGCTGCTGCTGGTGGAGTCAATTTATTTGCAAGTTAATATTTGCTGCAGCTGGGTTGGTATTGTCATTGAAAGTTTAATGTAATAGTTCCATAGGAGTATTATTAATGGTGCTAAATCTAAATCAATAATTACTGTATTTACTTGCATCTAAGACAAGATTTTTCCCCAAAGCACCGTGGAAGAAAAAAACCCTTATCTTTGATTCAAGTACTTCCGGTGTTGGCCCTGGCCTTGGAGCCATAGCTGGAGCTGAGCCACCACTAGGTCCAAGCCAGGTTGACTCCTGAAGTGGGGGAGGGAGCTTACAGCAGGGGAAGCACATGGGAAACTGTGCGGTAGGGATGGGCATTGAATGGGGGAGACCATGCAACCTGCCCTCTGTCCTACTGCCTGCCCTCCCTACAGCCACTAGCCCACTGCATGCCACCCCCAATTAACTTCAGCTCCTGCTGTGGTCCTAACTGACTTGGTCCAGCACTGCCAGTGCTCCTTCTGCCCGAATGACTTAGTCTATAAGATGCAAGCTCGTCCTGGTTTCTGCCTGACTTCAGACTAGCAGAGCTAACTACCTCTGTCTCTGTCACCAAAGATAGATAGTACAATATCTGACTTGCAATGCACATATTTATTTGCCTTTTCCAACATGTGCCCATAGTTAACAGTTATACTTGTCTATATGTTCTTTAAAACTTGCAGACTGCTCTTTTCCAGCCATCTTACATACTTAAATGGCTTAAATTTCTACGCTCCTGACAATTTTAATGTTTTTATCTGCATAGCACCCCAGTAAAATAGGCAGGCAGTTTTATTCCCATTTTTAGATGGAGGAACTGGAGCACAAAGAAACTTAAGTGACTTGTGCAAAATCAGTCAGGAAGTCTGTGGGAATGACTTTAGGTCTTCTGTGGCTACATACTAACCACTGGGCATCTAAGTTCTCCAGCAAATTCAAGGAGCCCTGACTACCTGTTTGATCAGTAGGTGCAATGCCCAAGATTCTGCAGGCAATCCTTTTCCCTTTGTCCATCCTAAACCACTATGTTGTGCAAGGTGGGGGGTTCAGAACCCAGTAGGAGCAGGCAAATATGTCGAAGCCCTAACGATAAGTGAAAAGCTAGTTAATGGGCAAAATTATCCACTCTCGTTGATTAAAAAATTAAGTATCTAAATCCATATTTGGACTCTTAATGAAACATGATCTGGCTTTCAAGCACCTCTGTCTTCTGTTGGCTTTGTCAAGAAATGGTAAAGTCATGGACAATGATTGGTAATTGGACCCCAAGCAAGACTTAAGTGAAGGAGTCAAGTATGAGATACCAGGCTAGTGCTCAGTACCAGAGGTTAGTAAAAATAGGATGCCTTGCCAAGGCTAATGAACCAGAGATGAGAAGCCAGAAAGCAAGTTAGAGTCAGAAGCCAGACCCAGGGAGCCTGGAGACAACCCAGACTCAGGAGCCAACAATCAGGGCAAGTGTGGGGAAACACGCTGATACATAGGATGGAAGCACATTGTGTTATGCAGTAGAGATCAGCTGCTAGGACAGTTGCTTAAGTGAGGAGCCAGAGCCAATCAGGGTGGCTGCACAGTAGCCAGCTGGAACTCAGCTGGGTCAGCTAGCTTGTTCAGAGGCGGCACTGGGACTTAACCTTGCAGAATTCAAAACATCACAAAAGGTGTGAATCAAACCAATGTGGCAAGGTTAGTACATAAATCTGATACATGAATAAATGTAGTCAAAACTAACTATCTGCAGAGGGCATCAGAAAGAGAGGATGAAAGTTTTCTGCTAAGCGGAATGGGAAGCAGGGAAGCCTTGCACTGCACTTCATCAAAGCTGCAGTGAGTTTACTGTCAACATAAAGCACCTCACATTATTATTGCCTGACTTCAGACTAATACAACTAAACACAGCTCTGCACATTACTACTGCATTCCTTATGGACTTCTTGTCTGAACTATAGCTGAGGATGAGATCCCTTAAGTCAATTAATCCTCATGCATTAGAATCCTCACCACTCTAGGCTCTAATTGTTGGAACAGTAGCATCGCTTATGCATCTAGACCTACCTTTGGGAATTTGTCTTATCTTCTTTCCTCTGCAATGTGCTCTAGAATGTTTTGCTGGAGAAATGTCACAAAACTGTAATGGACTGACTGGTTGCGTAAGGGCAGTTCTTCTCCATCCCCTTGGTGCCCAAAATGCAGAGTTCCAAGAAAAAGTATCTACTTTAACTATGTTTCAATGGAGTATGAAAGCATGCATATGTGAAGAGCAGAGGGAACATTCCTGCCTGCAATGATGAAAAAAAGGATTAAAGATATTAATTAAAAAGTAAAGTAGATCTGGAAGTTTTGAGCAATAAGCCTATCTCCTTATTCTATTGACTTATATTTTGTTTGTAATTTAAATAGCTTTGTTTCAGGATTTCAGTGTAGAAAATCCTCTGCTATCCAATCTTGGCACAAGTAGTGTGAAATTGCCTGCTCCCTTTAACTAGTAGCATCTTCTAAGTTAGTGAGGGACAACTTTAGTTGGCAGGTGTGCCACAAATTAAGCCCCATGGCTTCCTCAAGTGCCACTCAGAACCCCTGTCCTTGCCTGATCTGCTGCTCTGCTTTCTGCTCCCTTCCTTGTGCTTCCCACCCAATCTGCAGTTGTGCTCCCTGTCCATTCTGCTGTTGCAATGCCTGCCTTTCCCTGATTTGCTGTGTGCCACAAAAACAAGTGGCACAAGAAGCCTCTGTACATGAGTTAATCACCCCTGTTCTAAGTAATTACAATGACCTAATTTTGACATCTACCCAGATTTTCTCCTGCTACAAGGAAAATGTTCAAAAAGAACATTTGGAATCTGAAAAATTATCTGAGCCTTATTGTTCAAATATGCTGTGTGATACTTAGCACAATAAGCTGGCTCATGATATGCAGTGTCACTCATTTTCTTGTTACCTTCCATAATCTATAACCATATCTACTCCTGGTGTTACTGAACTGGTGCACCACAATGTAGCAAACTTGAAAAACAACACTGGGCCCAAATCCCTTTTCAAACACACATGTATAAAGCAGAGTAATTCACTTGCATGAAGTTCCACCAGTATGAAGTTTAAGTCAGAAGAAAACTTGGCCTGTTTTACTTCAAATCAGTCCCTAGTACAAGCTGAGGCAGATTCTGCTCAGCTGTGCAGTTTTTAACATGTGGATTTTTATGTAAAAATGAAAACATTTCAACCTCAGATGTACTGGCATGCCTAGTAAGGTAGTGAAGCTTCTGCAAAGCCATACAAGATACAGTATATCCAACACAATGGAGTCCTGATTCAGGAGCAGGTCTCCTGTGTACAGTGAGGCTAAGCCTATTCTAAGTTAGCTGACTATCCCAGTTACTTACTTTTAATATCTATTTTTAGATGATAAACTCCTTGCAGCAAGGCTGGTCTTGGTATTTTTTTATATGGTGCCCAGCAGGTCATTGGTCGAATATTCAAAAGCATGTAACTAGCTTCAGAGCCTAATTCCCATTGCTTTCCAATCAAAATTAATTATTAAGTCACTCAAATATATATTATAAATATTCTCCACATATTTTTTTAAATAATCAGTGCTTAAAATTTCTCATCTCTAATTTCCGGTTCACTTTTTCTCCAAGGAAAAGAGGCTTAATTATGCTCCCAGATCAAAAGGAATCACTTTTTCTCTCCCCTTCTCACCTTCTAAAAGGTCAGGGATCCTCAAATGGGGAAGGGGTAGGCACATATCATCACACGACAGAATCTGCAAACCAGCCAACAAAGCTTGAAGCCAGATTAATTTTTCTGAAGTCCCTCTCTGTGGGTGCATCTACACATGCACTTTAATGCACAGTAGCCTATTTTACTGTGCATTAAAACATCATATAAAAATGTGCTATTACGCTAATGTGCTATAAAATAGGCTACTGCACATTAAGCATCTCTTAAAAAACATGTACACTCATTACTGTGCATTAAGGCAGCCTAATACAAATTTGTTTAGTACCTCACATTGGAGGTACTAAATTTAATGTGCATTAGGAAAAGCACCTTAATGTTTGTGTAGCGGCACCCTGTGTTCTGGAATCCTCATTCATACAGGGTGCCAGGAACCACTAACAAAGAAAGGCCAGAAACCATGGACACCTACACATATGCAGCAAGGCTGCCCCAACATGCTGTAATTACAGCACATTGGAGCAGACTTGATTAATCTACTGTGCTGGCGTGTGGGAATTACCATGCTCCAGCTGACTCCAGTGTCATATGCACCAGCATCCCTACACTGAAAAATGGAGGCAGGGGCACTTTAACTAAAGCTTGTTCAAGGAGCTTTAAAGTGCTGCCGCTACCATTTTTCAATGCAGGGACGCTGATACACGTGACGCTCCAGACGCTTCAATCAGAGCAGGTCTCAGAGCCACTCTAATTAAAGGTCCCCCTCCCCACCTCTGGAGCATGTGTATAAATGTCCCATGGTTCCAGTAAAGCCACCACATTACCTAAAATTTTAAAGTTGGTTATGGACCAGAAGAGCAGGTTGAGAGCTCAGGGCCAGTGCACAGAGCGCCTGAGCCCCAGATACCTTAGTATATCATCTGGAGACCTCTGTATGTTCTGCAGAAAGCCCAACTCCAGCCCCTGGTTCAGTTTAGGAAGAATTCAGTGGACCAGATTCTCCACTGAGGTAAACTGTGGTAACTGGAATGAATTCAGTGGGAACCACCAATTTATGCAAGGTAAGGACCCAGTGTATTGTGAGAAAAGTCTTAGTTTTCCTCCTTAAGACTCCACCCATTAACTTCTTTGTGGAATAGGTCATCATCAGGCCCACAGTACAGAAAGGAGCAGTTGTACTTATTAACTCTTCTTTTCAAGGGAATTTTTTCTGTTTAATAAACTGATACCCGACAGAAAACCCTGCTAGGAAAACTGTTCTTGAGTTTAACAAGAATCAACATAACTAGGCACTGCTATAGATGGAAAAATACCCTTTCACTGCTGGAGAGCTTCACTCTAATGGCAAGTCAATAAAAATAACCCAGGAAGGTAACTACTAACTAGTTAGTAACTATGTACTATGTAACTATGTACATAGTAACTGTGGCTCTTGTTACAAAACCACATGAAAAATTGCCATGATTAACAGTTGTTACTCAATGCAGGCCAGGGACTGTAGCACCAGGGTACACAGGCTGCAGGTCATAACACAGGTGTTGGCAGAATACCTAGGAAGAGAGGTGAATGACTCTCTACAGCCGTAACACCCTACTAGTAAAACTATTCACCAGGCATCTTCATTTTCTAAGCCATAAAATCCTCTCACGTTAATTAGAAAAAAGTGCCTGATACTCCCTTAGGAATCTCCAGCAATACACTACTGAAAACAGCATTGAATCTCCAACTCAGAGGAAAATTATTGCTACATTTCACTTATTAAGCAGGATAAAACCTAAGGCTTTGGATTCACCAGTTCCTCTCCTCTTCCTTTATCCTGTGTGAGACAGGGGTAACTTCAGTTAAGTCAGTGTGATAAAAACAGGGGTAAAAGACTGGAATAAGCTGGGAAGAGCTATTTTAATTTGAATGGGAAGGATCTCCTTTCCTCTATGGATTCCTGGTTGCCTTTATTATACTAAATGACACTTGCTGGAGCTGAGGTACAGTGAAGTAGTAAAAGGCAAAAGTGTAATCCCTTTCCCACAAACTACCCAAGGCAGCAGTGTGAGCACCTTCCCCAGATGAGCATCTATAGTGACAACCACCTCCATCTCCCGAAGTCCCAGGCCCGCCCCATGCAGCTGTCTATGGTGAACTCCTCTCTCCCAGGACCATGTGCCTGCGGGTGCACAGGGGCCTAGGTGAGGAAGGAAGTGTAGTGGGTTGTCACCATGCTTCTTCAGGCTCCTTCTCCAGATGAGCAGCTATAATGACAACCGCCTTCACCCCCCTGAGTCAGACCTGATGCAATGGAGCGCCTGCTTTGGGGGCCTCATCCCCTTGCGGAGGACTGTTGTGGCAGCCTGACTCATGCTGCTCGTGCCTCTGCCCGCACCCACTTCCCTGTGGTGGAGGACAGGCAGGGTGTGAAAGGCAGGGTTAGCTGCAATGCCCCACCTGGGGTCCCTGGGGGTCCGGGGCCTGTCCTGTGCGGGTGTCTGGTAACACAGCTGCCCGTGCTCCTTTCCCAGGGCCCGCGTGTGCCTGAGCACGGAAGGAAGCAGGATGGGTGGCCCCCAAGCTTTTCCGGGCACCTTCTCCCGAGGGGCAGCTACAGTGCCGCAGGCAGGGCTGGGGCAGGCGGTCTCTGCGCCTTGGGGGCACTTTTCTGGGTGCCCGTGCCCCGCTCGCACAAACTTTCCGCGCAGGGGAGGCGCCCCTGCCTCAGGCTCGCAGCCCCGCGGAGGCAGCTGGGCACAGCCCCGGCTCCTGTCCCGGGCCAGGAGTTTCCCAGCGGCAGCTCCCTCGCCCCGCTTCCTGGATCGCCCCGGCCCTGGCCCGCCCCGCCTCGCCTCGCCTCGCCTCGCTCGTCCCTCCGCGGACCCCGGGGCCGCTCCCCGTGCAGCCGGGCGGCGCCACATGGCGCTGGGGCC
>NW_017729024.1:127745474-127766049 GCF_001723915.1 Gavialis gangeticus
CCGGGTGTCCGCTGCCGCAGGAGGCGCGGGGCGGAGCAGGGGGCTGTTGCACCGGGGCAAGAGCGTGTGCCCGGGCGCGGGGGGAACGGGCGGACCCGTCCCGTCCCGTCCCGTCCCGCGAGCCGCGTCCCCTCCACGCTGCAGCTGCCGCGGTCGCTGCAGGCGGGACGGCCGGGCCGCGGGGCTGCCTGCAGGGAAGGGCAGCACCTCCCGCTTCTCTTCTTCCTCTTTCCCGGCTTTGAGCTGCGGCGGAGCTGCCCGCTCGCACGTGGGGGGACTGGCATCTCCGCGCCCCGACCCCGCCTCTCCTCCCGCGAACCCCCGGTTACCTGCCCGGGAAGCGCACTGCAAAATGGAATGCTGCGAGCCAGGGCGGCCGGATCCTGCCCGTGGGCCCGAGCCGCCACCTGGGCTGGCGCTGGGGGGGCACCCCCGGCCACGTGGAGGGGGCGCGGGACAACCCAGCCGCCACCCGCGGGGTGTGGCTTGGCCCGGGAAAGGGGCGTGGTTACGGCTGGGATTGCAGGGGACGAGGCTGGCGTTGGGAATTTGGCTGGGGCCAGTTCGTGTCCCAACTCACCACCATGGGCCACATGGGTTGGCTCCGCGGCCCTGAGGTTGAACACCCCGATCTCAACTTGTAAAAGACCAAAATCCACCTGGATTCCTAGGTTGGGGATAGAGCGTCGGCTCCCACTTCCTTCCCGTGTCTTTACTATTTATTCTTCCTTTTCAGGTGGCTGCTTGCTCTCCCACCTCGGCGTGTTCTCTCACCTGCCCCTCCTGTCCCTTTTCTTTTCCTTGGGAATAAAAGTAAAGCATCCCCCTGTCTCCTCACCGTGCATCCTGTATTTTTGCCTCCTTTGAAGTCCACTTTCCTGCCTTTGTGATGTTTTTCCTTCAAACCGCTGGTTCTAACCTCGTCTCTTAGGATCAGATTTTTAATGGTGCTTAACTACTTATAGATCTAAAGATGATGGTGGGCTCTAAGTTGGACTTCCGTAGTCCTAAGCACTGCTGAAAATCACACTACATTCCCTTCAGCACCTTTAGGCACCCAAGTAACTTTATACATCCGCCCTTTCCTCCCGTGCGTCTTACTTGCTCTGTTCTGTTCTTGCTGGGTAAGACTCACTCCAGTGAAGAGCGTGAGAACACCGCTTCATAGATGTGCCTCTTCCCAGTGCCCTGCAATGGGGTGAATTTAACTGTTGTGTGTTTTTTTAAATCTGATCCATTCACTTCTCTCTTACTTCCTTTCTCTATGAGGATCTGGAATATTAATATTGGATGGGATGCCAGATGATTTCTCTTCTTTGCATGCTATCTCCTGGCTCCTCTGCTCTGCATAGACTGAGACATACATTAAACCAGAGCATAGGAGCACAAAAGTAATTTGCTATATAAGAGTCAGACAGTTGCTAAGAGCAGAAGGGTTGGGAGGACTAACTGCTATTGCCTGTCTTCTGGGGCATAATGCACTACATTAGGTTTCCACTTGATTCAGGATCTGGTGGCTGTGCCTGTATTGCATAGGATCCAGAATTAGCTGTTTTTGGCTTATGATATTTAATGCAAAAGCAAAGTTGGAAAAAAGCAACACATTTACAGAGAAACCAAAAAGATTAATAATGACATGACTCTTTTCATGACTTAATATTTTCTTAAAATATGAAAATATTTTGACTTTGGAAAATCCCATTTCCCTAATCATATTAATCAGCTGTTAAACCATTTATATCAGGGGTGGGTGATTATTTGGACTGGAGGGCCACTTAGGAGTTTTAGTGAGCTGTCAAGGGCTGGATCAGCCACCCCTCCCAGGGCCCACAACAGCTCACCAAAACTCCCTAAGTGACTTTGCTCTGCACTCAGCCAAGTGGATGGGATGGAGCTGCAGGCACCCGGGGTGCAGCATCTGGGAGCAGGATGGATGAGTGGAGCTGGGGCTGGGATCGGGATCATGGGGCCATGACAGCACAGGGCCATGGCCCAGGGCAGAGCCATGACCTGTTCCCTGCGTGCCCGTGACAGGCACCAATTTCATGAGCAGAGGCACGTAGGAATTGTATCACAACTCTGTCCCAGGCCCCAGGCCCATGCCATCATTGCCTAGTGATCCTGGGGTCTCCATGGAGACCAGCTTGGGCCCCACACAGGCAGGGCATGCTTGGCCGGGTGCATGAGATGAAGCTGCAAGTGTCCAGGGAGCAGGATCCAGGAGTGGGTAAGTGGGGCCAGGGCCATGGCAGCATAGGGCCAGGGGCCAGGGCCCAGGACAGAGCTGCGATCTGCTCCATGCTCGCCCCCACCCATGGAACTGGTGCCCGTCACAGGGATGAGTGGACAGCAGAGCATGGTTCTGCCCCAGGCTCTGGCCTGACACTGTCACCAAACTGAACCTGATCCCAGCTCTGGTCCTGGCCCCGCTCACCCATCCCAGTCCCAGATGCCATGCCCCACCAGCTCACAGTCCCATCCCATCTGCCTGACTAAGCACATTCTGCCCATGTGGGTTCTGGGCCAGTCTCCATGGAGACCTGGCCCACTCCATCCAGCACCCCCAGCAATGGATGCAGGGCAGATGTGCCAGGGTGCCCAGGCAGCAGGGCCGGGTAGAGTGACAGCAGTGGAGACTGACAGCCGCACTAAGAAGGAGCCGCCACTGTGGGGGCTGGAAAGCAAGTCCAGCCACCCCACTACCCCAGTCCTGCTGTGCACCCAGGAGCAGCAGGACTGGCCACATGTGCCATAGCCAGGCTGCCCCAAACACCTGAGCTGGGTGGGGCAAAGGACCCACTATAGGCCAGATAAAATCCCTAGGCGAGTCAGATCTGGCCTGTGGGCCATACTCCCCAACCCCATCTGTATTATCAAGCTAACCTTAAATCTCTTGCTTTCTTAAAATAGTATGAACACTGAAAAATAAGAAAAGATTAAGCTTATTTACTTTCACATGTGTAATCAATAAGAAACAAGTTTATTATTTTTGCTAAAGAATCAGTTTATGGTCTAATGAGTTTGATACCACCTATTACGTTTTGCTCATGTTCAATTAATTATATTACTACAGAACATTTGTATTTTCTATAGTAGATACTATTACTGTATTTTCTATAATAGAGAATATTACTTTGTAGAAAAATTACATTGCAAAGTGTCAATGTCGAGACCTTACTGTTTTTATATATTAACCATGCTATTAAGTACCTTATAACAAAGAAAACTCTAAACAAATCCATAAATAAGGAATACAGTAGCAGATCTCAAAAGTCATTTTTAAAACTGGAACACTAATATTTTCTCCCAAACAAGACATGAACAATTATGTTTGCATAAACATTTCTTTTAAACTGATTTGACTTTCAGTTTTCCTTTTTCAGCAGCTGGCTGTGAAAACTGACCTTTATTAACTAACTCTCACTCAACAGGCTTTAATTTTTTGGCTTCATGACAGTTTAACTTTTTTTCACCCTTTCAAAACATATTAACCAATGATTGCTACTGTGTGACAGAGTGCAGAATTAACATTTATCAAGTGAACTCATCAAGTTCATGCCTCGATAGCCTTCTTCTGACTATGGCAGTAATCGAGTCCTCTGTAGAACAATTAGTCACACTGAACAAATGGAAGAGGCTGTCATGTATTGGCACAAGTCTGTCACCCTACCCTGTCCTTAGACTATAGCAAATTAGATGTTACTTCTGCTTCTCTTCTATTTCTTGTAATCCAGAGAGCAAAAGAACAATAATGCAATCTTAATGCAGATCACTCTCATAATAGTCAAGCATGCTATAATTATGCTACTGAGGCAGACTCACAAATTTTGAAATTAAAACAAACACAAAGCCTCAGGAAGCTAAGGCAAATTTGAAGCCGCTCTAAGATTTAAACAGAAAAGTTATTTTACCAGCAAGTGACATCATTGCACTTTTGCCATCCAGTTGTGCTTTCACTGATCAAATGAATATATCTGGTAATCAGAGAAATCTCCACATTTAAGGATGTCAGGTGGTTAAGATTTTGCTTTTAACTTTCAAACACACACCTTATGAAATATTTATATACGTCTATCTCAGGTAAATGAAAGCAATCAGCTAGCTATTTTAAAAGCTGAATGTCTTAATTTCTGTTTAATGTAACTGCTTATGTGACTACACAAATCTTTATTTGGTAGCATGTACTCAGGCAGATTGGCTCTGAGGTAAGGAACAATTTTTTTAGTTCGATGTGCAGGGTAACCTTCAGCCTTAGTATATCAAGTACAAAACCACTCAAGTCAAAGGAGTTGCACTCACACAAGGGTTGATTATAACCCATAGAGAGTGTTAAGTTTACAAAAGTATTTTCTCTATCTCTACATTTTCTTAATATACAAAATATGTGTTCAGCACTTGTGTATTCACAAGAAATCTTTTGCATACATACCACCAGGTAAGTTAGTTTATATAAATTTGATTTGAAGGCAATCTAATTTAAAACATTCAAAGTTCTGATGATGAAAAAAAAATCTGTTGAACTCCAGGAGGGTTCTTAAAATCCAAAATCCTCACACTGTATATAGAACTTCCAATACTGTTCCATTAAATGACATGGCAAAAATTCTTCATTATTTATTAACAGTATCTCACTGAAGTGAAGAAAATTTGTAGAGTTTTTTACCAAATCAAACTGAATAGGAGATTCTGTTGAAAACAAAGAAGCAAATGATTAAAAACATGATATTGAAATAATAACTAACTGGGATCTTACAGTCAAAGTTACTAGGCATGCACTTTGTGGCACAGACGCACTGTATCATCTGCAAGAAGCCCCACAGAGGTTAGCGGGACTCTGTCGAGGAAGTAGTGTACCAAGACACCGTGAACTGCAGGATTGGGCCCAAAGCCCCAGTACTACAAGCAGGGTGGTATTATTTGCCTGAAAAATTGCAGGATTACAGCCTTCATTTAACTGCATAAAATGAAGGAAGGTTTTTTTGGTTTAGAAAAAAAATTCCCTGCTTGTGTTATTTAAGCAATAATAATATCATGTTATACAGTGAATTGTCAACAATGGAACAAGACAACTATTCATCACTAGCACATAATTTGCTGTTCAAAGCCAACAGTTAGGAAAACAAGGTCTTCAGAGAGCTGCTTGTTTTCATGACTTTATACTTTATCCCTTAAATACACTTAAAAAAAAGCATCAGAGCTGCACATCATATTACCTCATACTGGGCTTTCAGATACAATTATCACTGAAATGAACAGCACACTTGAAAGTCATGAATTATATTCTTGAAAGGAGCTAGGTTCAGAAATAGTAAGTGCTAACCATGGTGAAGTTATCACAATTAGCAATTGCTCCCAGGAAGAGAACACCGTCATAAGAATAAGGGTGGAGCTATAATAATCATAATAAAAAAATCAGTGTCCAAACTCTGTTCAAACACTTGGAGACCCTCTAGCTTTGTTCTGACAGAGCTAAAGAATGTTCTGTTCAATCTTATTAGCTCAGCTGAGTTAAGTCCTGTTAAGATGCAGACTAACACGTTTGCAGCCATGTTCACTGTCATGTAAACTAGACTTTCCCTTAGGTTATAGCATGGCTATAAACATCCTACTTTGGATTTTAACATGGCTTTTTCATTGTGTTCAGGTAATTCTTTTGATCTAATGTAAATAAAAAATACACCTTTGTGTCTAAAGATCTGCCTATAAATAGGAAAAAAAAATATTAAAAAATCATGCATAACTTCCTCAGTGCAAGAAGCAGGACAAAGTGGCACCTTAGAGACTAACCGGTTCAGAGAGGCATATGCTTTCATAGACAACAAGATACTTCATCAAATACTATGAATGGGCTTACTGAAATCAAGCAGATATCATTAGTTGGTGGATAAACACAGACCCTTTTGAATTTTCACTAGTCATTAAGCCTCTTTAAATAATTTTGCAATATGTCCATGTCAGAACACAGGCTATATAAAAAACAACGGGGGATTTACAGTAGGGTACCTTGCATCTGTACAGATAACAAGCAAAGCCTGATGGTGTCAAATAAATTGTGCCTGAATCTCTGAAGAGATTATACTATTCACACAAAGGCCTGTACCAACCTCATTAGTGGTGATGAAAAAAAAGGAATAGTGATATTTGGGTAGAAGTCAGAATACAGTTTGATGGAAACCATATCTTGACATCTTAATCCTTTACCTCAAGTGTAAAATGTTTAAAATATAATAATGTGAAATCTATAAATGTGTTTTGTGATACAATCTGGATCCATAGTAGCATTACAATTACAATCTTTTGATAATACCCAAAATATACCTAACTTTTATCCCCTCTAAATTTGCTGAAAGATGTTCCTTTGTCTCTTAATTTTTCATAGGAATTTTTGTAGAAAATATTGGCAAAGTTTGAAACTACTTGGTACACTAGTTCCTGTTAGTAACTACTTTATAAAACTATTTGGAGATTTTTTAAATCAGGCTTTTTGTGGGACAGCTGCTATAAAGAGGTCAGAACACTTCCAAATATGAAAACATGTCTTCTCTCAAGTTCCTGCATCTCTAAAATATATATATATATATATATATTAATTAGCTTCAATTTTTGCCAAACAAATAGGTCAAAAACTAAAAAATCTGTCAGATCTTGTAAGAACTGGAAGCCATATAACTGCTGCTAAAGGATCTAAGAAGCTTTGGCAGAAACGATCTAATGCCCACTTTTTAGACCAGTATAGGCCAACCTTTTTGTCAGGCATGCCACAAGTTAGTCCTGCACTCTCACCGAGTGCCACTTCAATCCCTTTTGGCTGCTCCATTTTCTGCTCCCTGCGCTGTGGCCACATCTACATGAGATGCTGACTGTGCAGTAGTGGTTACTACTGCACAGCAGGGTCATGTGGCAGGAAGTGTGATGCAGTGCTACTGCACAGTAGTAACAAGCTATTGCAGCCAGCATCACCTAAAGCTGTTTGGTGATGCTACTGTGCAGCAACTCCGGTTACTGCACATTTAGTATGTGTATAAACAAGACTACCATTTAGTGCTTGTATAAATAAGTACTAAATGACTGCACACTAATGACTAAGCAGTCAATGTCTTCTGTAGATGCCACCTGTGTTCCCTATACAATGTTACTCTGCTTTCTGCTCCCCATCCAATCTGCTGCTCTACTTTCTGTTCCCTGCCCTATCTGCCACTGTGCTGCCTGCCTCCTCCCCAGTCTCCTGCATCTCACACACACAGGCTGCTCACGCCACTATGGCATACATGCCACAGGTTATCCACCCCTGCTATTGACCTGTACAGATAGATGTCAGATGAAGAATAACTTCTAAGTCCTCTATCTAAGCATCTTACAAAATGAGACTGGATCTTAGTTTTAAACTTTCTCATACATTTTGGGTTTTGAAATGTGACTCCAAGGACAATTTTCCACCTACACCTGATAGTACAGCCTTGAGATGCTTTCTAAAACATAATTTTCCTTTTATCCTCAATAATTCATCTAAGTTCACGTCTTCTCAGATAATCTGTTACCTCCCATCTTCTGTATGAAGAAGAATAAAATGTGAGGAGTTAGTAAACCATCAAGGTATGTGAAACTTAAAAAATACTTTGAATACTATAGCAAGGAAAGTGGATGCAAATATTTGATATGGTTCCAAGGTGAAAAGGTTCATTTTGGGAGAAAATGTATCTGAGTCTCTGTTAGTACCTACCGAGAATTTCCTGAAGGCATGCCCTTCATCCTGAAACATGCAAGGAGGCTTTGAAATCAACAAGTAAGCTTATCTGATTTAGTTTGTAGAATTTGACATTAAGCCACAGCCTAGGTAAGATAATAGATTTCTCAGAAAGGTCTACTGACTTCCTCAACTGTAAACAGCTATAAAGAATTCAGTGCCTTATTTCTTTTGCTCCTCCGTTTATATGTTGATTAATTTTAAAGGATTCTTTTCACCTTGATAGCTGTTTGCTGTGACTCCTTAACAAAGGCACAGAAGAACTAGCAATATATCAAGGAAAGAGAGCAACTACTGCTGTAAAAAAAAATTACCTGTGGTTACTGGCAACTACTGTTGCCTTGGGTGGTATGAGAAACTAGAATCCATTCAAATGTGATGTACAGAGGTTATACTCTAACACTTCGGAATTTTTTCTTTTTAAAAAAAACAAAATAATGACACTTCAAAGTACAGTTACAACTATTAATCAATTATAATATATACCAGTGTTATTAAAATGCTACAATTATAAGACAGAACGGTATGAGAGTCAAAAATGTGCATTCAAAACTGAATAAACAGATGGTTCATACTGAGAGATTTCATAGATTTCACAGACATAGATTTCATAGCCATTCGGGCTGGAAGGGACCCCGGAGGATTGAGTCCAGCCCCCTGCTCAGGGGCAGAAAGTCAGCAGGGGTCATAGGATCCCAGCAAAAGAAACATCCAAAAGTGTCTTGAAGGCATCCAAACAGGTGCTTGAACCACCTCCGGCGGCAGTCTATTCCAAACCTTGGGGGCTCGGACGGTAAAGAAGTTCTTCCCTATGTCCAGCCTGAAACGGTTGCAGCGGAGTTTGTGACCATTCGATCTGGTCATCCCTTGGGGCGTTAGAGAGTTCTAAGCTAAAACATTTCAGCCACTGCAGAAATTGAGTTCAGCATTTCAGGCCGTTTCAGAAAATATTTCAAAAGTCAAATCTTCTAAAACTGTAAATAAAGGCAGAGCCAATTAAATTTATAGAAAATATTTATTTTCTGCCTTAGTTGATGACCTTGTTTACATTTTTGATGGTCAAAATCATGCTACTCTGAGGTAAAGATGTTATAAATTAAATACCAGTGTATTCTCCTTTTTTACAAATACAACCTGATCTCAGTGGATAATTACTCTCGTTAGTCTCATTGCAATCATTTTAGAAATTAATTTACAGTCAACATTTAGCAAAATATATCTGTAATTTACTCATCCCAAATCAGTCCTCCTCAGTTCTGAGACTAATATTAGACATACTTTCACTGTGGTTCCTAGCATTTTTCACTTGGTTTGAGTCACAACTTGGATGAATTTGAGGCTGACCATTCAACTTCTTTTTCCCCTCACACTATTCTGACACAGTTGCCACTATCTACCTGTTTTTCTCTCATGCTTCTCCTTTATCTTCTTTTTGCTTCCTCTTATTTTCTCCCTTTGACATGTTTGCTGATTCTGCAGATGTTTGTATGTCCTTTGCTGACTCCTCTCCTTTTTACTCTAGTTTCTTTCTAAATCTTTGGACAACTACTTCCTTTTGCATGTCCTTGTGACAAGGTATTTAGCAGAATTCACAGGTTCACTGGAATCTGACAGGCTGCGCTGTAAGCACTCCTGCTATAGCCTCAAACTTGCAACCTCAGTCAGGGCTGTCAACCATGCATCTTAGCACGCACAACACCCCAGCCCCTGGAAGACTACTGGCTCCTTGAGATGGCTTTGCATGACACCAGTAAACGTGCCTCTAAGCTAAGTGTCTGAGGGGCACAGAAAATAATAACTGGGACTAGAGGAATGCTGCCTCACTCTGCAAGTAACTGAATCAGAGGCCACAGTGGAAACCGGAATGGGAGTTGCATGAGTTTCAGAGAGGAACCTGAAGTTTATCAGTGACAAATTATCACTGAGAATTGCTATATTTGCAATGTGTACATGGGGGGGAAAGGGAGTTTTGTATCTCAGAGCATTTCCTGTAAGTACTGTTCCCTGCACTATGCCACCAGCTTCCCACTGTAGAGTAATTTGCCACTTTCAAGAATCACATTATAAAGATCCATTACTAAGAAAATGGAGTCCTTTTTTCCCCACAGACTGTCCCCCTCAGACCAATATCCCCAATGACTGAACTATGGTTACATGGTAGAAAAAAAATACTGTTCTGTATACAGAGCAACCATTCTCTGCTCATTAAATTCCTGCCTAAAATCTCAATTTTTCTATGATTCTGACAACATACAAATCAAATATATCAACTCAAGCTTTATTTTTAATATTTTTAACTTATAATTTAATTTTTATGACTCACATATACCTCATACTTTGCTATTTTGTGCCTCTGTGTTCAAGATAGGCAGGTGATGGAGCTAACTGAATTCTACAGAATTATATGTTGTGAATGAGTGGAGTATAAATAAGGTTGTGTGAAACAGCTGAGTTTGCTCCATTTTAATTGCTGCAGAACTACAACAGAACAAGGATTAGTAACATATACAAAATATCCTTTTGATCCCTTGAATGTTCCTTTCAAAAAAGAAAGAGTAGAGGAAGATGTCATGACCACTGGCTCTCTATTCCAGGTGTGGTCCTGGAACTGATGGCTCTCATATGACCCTCTTTAGATTCTGTGCCAGGAAGATGGAAGGGTTTCCATTGATTCAAGGGAACTAGATGTCTCATCTCCATTGATGGCGATTTTCGAAACTATCCCTTTCTGGGATGGTCACGACCCTTGTGTCTCATTGGAAAGTTTGTGTGTGCATGCAGGGGGCTTCTTACTAACCAGTGCTGTAACAAGGGGAGGCGAGCGGGGTGACTACCCAGGGCACCAAAGTGAAGGGGAGCCAACAGGTGCTGCCCAGCTCTGGGGTGGGGTGGGGCGTGGGATGGAGCCGTGAGTGACTCATTGGGGGGGGTGCAAGGACAGGGAAAGGGCGGCTCCCACCATTGCATGCACTCCCGGGCAAGCATGGGGGGGCGGGGCATGTGCCCCCTGGATCTGTGCATGGATCGACGGTGTGCTGCCTCTGCAGACTTTGCCCTGGGCACCAAACTTTGTTGCTACAGTACTGTTACCAACTTACTAACATTTTCTCTGGAAACAACAGTAATCTAAGCCTCTCCACAGGATTTGATTCTGTCATGGTTGGAGGTTCAAGGAAAAAAATAGGAAGCACAAGCCTTTGGAAAAGTGCTAGATGATCTGATTCTACAGTTTCTGGTCCACCTGTCTGAGCACAACAGATCTTCATTACAATAGTTCTTTTCTTCCCTATGAATCTTGCAGTTTGAAGGTTCTGCTTTCATAGACTTATACAAGAGTAAGGGACTATCCTTCTAACAGTAAATTGTAAGACTTAGCAGGCACACCTGAAGTCATCTTATAACAGGTGTCAGCCTCCAGAGACTGGGACTGTCCCCCAAGATCCATTACATTAAGAACTTTTCCAAAGTTTCAGCGGATGGATTTACACATGTATTAATGTGCTTTTCCTAATGTGCATTAAATTTAGTACCTCTAGGTACTTTTACATGTGCTCTGGCAGTGAGAGGGGGTGGGGGTGGCACTTTAATTAGAGTGGCTCTGAGAGCCTCTCTAATTAAAGCGCTGCCGCATTTCCTGTATCAGTGCTGGTCCCTGCCACACGACCTATCTCCTCAGGGAGTAGAGATCCAAGACAACGCAGGTCGGGCAGCAGCAGCAAGGAGACCCCCAGCACAGAACTCTGCTCCCTGCAGGGAACAGCAAGTTTACTCGCCGCTCTGTGCTGCTTCTTTGCCTTGCGACCCAGTGTGACAAGGATCAGAGATCCATGCAGGGGTCTCCTCACCTGCATGGAGGGCAGCAGCCCTCCCCCTCCCCCAGACAAGCCACTCACGGCCCCATCCTATTCCCCGCTGGGGTCCCAGCCCCAAGCCTCGCCTGGGTGGGCAGT
The DNA here is from genome assembly GCF_001723915.1 of Gavialis gangeticus. Lineage (NCBI taxonomy): Eukaryota > Metazoa > Chordata > Crocodylia > Gavialidae > Gavialis > Gavialis gangeticus. The sequence continues at coordinate 127,757,169 of NW_017729024.1, forward strand.
AGGCCTCTGCAAAGCTTGTAGTCCATTTGAAACAGATTCAGAGGAGATTCAGCCAAAATGAAACAGGACAGTGGTCTGAAACACCAAAACAAATCACTGTCCTCTGAAACGGCTGAATCTGAAACTGAATCGAAACATAGCTGTTTTGCCCAACCCTAATGCACACTAGGGCAGTCTGCAGTCTAATGCGCATTTATGTAGTACCTCACATTGGAGCTCCAGTGCGTCAGAGTGAACTCAATTAACTGAGTCTTCTTCCCGTGGTACTGCTGGAGCTCTAGCAACATGGGTCTTACCCAGGCACTTGGCTGCTACTGTAAGCAGGTCGGTGGGCCAGATCTGGCCCGTGGGCCACGTGTTTGACACTCTGATTTCAATGGACTAAACTATGTCAACAGACATTTTATAGCATAGCTAAAATTGTTTCAGAAAGACTTAAACTATTCTCTTCCATGTAACCAATCAATAGTGTTCTCTCATTTATCAGACCTTATCACTGTGGTTTCCTCAGTGTTCACAGAATCATAGAATCATAGAAGTCGGGTCGGAAGGGACCTTGTAGATCTTCAAGTCCAACCCCCCGCCTGGGCGGGAGAAAAGACTGGACTCAAATGAGTCCAGCCAGGTAGTCATCAAGCCTCTTCTTAAAGATCCCCAGGGTAGGAGCCAGCACCACTTCCCTAGGAAGTTGGTTCCAGCTCCTAGCTGCCCTAACTGTGAAGCAGTTCTTGCGGATGTCTAATCTAAACCTACTGTCTAATAATTTGTGTCCATTGTTCTTTGTCATGCCAGGAGGCACTAGGGGAAACAGTGTCTCCCCTAAACAGTTGAAGGGTAACAGTCTGTAGATTGTTTGCAAAGTATATATAACTAGACTTTGCACAGAAGGCAAGTTGGCAGTAAATTTGTATTTTTACAAACCGTCATTCTATTGATGTTGATCTGACACAGTAATGGTTTACTTTCTGTTTTAACAATAGTACCCCTTAGCATACCTGAGGACTATTACTGGGGGTGTGGAGGGGAGGAAGTTATTTAGTTGTAGCCTACAGTGAACATCTGTAAAATCTGTATCACTTAGGAGGAAAAGGAAACAACAGTTAGTTGTAAGTGTTCTTTTCTGAATGTATTGCCTCAGCAGATCCAAGCTGACCCCTCTTCCTCTGCTCTACTTTTCAAACGTAAGGATGTACTTGCAGGTAGAAAGGGAAATGGATTGTTGGAGGGTAAAATGTATGCCCTTTATTCCAACCCACTAGAACTAAGGGGTATTTGAGGGCATGCCATCATTTCACTAGTTTAAAACGTAACTTGGGCAAAATGCCATGTCCACAATGTGGCTATGAAGGGGCTACTTTTGGAGACAATTACTGGTAAATCTGTCAGCTTCCATATGTTTGTAAAATTGTTTATTGTTAATGTGGACTGATCTCCATGCCCTACCCTGCCTTCCCATGTACTAGACATACAAAAGCAGTATGTGGACCTTTACTCACATCACAATCTCACACAATAATTACTGAATTTTATTTCTATCTTCTCATATCATCATTAGGAACATGGATGTTAACAGGTAACATCTATCTGTTAGATTTTCTGAATTACCCATTGTTCTTCAGGGTCCTCAGACTGAGGCATTATGACATTTAAATTGTTACCTGGAAATAGTTAAACTCCTTTTTTTAAAACTTCAGAATCCATTTAGGATAATTCACCAGTATTATAACAATTTAATGGGAAGAAGACAGGATCTTCTGAGATTTGAAATCTAATCCTCGCTGGGCATGTCTACATGTTGTCCTACAGCAACACTGTTACTGTGCCATGCTTTATTACTTCCTTTTGGAAGTATTAAAAAAGCACAGTGCAGTTACTGCCTGTACTCCGCCACGTGCAATTATTTTTAGCAGCTACTTTGCCGCAGCGGCACGCTATAATGGGGGAGCATTTCACTACAGCAAAGTTGCTCCTGGTCAAATGTAGATACCCATGGATTCTACATCACTGTAGTGCATCACTGTGACAACATAGCATTACATGTAGATGTGTCCCCTATAGCTGTAATCCGGTCCCAAGAAAAAGATTTAAGAAATGGACATGACTACCATCCCTGCACGTACAAATCAGGCAATACATATATTTTCATACATAAAGGACTGTATTGTAGATTTACCTTACAGTGAAATAAAAGATGTGTTTCATTTTCATACAAAGTATAAATGCCCAATTCCATGCTCTAAGTATTCATATTTTTGTTTGGTGTCCAGATGGCCTTCCACTCCCACAGATCTAAACCCAGATTAAGTTCTTTGTTCCATTTAGATATCAAATTATTTAAACTTCCATCACCAAATTTATTCCCTGAGCATTTTTTATTAAAGAGATAATATGATTTCTTTGAAAGGATTCATGACAGAATATTGTTCAGTATAACTAGCAAGTTACAGATGCCAAATATATGTTTAAATTATTGTTAAACATTTTATGTTGGCTTGTAATTTATTCTTGATTATCCAGTACATATACACATTCATAAAATATGCAGTTTACCTGTACACCAGACAGTATAATAAAATATTCATGCAAATGTATAATATACAGCTCTCTAAAATATGTTCACAGCTGTTTTAATTAGCATGAATATGATTAAGTTAGTGGATCAGAAATAATATTTCAGGGTTCATCTTGGATAAAGAACATAAACAAAAGTTCCTATTTTAAATTCTTTCAGTTTACAAGCCAATCTAATGGGTGGATCTGAGGAAGAATGGGGTACTGTATAAATCAAATTACAGTTCAAGTTAAATATTAACCAATAGTTAAGTTGATCAGCAATTTATATTCACCAACAAAATCTATAGGAGCTGTCACTTACTGACTAGGTACTATGTACAGTCTCAGAAAAAATTTAGAGACCTCTCCCACACCACTAGTACTGTATTTTCTACATACAATATTCACCTCTCCCCCAAAACCGGCTACTGGAAATTAGAGTGTGCATTATATGCAAGAAATATGGTAAGAGCAGGTTCTGCCACTTACCAGATGAAAATGAATGTTAAATCTTCAGCAACCTGTAGCAATCACCAGGAGGAAAAGTGTAACACCGACTGGGAGCCAACCCCAGATAGGCAAACCTCCCGCCTGGTTTACCAGCCACCTGTTTATATGGCCAGGGCTGGCATGAGGTGATGATGTCATCAGAGAACGCCCGCCAGCTCAAATAAAAGCTGGCGGCAGAAGGAACACTGAAAAGCATCAGCCGGGAGGCAGCTGTATGCTCCTGCCACCACAGCCAGATTCACTTCCATGCCAGGACCCAACATGGAGTCCCAGAGAGGGCAGGGACCCAGGATGGGGTCCTGAAGAGGGGTCTAGCCCCACAACAGAGCGATACCTGGTGACCATGCTGGGAAGGATGCCAAAGGACAGACTGCAGCACAGCACACAGGATGCATCAGTAGGGAGGAGGAGTACTCCCTCCCTGGAGCCTTTGTTGGATTTTGCTTTTACAATTTAATTATCCCCTGAAGCTGGAGAGAGGCCACAAGCTATGTGCTGGGGCCAAGGGATCAGGGCTCTCAGGGACTCTAGGCGGGCACATTTAAAGCTTAGCAGGCAACCTAGAGGCCAGAAGGCCCATGGTCCCTAGCAATAAGCAGGACCACTAGATGCCCCACTGGTCTCTTAGGACCGGACCCAGGAGGAAGAGACCTAAATACAGCATGTGGTTTGCAACCTGATGCTGCGCTCATACTATGAAGCTCAAAGCCCATAGCAGGGCCTGCCACGAAGACTGGTGCATAACATGCCCAGTCAATCCAACATCCAGGTGACTCCAGCTGGCTGGCACATGGAAGTGGGGTAGGGGAGGTGGAGCCCCAGGAACATCCACTGGCAATACCCTCCCACAAGTCTCAACTTAAATGGCATCTTCTGATCCTGAACAGAACAATATCTGGCAGGCAAGTACTGGAGGGTCTTCCTGGGGAGGTAACACAAAGTCAGCAAAGGTGCCTGAGGTGAATCTAAGGCGGAATAAGAACAACCAATCCGGAGCCACTTGAGAGTGGCTGCATGAAGCCTGGTGGGTACACAACCCATATGGAGCAGAACAATGAGCAGGCTTGGCTCCCTAGCTGCTGCTACTTAGTTACTTATTACAAAGTAAGATCTTGCTTTCTTCAACCTTTCAAAAACAAGGTGCGTACTACATTCTAGAGCAGGGGTCAGCAAAGTTTTTGGGCAGAGTGCCAAAAACACCTGTGACCTCAACTTGTAAGATGGTGTGTCAGGGGCAGATGGTGGGGGAGCCACAAAGGGCCCAATCTTTGTTTTGGCAGCGCAGACTTGGCGTCTTCCCTGCCATTCACCCTGAGGTGGGTATGGCAAGCAAAATCCCCACCCATGCCAGGGATTGCGTACCCCTGTTCTAGGGAATGTTTTATGTAAGAGAATATAGTATATTGTATGGCCAAATTCTATTTTTCAGTGACCATACTAAAAATCTTTGTCCCAAGTTTGTAAAAAGTCACTCTTCAAAGAAGCAGAAATGTCTTAAACTGAAAGTGCAAACAAATAACTTTACACCAGCATAATGTGCTTTTATATGGTATGAATATTGGACAGACACACAATACACAGAGTGAGCCATTATCCTCCAAGACAAAGTTGAAAAGTCAGAAGTAACCACACACACACACGTACTACACTGGTGTACAGGATTGCATGTTTGTAACTCTAGTCAACTTTATCCCTAGATAGCCATTTGCTTAGTGTAGACCTGTGATTCTCAACCAAGATGCTATGGCACTCTGGAGTGCCTTGTGATCCTTTCAAGGCTGCCACACAATGTTAGTACTGTTAGGTATGAAAACATAATTCATAAAACAAACCCAGAGGGTGTGTTCCTACAAGTGTGCACGTGCATTTTCTGGGGGACAAACAACAGCGGCTCTCGGGGAAGAAGGGCATTGACCCTGGCAGCCACGGCAAGGAACAGCTTGACAGAGAGAAAGACGAGCCAGAAGCAGCCCCTGCAGCCAACAAAGGCAGCAAAGACTGAGGGAACAGAAAGGTGGATGTGGTGACCCACACTGCAACAGGTAGAAATATCAGGGCCAGTGGGGAGGTGGAGGAATCCCCCCCTTTTAGGAGAGTCCCAGCAGGAGCAGCATGAAGGGCTGCGAAGAGGCAGGATACCTACCCTGAATACAGGGAGCAACGAATAGTGACACCACAGGAGGGAGAGAAGTGGGGAAGGACCATACTCCAGGAAGAGGCAGATAAAGTGAGAGAGACAACCCGCGCAGGAGGACATGGGCATTTGGTCCCGCGTAGGGGTGCTCTCATAGAAAGGCCTTAGGGAATGAGGCACCCGGCACCCTGACGTAAGGGACCAGGAAAGGCACCGCGCAGGAGGACACGGGCATTTGGTCCTGCGTAGGGGTGCTCTCATAGAAAGGCCTTAGGGAATGAGATACCCGGCACCCTGATGTAAGGGACCAGGAAAGGCACCATGCAGATTCTCCAAAATAGAACAGGGTATTATTTTGTGTTTTTCTTTTGCGTTTCCCCGTTTGAAGGAGTTGAGGGTCAGGGGAGATGATATGGCTAAGGTATTCAGTACAGGGCCCGTAGGGGCAACACACTGGGTTTAGGACCCTAATGTAGTATCTTACGCTAGAGGGCGCAGGCTTCAGAACCGAGAGCACCAACTGCAAACAACCTGGGGCGGGTTGAGCAAAGGGGCTTCAAGAACCGGTACCAAAGACGAGGAGGGACTCGAAAGGCCTCCGCAACCGTGGAAGAGTGAGGGTGTGGCCAGGAAAACTTAGTGATCCATTAAGGTGGTGTAAGGTCAGGGTGTAGGGATGGTGGAGCCCTGCAAGTGACCGTTGGGCAGACCTCGTGCCAAAGGAGGACCCTGAGTAGTCACCCCACTACTGAGAAACATTCAAAGTTGTGGCAGGAGAGATTGGGGAAGACCACTCGAGGAGTAAACATCTACCAGGTGGTACTGGAGTCAGTAAGGCGTACACCACCAACTACTTGAACCAAGGCTGCACGTGACCAGGCGTTTGAGGCCCGACGGTCACAGTGGGATTATTTTTGTTCTTCTTTCGGGGTTTTGAGCCATAGGCCACACTCTAGTCATGTTCTCAAGATCTGCTCCACAAACACAGATACAAGAAAGTTACTTTTCCCAGGAAAGGCTCTTGTCAACTGATTGCCCGACTCCAGAAGCTGGGGCCTTACGTACAATACAACATAGATCATGAAATCTGCAAGAATTAGAAACATGGCTATTTACTGTGGAATCTATAAAAGTGTTAAAAACTTTCCAGGAGAAATGTGAGATAGTGGACTAGAATCTGCTTTTGGTTACACCGATGTAATTCAGATTAATTTCAAGGGAGTTAACTAAATTACGTGTAGAAGAGGTAGATTTGCCCAATAGTGTCTCAAACAGTTTACAGTCTGAAGGCTTGTTTCTGAAACTCCTACAAATACGTATTACCAAGAGTAGTACTTACCAATGAGAGTCCCAAACTCTGGGAGGAATAGAAAGGACTGTTGATTAAAAAATTCTGATGGAAATAATTCTTTTAAACATTTTGCAATGTCTGCAGTCTAAACACTGCAATACTGTGCTAATGCATAAAGACCAGAAAATAAAACTGACTAGAATGAACAACAAAAACATGAAACAGACTCCTATTTTTTCAAGTTAAGTGAAGTTCAAAAAGCAAAATTCTGGAATGCTAAATAAATGCAACTGCATTTTGCACAGAGAAGGAAGGGTGACTTTACTTGGCGCACAGAAGAGGGAGGCAATGGTGTTACAGAATTGTAACTACCTGGATCTTAGTAAACAAACTCCAAAGGAATAATAAAGGGGGGCTTATTCTGTCTGTGGGCTATTTGGAATCTTCCTACATTTATAAAAGCCTCATTTAGGGGTCTCAGTGAGAGGGTGGTTTCCAGAAACTTTTCCCCAGCTGTGGTTTTCCTTCTTAGTAGACTTTACATTGCTTTGTTTTGATTTTTTCCCCTTTTCTCCTAGCAAATGTTTTATCTCTGAGCATAAAAACAGATAAGCTTTTTCTTGGAACTGAACATAAAAGGATTGGGACCTATAACCTGGAGATGTGGAAATTGAGTTGGCAGTTATATTTCCTAAGGATTTTGGTACCTGCTAAGAAGTTCCCTTTTGCTGCAGAATCCCAACTGAATATGCTGAAGGTAAAATATTTTTGTGAGTTTTAAAGTTATATATTTTTATGATATCATTCAGTCTTTTTTGTTTTTTCTTATGTGAAACAGCACTTCTGCTGGAACTGTCTCAGTCATGGAACTACTGAATTTATGTGTGCCCAACCTGTAGGCAATTTAGGTGCTCAAATCCTCTGGCAATGAGGGTCATGCTAGCAATTATAAAGTTAAACAATTATAAAGTTATAATTGAAGACTGCTTTTCAAGAAACTTGTGCTATTTCTCAGAAATCTGGAAAAGCTACTAATCAAATTATGCAAAAAATTCAAGAGGTCTGAGCAACTCCTCACCCATTCAGTTTTCTCACCTTTCAGTAAAAGGTTGGACCTATCCTTACCTGTACCACTTTCTCTCTTGGGTGGTGTTTCCCCAGTTCTCTTTCTTCTTTTCCCAGTCTGGTTCTCCTCTCCCTCTCTTTCTTTTCTCCATATCAGGTCTCTCTCTCTCTCTCTCTCTCTGTCTCCTTTCTTGCCAGTACATTTCCCCAGCATCTACTTCAGAGAGTAGCAACATTCCCACATCTTCCACTTATGAAACTGCTGGAGTTTTCTGATGTGCATTGCCTGGTTCAAAGTTGCTGAACAGTGGAAATGGCACCACGCTGGATACGGTTCTAAGTGTGACTGTTTAATTCTTAAGTGACAAACCTCATTCCTGATTGTTAAAAAGATCAACATTTCTTTCAAAAACCCATAGCACAATTTAATGCACGTGTGTTCTGTATGCTCAGGAAGATCTCTGAAGTCATTCAGCTTTAAAGTTTATCATGGAAGTAAATTCTGAAATGCTCTGAGGTTCTGTAACTCATATATGGGAAGTCCCCTGCTTCTCCACAGGGTCTCGTTACCAGCCACTGAGCCAACTAGGGTATTAGTTTTATCCACTGAGCACATTATACTAGCATCCACTGAGCCAACTGGGGTATTAGCTTTATTTTACACTGCTATTCTTTGGCAACATTCCATATTTGCAATGAAAGTTTCACTCAGAAAAGAGCTTTAGTATAAACCAGAGGTTCTCAGCCTTTTCAGACTCAAAGCATCCCTCAATAGACTTGCAGTACCCCTTGCCAGCTCATAGTTTTCCTCTCTTTTTTTGAACACAGAAAAATAATAGAGCAATTCTGTTGCAAAGAACTCAGGAAGACCACAACAGGTTAGAATGTTTTTAATACTACAGATTCCTATTTGAAAACACTGGGTGCATCCAGACGAGCATGCATGTGCCTCTTGTGGCATCTCAAACCAGTCTGAGATGCCACAAGAGGAACACTGAAAATGAAAAAAATGTTCCCCATTCTCCATATTTGTAGTACAGGGTCTAAATTTGATACCTGGATTTCCAGCTACCAAAAAAACAAAAATCACCCTGGAAAAAAGCGGGGCAGGGCATGGTTCCCCAGCATGCCCTGAGGCAAGCCAGGGGTTTGGACCTCCAGAGATGCTCTGGCATCTGGCCAGAGCATCTGTATGGTGCCTCTGCTGCCCTAGCATGCCACGTACACGTGCGGGAAGGCAAGCAGGAGTGGTGCAAGGCGGCATGACCCGGGTACTGTCTCTGCTAAGTAGGAAATGGGGGTGGGAGGTTGTGGGGGGGTTCTGTGGG